>NW_028270155.1:58362099-58685420 GCF_037043375.1 Chiloscyllium plagiosum | reverse complement strand
AGCCTGTACAAGTAGATTACACATAGCAACATATCACTGTACCCAAGGAAGCAGGAAAGCCTCAACAATATAGTACTCCACATTCATCACCAATAACCTGCCCAGACTGGACAGTGAGATAAATAATTTGGGGTGGACTGGAAACTTTCTCCCTGATACCAGGTTTTACTATATTCGGGCTTAGTGCAAGTTCTATGGTGCATCCTGCTCTGTAGTGTGATGAATGCTACATCTGAACATTCAGTTATGATCACTTTGGACATGATGTTGCTTATGTGAACTGTCAAGTGAAAGGAACTGACTAACTCAGGAGTCACAATGCTGGAACAGCATAACCGCCAGCCCTGCAAACAAAGGCACTTCCATTTGCCTGCTATCCTAATTCTATAATGAAGGGAGAAATCAATTTTACTTGTCATATAAAAGAATTAATCACATGATGAACAGTTAATGGATCAATTAGTAATAAATTTACAACTGACAGCGTTTTTCTAATGAGACAGCTAGAACTACGGTGGCTTTACCTTTATGCAAGATGGCCACAATGCAAGGTTGAATAAGAGCCTACCCTTTACACGTAAGATTTATTTACTGAGACACACTCCAAAAATGCATCTTCAATTCTCTATCAACACATTTACAGTTTGCTGCTATAAAAAGGAGCACAAGTGAATTCCCAGGTAATACCAGCACCTTCACATAATTAAACATCCAATTAATGTCTCATTAACAATTTATCTGCAAACTTGCTGTGAGCTCATGTAGTAACCTGCCAGAGGTTATGTTGCAAGCTTTCTTTAGTTCAAACAGAACAGTATCCTGCGCAAATCTTAATACAGGTTATAATCACACATGTGACTGCAGGTGACATAGCCTCAAGACCAACAGTCAGATTCTTGGGCTAAGATGTTATTTTGGACATTGGAACTGCTGCAATTTCTTAACTTAGCCAACTTTATCATTGATCTCGTGTTTCGATTTGGAAGGGACAGATGTGGTAAAGGAATTAACAGGGCAGATTTCCTTCTTTATCTAATCATTTTAAAACCAATATTGTCTATGTGTTGTAGCAGCGAATTAGCCATGAATAATCAGCTCAAACAACAAAGTTCTACCCTAATCTATAATTACCTGATACATCTTAGTATTTACGGTATCACTGTGGCTTGAACTGTTAACTCTGTTTCTCTTCCTCACACTCCCATGCCCCCAATCTGAAAGCTTCCAACATTTCCTTCCTCTTGCCTACATATTACAGTGACCCTTTTTCACTGCTGAAACTGGAGGAAAAGTATACGACAGCTAGAGCAAAACAGAGCATATACCACTCTGACCTTTTACCATGTGTATATGTGACAGCAGTATAAAATCGGAAATCCTGATCACCACACAAGCAATTCTACTGAAACTAAATCAGATCTGAACTTCAACATTAAAGTAGGGCTTCATGTAAAATTAATGTATGTGTCCTAATTTCCTCTCCAGGCAAGTTGGACACATGATTATTATGGGTATTTCAAAAAGAGTCCACAAAACCAAAAGCAAGAACAGAACAGTTAACATTTCGGGTCCAGTTCTTTGTTTTACTAAACTAATTTCACTTTCAATCCACTGTTCTTTTGTGGACTTAAAATTTATCCGATCCCCAAGACAATCACCAACCTGCCCTTGCTCATCAGTCAGGTTGCCTGTGTGTTTTGTACGTGCCTGCGTGTTTGTTTATATGTACGTGCACGTGCTTTGTGTGTATCCGTGTGCGCGCTTTGTGTGTGTGCGCTTTGTATGTGTGCGCGCGCGTTCTTTGCGTCAGTGTACACGCGCTTTGTATGTGTCCGTGTGCGCGCGTGCGCTTTGTGTGTTTTGCATTTGTCTGTGTGTGCATGTTTGTAAGTGTCAACGTGCATGTGTTTTGTATGCGTCTGTGTATGTGCATTTTGTATATCTGTGTGTGCATGCTTTGTATGTGTCTGTGTGCGTGCTTTACATGTGTGTGTTTTGCTTGTGTCTGTGGGCGTGCACATTTGTATGTGTCTGTGCATGCGTGCCTTGTACATGTATGTGCGCACGCCCACGTTGTGTATGTGTCTGTGTGCATGTGTTTTGTATGTGTCTGTATGCGTGCGTTTTGTATGTGTCTGTGTGCGTGCTTTGCATGTGTAGGTGTGCGCACCTTGTGTGTGTGCGTGTTTTGCATGTGTCTGTGTGCATGTGCATTTTGCATGTGTGTGTGCACGCTTTGTATGCGTTGGTGTGTGCGCGCCTTGCAAGTGTCTGTGCACTTGCACTTTGTATGTGTAGGTGTGTGCATTTTGCATGTGTCTGTTCGTGTGCACGTTTTGCATGTGTGCGTGCATTTTATATGTGTCTGTGTGGGCACATTTTGTATGTATGTGTCTGTGTGCATGCTGCGTGTGTGCTTGCTTCGTCTGTGTGTGCATTTTGTATGTGTCTGCGTATGTGCGTGTTTTGTATGTGTATGCATTTTGTATGTGCACTTTGCATGTCTGCTTGCATTGTATGCCTGTATGTGCATTTTGTATGTGTGTGTGTGCATTTTGTATATGTCTGTGTGTACACTTTGTGTGCGTTTTGTATGTGTGCGCTCTTTGTGCACATTTTGCATGTGTCCTAGTGTTTTGTGTGTGTGTGTGTTTTGTATGTGTGTGTGTGTTTTGTTTGTGTTTGTGTCTGTGTCTGCCTCTGAACTGTGCAAGAACACTGGAAGTGTCCCACGCACCATCCAATGTACCACGGCTTGGCCTTGCTGTCCATGCCGGCGGCACGGCCGGCCTCCATACTGAAGACATCGCCGAGGTTCACGAACTCGGTGTCGTAGGGGAAGAACTGGCACTCGCTGGCGCTGCTGTCCAGGGCCCGGCTCTCGTTGTCGTAGATCCGTGTGAAGAACTCGAAGCTGAAGATCTCCCTGGCGGACCAGTTCCTCTGGCCGTCCTCCACCACCACCGGCTGCATGGAGTAGGCGTACGCCCGCAGGAACTCTTCGTGGCTCAGGTTACTCCGCCGGTCGACGCCGGTGATGTTGCGGCAGACGCGGCAGTCCAGGGGCCGGCGGAACGGGTTGTGCAGCTCGCCCAGGCCCAGAGCGCACATCTGGGTGTGGGGCGGCAGGCCGCGGATCCAGAACCACAGGCGGAGGCCGGGCTGGAGGAGCGGGCCACCCAGGAGGAGGACCAGGAGCAGGAGGGCGGCCGAGGCGTGCAGGCCGCGCCAGGCGCCGGAGCGGGAGCGGCCCAGCAGCTTCTGCACCGACGGCAGCCCCGCGACGTCCCTCTGGCTGAGGCCGCAGCGCAAGGCCAGAGAGACCAGCTCGGCGAGCTCCTCCCGGCTCAGTTTGCGGTCCACTGCCGCCATGTTCACCCGCAGCCGCTTCCCGAATAACAGCAAAAACACCGCGGGGCCGACATAAACACCGACTTCACCGTCCGCCCTCACACATCAACCATCGCCGCTCACTGGTCACAGCCGCTTACCTGCTGCACCAATCCGTCTAACTGCCGTTCACCCTCACAGTCAGGATGGCCGAGCGGTCTAAGGCGCTGCGTTCAGGTCGCAGTCTCCCCTGGAGGCGTGGGTTCGAATCCCACTCCTGACACTGCTTCTCCTTTTCCTCCCCCTCTTCTGTCTAATACCACTACACAATTAATGTCAGATTTCAAAGCCACTACTGTGTCTTCCAGATTTAACAGCGACTCTTCAGCAATGTCTTTTTCCCCTCTAGTTTCTAATTTTTATGTAATTGTCATGAGATGAGGATATTTTAACTCTAAGGGTAGTGGACCTGAAATTCTCCACCACAAAACACTGTTGAACCCAAGACCCAAGACGTATTCAGTTAAAAATCACACACCAAGTTATAGTCCAACAGGTTTAATTGGAAGCACTAGCTTTTGGAGCGCTGCTCCTTCGTTGGGTAGTTAGTGGGACTGGATACATAGGACACAGAATTTATAAGTAAAAGATCAAAGTGTCATACAACTGATGCGGTGTACATTGTATTAGACAAACCTAGGTGGCTTTGAAGTCTTTAATCACTTAGGATAGTGATGCAGCCTTCGATTGATACCACATTCAAAATGATTAAAGACTTAGCCATCTAGGTTTGTCTAATACATCGCATCAGTTGTATGGCACTTTGATCTTTTACTTATAAATTCTATGTCCTATGTATCCTGACTATAACCTGGTGTCATGTGATTTTCACCTTTGTCCACCCGATTCCAACAGAGGCGCCTTCACATCATGAATATAGTCAAGAAAGAGATAGATTTACCGAGGTCAATGCATCAAGAGGCATGGGCAGATAGAAGATCAGCCACAATCCTTTTGGATAGTGGAACAGACTCGAAGGGCCAAATGCCCTACTCCTGCTCCTACTTTTTATGTAATTATTAACACATCATTCTCAGAGATGGCAATGAAAGCACTTCCAACATGTCACTTTTGAACATCTTTGCAGATGTTAAGCACCTGTGCAATTTCTGGCGGCAATTGGCCAGACCAAAAAAACTTTTCATTCTCATGGATCAAAACAAAAGATCATTCTCATGGATCAGAAATGGTAAAATGCCAAGGACAGTACAAAGAGATATTAGAGTTCAGGTAGACATAGGACTAACATTGATTCATGAATGAAAGGGAAAATTCAACCTCTAGTGTCGATGGAAGATCCTTGCAAGAGCAATTTACCTCGTTCCTCTCCCCCACTAGTATAAGGCAAGGTAGCCATAGCCAGCGTGTGAGACAGGACATACAAAAGTAAGAGTGCATCAGCAAATATGGTCAGAAAGGGAGGAGGGTTCACAAGAAGGAAGATCTAAAAATCCAAAGATAGAAGTTGAGATAATGGAAAAGTACATGAATGCAGTTTAAAGTCAAACTGATTTGGACAGAGAGTTTATCTAAATGTGAAGAGCATCTGCAATAATGCTGATGAACTAATGGCTTGATAAGGTTGCCATTGTTCTTCCCCCTGACTGGGTAGTTAGAACAATTACCCCAGAAGACTGTTTTTTGTTTAAGGCTGAGAGTTTTTTTGTCTGTCAGGAAATCAAGCAATATGGAGAATGGGCAAAAAAATGGAACTGAAGCCTAAATTCGCTCATTATCATAGTACACCAGAACCAGTCCCACAGTATTCTAAATGCGGCCGAAGCAATGTCTTGTACAATTTTAACATGACTTGCCAGCTCTTATACTCAATACCCCATCCAATGAAAGCAATCATACTAAATGCCTTCTTGACCACACTATCCACCTGTGCAGCAACCTTCAGGATACAATGGACCTGCACTCCCAGATCTCTCTGCCCATCAACTTTTCCCAAGGCTCTTCCATTCATTGTATAATTCGCTCTAGAATTAGACTTGCCTAAATGCATTACCTCACATTTGTCTGGACTGAAAGCTATCTGCCACTTTTCCACCCAACTCTCCAGTCTACCTATATCCTCCTGTATTCTCTGACAGTCCCTTATGCTTTCTGCCACTCCACCAATCTTTGTGTTATCTGCAAACTTGCTGATCATACCAACAGTGCCCTCTTCCAGATCATTTATGTATATCACAAACAACAGTGGCCCCAGCACTGACCCCTGTGGAACACCACTGGTCACCTTTCTCCATTTCAAGAAACTCCCTTCAACTATTACTCTCTGTCTCCTGTTGCTCAATCAGATCTTTATCCACCTAACTAGAACACCCTGCACACCATGTGACTTCACTTTCTCCATTAGTCTACAATGGGAAACCTTATCAAACGCCTTACTAAAGTCCATGTATATAACATCAACAGCCCTTCCATCACCTAACAACTTGGTCACTTCCTCGAAGAACTCTATTAAGTTGATAAGGCACGATGTCCCCTGCACAAAACCATGTTGCCTATCACTGATAAGCTCATTCTTTTCTAAATATAAATAGATCTATCTCTCAGTACTCTCTCCAGCAACTTCCCCACTACCGACATCAGGCTCACTGGTCTGTAGTTACCCGGAATATCTCTACTATCCTTCTTGTAAGGGGGACAACATGAGCAGCCTTCCAGTCCTCCGGCACCTCACCTGTATTTAAGGATGCCACAAAGATATCTGTCAGGGCCCACGCTATTTCCTCTTGTGCCTCCCTCAGCAACCTGGGATAGATCCCATCCAGTCCTGGGGATTTGTCCACCTTAATAACCTCTAGCATACCCAACACATCTTCCCTACCTATGCCAACATGATCCAGACTAATCAAACTTCTATCTCTAATTTCAAGATTCATCATGTTCCTCTCCTCAGTGAACACTGATGCAAAGTACTCGTTCAGAATCTCACCCATTCTCTCAGGTGTGGCACACAGCCTTCCTTCATTATCTTTTAGTGGACCAATCCTTTCTCTAGTTACCCACTTGCTTCTTATACAAGAATAAAATGTTTTGGGATTTTCCTTAATTCTGCTTGCTGAAGCTATTTCATGACCCCTTTTAGCCTGCTTGATTCCTTGTTTAAGACTTGTCCTACTCTTCAGATATTCCTTCAGGGCCCGTTCTGTTCTTAGCTGCCTAGACCTTATGTACACTTCCCTTTTCCTCTTGGCTAGTCGTACAATTTCTCCTGTCATTAACGGTTCACGAATCTTGCCCTTCCTATTCTTTGCCTTCAACGGGACATGCCTATCCTGCACTACCGTTAAGCTATCTTTGAAAGCCTCCCACATCCCAAATGTGGACTTCCCTTCAAATAGCTGTGTCCAATCCACATTTCCCAGCTCCTGCCTAATTTTGATATAATTGGCCTTGGCTCAGTTTAGTACTCTTCCCTTAGGACCACTCTCTTATTTATCTACGAGTATTCTAAAACTTACTCATTGTACCCAAAGAAATCCTCCACCGCAACTTCTACCACCTGCCCTGGATCGTATTATCCTCAAATTTCTTCATTGTTTTCCCTTTATTTTAGTCTAAATCATGGATATATAAAATGAAGAGCAAGGCCAGTACTGAACACCATGGAAACCCACTGGAAACAGCCTGGCAGTCACAAACAAAAGTTAACCATAATTCTTTATTTCATGTCACGGAAACAACTTTGGATCCAACTTATCAGTTTCCCTTGGATCCCATAGATCTTTGATTTTCTAATAAATCCATGTTAATTGTCCTTGATTATTCCATACCTTTCTGAATAATGATTTATAGACTCCCAAACTTTCTTTCAATGAATTGTCCGCCATCGAAGTTTAACACGCCTGTAATTACTCGTATTCTGGGGAGGGGTGTCTCGATTTTGGTGTTGTATCCTTTCCCTTTCTGGTCGCCGTACCTGAAAGCTTTCTCTTACCTTTGAATGCCTCCTGCTGCTATCAACATGATTTACCGCAAAGTCGCAATTTCCAAACCATTTTTGCCAATCATATTTCAGCTTAGCATAGTTACATTTTTTCACAAATATACGACTTATACACATGACCCTTTTCCATAAACTAACTGAATTATGATCACAATCAGTAAACCACCGATACACCTTCCACTTGCCCAGATAATTCCCTAAAACTGCTCACAATTACCCCTTTACTTGCGATTGTTACAAGGAAACATTTTGCTGACTGAAGGGTGATAGAATTAGATTCACTTGTAACTTTCAGAAGACAAGGGGATATGTATACTTTATGCTTAATAGAGATAATATACTTTAAAAGGGAGTTGAGATAATTCCGTATCTCTTTCAGAAGTGACACAGATGTGAACAGTCCCTTTTGCTGTGCAATATGGATACACAGATATGATTGAATAGTAGGAATTCTCGCAATTTGTGAAAAGCACTTTTTCTAAGGACAGATATTATAATCCTCACATCGCATGCACGTGAGAATAGAAGTTTTGTAAAAAATCGATATTTAAGTTTTTAAAGGAAAACATGTCAGGAGTGGGATTCGAACCCACGCCTCCAGAGGAGACTGCGACCTGAACGCAGCGCCTTAGACCGCTCGGCCATCCTGACTTCATGTTCGAAAAGCTTTTTTTCAGTTTCTATAAAGACAATCAAATGTCTGACATTTTTTTTGTTCTTTATTGCAATGCTGCTGCTGCAATCACAACAGTATTCCTCGCGCCCACAGTGGGTTGCTATGGTTTTGCAGTTTGCAGGGCGCGCGCGGTGGCGCGGTAGGTTTTCGAACCCGGAATCTCCGGGCCCACGTTCTAACGGAACCCGGGGCTGTCACTCCGCCCCCAAGCTGCTTGCCCGGGAGCCGAGGACGCGGTGGGCGCTGCAGAAATGCAGGGCCCGGCGAGCGACTGAGGAAGTTGGCGGTGTTTGCTGGATTGATGCAGCTGTTGCAGCACTCATCGCCGGGAGGGAGTGAGTGAGTGAGTGAGGGGAATTAACAACGAGATTGTGAAGAGGAGGCCCGGGGTTGTTGTTGTTGCTGCTGCTGCTGCTGGAAGATGTTGTCTCTGGGCAGGTTGTCCTGGGAGGTCCGGGTCTCCCTGGCGGCCGCTGCTGTACTTTGCTCCATGGTCATTTCGCGGAGTTTCGGCGACTACTTCGACCAGACGACCCTGTTGCAGCTATTCCGGGTGCAGTTCCTGCTCTTCATCAACTGCCTCATGTCAATCGGTTCGAGGTACATCTGGAAGAGGGCCGTGTCCAACTTGCACACTCTCTCTGCCCATGGCTCCCAGTGTTTCACCGGCTGGAAGGTGGCTGTGTGGCTTTTCCTCCTCCTGGCTCACTCCAGCTTCTTCTCCCTGCTGGCCTTGGTGTCAGAAGAGCCTCACCTCTTTTCCTTGGTCTCCTACACCTGCCTGGGGATGTACGTCTTCCTTATTTTCAGCCTCCTGGTGCTTGGGCTCCTGGAACAGGCCCACAAGCTGCTGCCCTTCAGCCGGGCTGCCCCCTCTCACAGCCGCAATACTGTCAAGTTGCTCCTGGCCCTTCTCTTCAGTGTTAGCTGCACTATTGTGGGCCTTCATAATGCTCGGCAGCCTCCTCTCATCAAACAGGTGGAAATACCTGTCCACAAACTACCTCAGTCATTCCATAATTTGAGGATGGTTTTGTTAGCTGACATTCACCTAGGGCCCACAGTAGGAAGGACCAAACTTGAAACAGTTGTGAAGATGGTCAATGAACTCAATCCAGGTACGCTGCATAGTTAATAAATGGATACACATGCTTCAACAAGAGCCAAGCCAAATAGGGCAAAACCTCCTTTCTGCATTGGAAACCTGAAGTTAGAAAGAACAGTTCACATGGAGAGTTTGAAAAGTTGGGCTCCAAATTAAAAGGCAGAACCTCAAGCTTTGCATGGTTACCTGAGCCAGCACATGCTAACTGGTTGCAGTCAGAGTCAAGTTAGGTCCATGTAAACAATAATTATTAAAAGAAAAGCAAGGCTGTTTTTGAATGTGTAATGTATGCACAAAATAGATGAATCAACAGCACAATTAGAGATGAATAGTCTTGATCCAATTGCCATGATGGGGATGTAGTTACAAGCTGATCAAGGTTGGGAAATAAATATTGCAGGATATTTTGAACATTTTGAAAAGACAACCAATAATTTAAAATGAGAAATCACCCTGAAGTAATGGGTGATATAAGAACAGTAATAGGAAGGATCCTGCCTGACAAGATCAGGAAGTAGAATATGTATTGGTGTAAATTAAGAACAAAAAAATGGCCAGAAGATGCTGTTGGGAGTAGTTAACAAAACATCTACCATTATCAAACAATAAATAATTGGAGCTTGTAACAAAGGCAATGCAAAATTTGTGTGGTCTTTAACCTGCATATAGACTGGAAAATCAAATTGACAAAGGCAATCTGGGACATAATTTTGTAGAATACTTCCATAACCATTTTCTGAAGCAATACGTTGGCCTGTTTTTGCTCCTATTTCTTATTTTCTTATTGAACCAATTTGACATAAAACTAGCCCTGTATAATGAAGCAGGTTTAATGAGTAATCCCACAAAATAACCATAGGGCTAATAAAGGTGAAGAATTGAATCTAATTAATAGCATTAGATAAAAAGTATTCAAGAAACTTCAGGGTCAAAAAGCTGATAAAGTGGATGGCATTGAACAGCCTACATTGGAGCATTTTAAAACAGTGTATACAGTAGCTACAACTTTCCAAAATGTTTAAACTTTAGAAAGATCTCAGTGGATTGAAAGTTAGCAAATATTATGCAACTACTGATGAAAGGATGGAGACAGAGAACTGGGAATTACAGATCAGTTAGCCCAAAATGTTGGAACCTATTATCAAGCAAATTTTAATAACACAGTTGCAAATCATAGCATAATCAAAGTTACCATGATTTTGTCAAAGAGTATCATTTTAGACAATTCTTTTTTAGTATTTTGTCAATAAGGGAGTTTAAAATGCATTTAATCAAGATACCACACAAAAAGTTAAAACAGAAGATAATGGTTCTTAAGTTTAAAGTGATATAATAACATGGATAGAGGAATGGTAATGAAGGGGAAGCAAATTGGCAAGCTGTGACTAGAATTAGTGCTGGGGCCTGCACTATTTATGATCAATTTTATTGATTCACTCTGAGAAATCGAGAATGTTTCCAGGTTCGCTGACAATACAACACTATTTAGAAATACAAGCTGAGAGGAGGATGCAATTAAGCTGCAAAGTGATATAGACTGGTTAAATGAGTTAACAATAGGTTTGTAAAATGAGTATATGTAGAAGTGTGAAGTTATTCACTTAGTGGTAAGAACAGAAATAAAGACTTAAAGCCCCTAAATATTAATGTTCAGAGATGTTTGGGAATAGTTGTCCAAAAACATAAGAACCTAGTGTGCAGATACAGTAAGCCATGAGGGAGACAAACAGCATGTTGACCTTTATTGCAAGGGGATTCAAATAGAAGAATAATGAAATCTTGCTACAATTGTACAGAGCTGTAGTGCTAACTGCAGTGTTGGTCTTCATATTTCAGCTAGGATGTACTCGTATTGGAGGCAATGTAATAAAGGTTCACTAGATTTCTTCCTAGGTTTTTCCCTCTACAGCACTAAGTGAATTGGCCTGAATTCTTCCAAGTTTAGTAATATGAGAGGTAATCCAATTGAAACATGAGGTTCTGACGGGATTTGGCAAGGTAGACACTGAGAGGTGGTTTCCCCTGCTTTGGGAAAATCAACCACAAGAACATAATCTCCAGATAAGGGGTCAGTCATTTAGGATTTAGACAAAGAGAATTCCCTTCATTCAGAGGGTGGTAAAACTTTAGAATTGTTAACCCAAAAAGGTTGGAGTTGCTCTATCTTTGAAAATATTTAAGATCCAATGTGACAGATATTTCTTTTAGCGAATCAAGGGCTATGAGGAGCAGAAAGGTAGGATTGAGTTGGAAGATCAGTGTTTTTATTGAGTGGTGAGGCTAAGGATCCAGTCCTGCTCCTGCTTGTTTAATTCCTGTGTAATAGCACATGGGATGAATTGTGTCTTCTTTCTTAACCATGCCCACTGGTAGTTTGCTTTTTTATGTTCCTCTCGATCAACACTTACAGTTCACATGGCTTGAGTGACACTCGACAAGTTGCAGTCTAGGACTACACTTTTCTCAAGTAGCTCATGTCAGTGAGCGTGTATAGAGCTGTAGAATTTAAAGGATATCAAAAGCAAAATCAATTTTGCCCTCCTATTAGAGTGCGTTATTCTGAGTTTTATTTATTTGCCTTCCTCCTTCCTGCAGCCAAATGTTCCCATGCTAAATTTAGTTCAGATTAGCTCGCTCAGTATGGATCAGGGACCAAAATGGATTCTGAAATGTATAACACAGTTGCACTCTGATTGAGAACATAGGGCAGATTTTGCACACGTTTTGCACAGAGCTGCGAGGATGTGGAATTCACTTGGAGGATAGATGGTTGAGGGAAACTGTCAACATACAGCATGAGGTTGGATCAGTGAGTGAAAGGTTATGGGATAAGAATAGCAACTGTAATTAACGTCTTGTGGAAGTAGGGCAGTGTTGACATGGACTGGGTGTGTTTTGTTCTAATTATTCCTAGGAAGTCAAAGGAAAGCAAAAACAATGACAATATTGTCCACATGTTTCTGACAAATATTGCTGTACATATGGCCATGATTTATTTTGAATTAGTGAGATAGTAAACGTTATCTAACTAACTACATGATTTTCAGATATTATTGTGATTGTTGGTGACCTCTCAGACTCTCAGGTAGTCAACCTCCGAAAAGCCACAGAACCACTACGACAGCTGATGCCAAAATTAGGGACATACTTTGTTACAGGTAAAGGTTCTCTTCATTTAACAAGTAACAGCCATTGAAACCATGCTTTATTAAAACAAATTGGGAATTAGAGGAATTAAATGTGTAGAATTTTATTTTTCATGTCACGATACGCAGGATGAACACATGCAAAATGAGTTACTCCAAGAAGGCAGACCTTTCCCTGAATCTTTCAGCAGTCTAAGGTGCACCAACCTCTTAAATAATTGGAAAAAATCCCACTCACCAAACAGTGTGTAATTTGCAAATGTTTCTGTTTAGGTGTATTGCAAATGTATGTAAAATAGACATACATGGCAAATACAAATTAAGTCTAAATCGAAATTCTGCTACAGAGAGGGCGACAAAGAATAAAACTCATAGACCTATGCACCAAAAACCAGAAAGTCACACTCTGTTCAGTTGACCATGAAAGTTATCACCGAAGTCTGAGGATTTGTGACAAATTTACGAGAGCAGTCACAGACAAGTAAAGCAACAGCCTGACTTAATCACATTCCCAGAATTATACCTTACAACCAGACCACTCCATCAAAAGCCTTGTCCCACTGGCAGGACAGATCAACAGAGAAGATGGTACAGTGGTACACATTTGGGAGGAAGTGGCCCTGTGCATTCTCAACATTGACTCTGGACCCATGTAGTATCATGGCATCAGGCCAAACAAGGGCATGAAATTCTCGAGTTTTGTACTGTCTACTTGGAGATGCTTTGAGGGTAGCAAGGGCGCAGAACGTAATCTGGAGGGAGGGTCTTTAATTCCCCATCACCAGAGTGACTTGATAGCACCGCTGCTGACCAAGTTGGCTGAGTGTGGAAAGATATGTCAACCAAATGGGTCTGAAGCAAATGGTGAGAGAATCAATAAAAAAGGAATGTCTACTTCACCTCACCCTCATCAGTCTACCTGTTACAAATTCATGTGTCCATGATAGGCTTAGTAGGAATGACCATTGAATATTTGTTGTGAAGACTTCACATTGAGGGTACGCTTCATCATGTATGGCACTACCAATTTGATACAGTTGATGGATTCAGAACTGATCTAGCAACTCCAAAACTGAGTACCCACAAGGTGCTATTGACCATCAACAGCAAGAGGATTGTATTCAACCTCGTTTGTATCATCACGGCCCAGTATATGTCCACTCAAGCCAGGGGATCACCTCTGGTTCTAAGAGGAAGGTATAGGAGCATGCAAAGAGCACATCAGGCAAATTTAAAAATGCCAATCTGGTGAAGTGACGACACAGAACTACTGGTGTGGGCTACATGGAAGGCAAAATGTGATAGACAGAGCTGTGTGATTCCACACCAACAAATCAGTTCTAAGCTCTGTAGTCCTGCCACAGAAAGTTATTAATAATGGTGGATGATCAAATGAGCTAACAGTAAGAGGAAGCTCCACTAATAACCCCAATCTGTAATGATTGGGGGAAGGTGAGGAGGTATAAATTCCAAAGACGAGGCTGAAGCATTTGTCGTCATTTTGAATGAATGAATGATCTGTCTCAGCCTCCACCAGAGGTCCCCAGCATCACAAATATCAATCATCTGTGATTCAGTGGATGAAGTCACTGGGTACCACAAAGGCATTGGGCCCAAACAGCATCCTGACTGTCATGCATGAACTTCAGAAAAGCCACACCCTCTAGCCAAGCTCTTCTAGGACAGCTATAATACTGGCACGTACACCACAATGTAGAGCATTGCCCAGGTATATCCTGTTGACATCAATTCACTTCAGCCAATTACCACCTCATCAGTGTATTCTCAATCATCAGTGAAGTGATAGTAAGTGTCAACATCAGTGCTATCAAGTGGCATCTGCCCAACAATAACCTGCTCACTGGTTCTCCATTTGGGTCCTGCCTGGTTCCCTGCCTTCTGACCTCATTACAGTATTGGTAA
Organism: Chiloscyllium plagiosum; assembly: GCF_037043375.1. Lineage (NCBI taxonomy): Eukaryota > Metazoa > Chordata > Chondrichthyes > Orectolobiformes > Hemiscylliidae > Chiloscyllium > Chiloscyllium plagiosum. The sequence continues at coordinate 58,671,222 of NW_028270155.1, read as the reverse complement.
AGAGCTGCTCCAGGGGCAGAATTAGAGTAACTGACTGTGCTTGATTTCAAGGTAATTTTTGATCATATGCAACATTAGAAAGTCCTGGCAAAATTGAAGTCAATGGAAATTGCAGTTGGGCAGGGGAAGCTGTTCATTGGTTGAATTATAACCAGTAGAAGGAAAGATGATGGTTTCCAATAACTACAAATCATCTTGACCCCCGGATATCGCTACAGGAGTTCCTCATGGTAATGTTCTAGACCCGATCATTTTCAGCTGCTTTATCAGTGACTCTGTCTGTCAGGACAGCACAGTGGCTCAGTGGTTAGCACTGCTGCCTCAGAGCGCCAGGGGCCTGGGTTTGATTCCACCTTTGGGTGACTGCCTGTGTGGAGTTTGCATGTTTTCTCTGTGTCTGTGTGGATTTTCTCTGGGTGCTCCAATTTTCTCCCACAGTTCAAAGATGTGCAGGTTGGGTGGATTGGCTATGCTAAATTGTCCAGGGGTGTGTAGGCGAGGTTGGTTACTCATGGGAAATGCAAGGTTATAGGGTAGGGGGTGAGTTTGGGTGGGATGCCCTGGAGAATTGGTATGGACTCGAGAGGTCGAATGGCCTGCTTCCACATTGTAGGGTCTATGATTCAATTCTGTGATCATGACGGCAGAAATAGGTATGACTACTGATAATTGTGCAGAACTCAGTCTTGTTTGTGACACTTCAGATATTGAAACAGTTCAGTTTTGCATGCAGCAAGACCTGGACAACACTAATTCCCAGACTGGGTATGGTGTGAATTTAACTTGTCACTTAAGTTCCAGGCAATGACCGTCTCTAATAAGAGAAAATCTTATTACATAATGACATTCAATGGCATTACCATTGCTGAATCCCTACTTTCAACATCTCGAAGTTTACCATTCAGCAGAAACTGAACTGGACCAACTATATAATTACCATAGCTACAATACCAGGTTAAGACTGAGAATTCTATGACCTCTTGTTTCCCAAAATCTGTCTGTATTTTCCAGACCCAAGTCAGGAGTATAATGGAATATTTTCCAGTTATCTGGATGACTACAGCTCGAACAATGCAATGTCATCAGGGTCAAAGCACTGACTTGATCAATGTCTTAAAAAATCTTTTCCCTCCCACCGTCAGTGCACAAGACTCCTTTGATAGCACCTTCCAAACCTGTGATCTCCACCATCTAGAAAGCACATTAATTCTCCCAGCTGCAAGTTCTCCTCCAAGCCATACATCATCCTAATTTGGAAGTGTATCAAATATGTCTCTGTTCTCTATCACTGGCTCAAAAACCTACAACGTCTTTGGGTTTAGCTACACCCAGATGGACTGCAAAAGTTCGAGAAGGCAGCTTGTCACTATCTTCTCAAGAACATTTGGGGATAGGCAATAGATGCTGCCCTAGTCAGCGATGCCCCCATGATGTGAAATAATAACAAATATTCCCATGTTTACCATGTTACAAGGATTCTCACATTCTGATTACGCCAGCAGTCAGGATTTCCAGTCTTTTCTCTTGGTTGTTCAGATATCATAGAATTCATGAGCATGTTCTCCCTCATTTTTTTTAACCTCGTTAATTTGAGACGACTGATGGAAGTGTGGCTGAATAAACCGTAGTAACGTATGTGTCACCTTTTTGAATGACTCCTAGGTAACCACGACTATTACAGTGCTGATATCACGAACTGGTTTAAGCATCTACAGTCCCTAAATATCCGGCCGCTCCACAATGACCATGTGAAGATTCACAGTCTCCGTGAGGACAAGGACTGGTTCTGTCTGGCTGGGGTTGATGACATCGAAGCAGAGATGTTACGGTGGGTTCATCCTTTTCCATCCTGCCACTGTGTACTCAGCCTTGTGGAATGTGTTCCAAAGGTATAGAATGCAGCAGCTTTTCTGAGAAAGTCAAATATCTGGCACACAGTAGCGGGCCTCCTTTTTCCTCATTGAGTCATGTACAAAAAGCAAGCAGGAAGTTTGTTACATTTTCCCTTTTAACAAAAAGTCAGTGATTTGTTCATTGAAATGTAATGCACAACTGCATACTTGTCAAAGTGAAATCTTGCAGATTTTCTTTCCCTGAACGTAAAGTTCAAGCCACACATTCCCGTGTGATTCCGACTACTATGTCCTTTATTTAAACCGAGATAAAGATTGTGAAAATAATACACAACTTTGAAAATTATGCCAATAGCATTTGCAGTGCAGGATTGGTTAAATGGCCAGTTATGGTGCCTTAACTCCAAGGATGGATGGAGAATAATGAAATGAATTGGAAAAAATGGAGGCCATCAGTTTTTATAAAGTAACTGTTTGAATCCAAATATAGCTGCGTGCATGGTTTTATTGGATTGTTCTAGTGAGACTATGGTATACCCCATTCCATGCATGAGAAGGTACTCTTGAAATCGGAGGCACTTTGTCGATGTTGCAGACCTGGGAAAACCTTCAAATGCACCTTATATCTCAGTTTGAAAATTGACCCCAAAAATGGGAATTTTGGACTTAGAATGTTTACAAAATAATTACAATGATTATTTTTTAAAATGTACTTGAGTACCACGTAATAATTGAAATCATGAAATAGCATTTTGTTAAAAACACAGAATTTAATGTTTATCCCTGAGCCCATCGGAATTTAGTGGTGCATCAGATATTTTACAGTCTCCTGAAGGTTGCTAAGCAGACTAGTTTTCGAACCAACCTGTTCAGAGATGTCCTGGTATACCCCTAGAGCCCAGGCTTTCTGGTTCAGAGATAGGACATTGTCACAGTCTTGTTCAATGGTTAACAGACAACCAATGCCTAACTGAGGAACCTGTTATGACACACATCTAAAGCAGGTGAGACTTGAACCCAGGCCTCCCGGTCCAAGCGTAGGGACACTGCCACGGCACCACAAGAGAGCCTTTGGAGAATGGCTGACAGCTGTAGGCTTGGAATCCCCACCCCACCGGGGATTCAAGTATGTGAAAGACCAGATGCTGGCCATTTAATTACCTGTGGGCACTTTAATTACATTTGGCCTCCCCATTGGTAGACACTTAGAGGTCCAACTTATTTACCAGCCAATCAGGGGGAAATCAGATAGTTAGAACTAAATCCCAGTGAAGGGAACCAGATCAACATCGTAAGGGCCCCTAGGTTGTAGCCGGACTGCTGTCTTTGCTGTGACATAATTTACTATGGGTTAGATTGCCCGAAGTCTTTATTCCTTATCTCAGCTAAGGCATTGAACAGAGGCTCTGGAGTGTGGAAAGTATTGCCTCTGTGTTGAATTAATCTCCTCCCCTAAGGATCAATTCAGAGCAGCAAATTATATTGGTAGTGGCACATTTGTCAGCCTTCTTAGTTCCACATCTGAGCTTTTTGCGGTGGGGCTGGTGGAGAGGAATATCCAAGGGGAGAAAACGGAGATATTAAGTACTGCAATATTAAGTTGCTTTTCTCTTTATGCCAGTTGCTTAAAAAACTGCTGAGTACCAAGATATCAGAAAAAGACTTTACCCTGAACCACTTAGTGTTCCACACAGGGAATGTCCTTATGTCAATATTTTTTTTAAAGTTTGACAAGAAATAGCATTTCATTGGAACTGGAAAATGAGGAGTACAAAGCTGGGTCTGAGAGATTAAGAGCAAATCTTATCTCTGTGATGATGCTGCTCCTTTAACGAGATCATGTTGTCCTTGGTTTCTTTTTCCAGATGGATCGTGAAGACAGAGGTTCTGATATGTCTGGGTTGATCTACTTGAAGAAGCTTTTATGTTTGACAAAAAAAATCACTTGTACAATGAAAGGGGAGCAGCCAATTCTCCCAGTTCAGGGTTTGTTTTGGTTTGGTTAGGTTTTAGCAGTCTGGCTGTTTTGCAACTGCTAGTCAGGTTTTAGCTGGGAAGTCAGAGAAGCTGCTGGACCCAAAGAAACAGCTCCTTGCTGATCCGGTCTCTCTACAGTCTCTCTCCTGTAAAAACCTGTGTTTGAATTTATCTTTTTGCGAAGGGATATTTGTGGGGATATTGCAAGTATTTAGGACAGCATCATTAAGTTGCGATAGAATCTATTGGGTTTTCAGATAAGTTATTCTATGTTCTGTACTCATTTGTTTGTGTGTAAATAAATCCTGTTTTATTTAAAACAGAGAGGTTCGGCCAGCGACATCACTCCTGGTACATACACGTCTCACCTGCTTACAACAACTAGAAAAGTTAGGGTCTGGACTACCTTCTTGAAATGTTTTGAGGGAGTCTGGCCTGGTCCATGACACCTCTCTCTCTCTCTGTACCCTATTACAGAACAAGGATATGAAAGGAGCTAGGTGGATCACTCTACCCATGTATTATTGATCACTTTAGTGTATCTCATGACCTGCCTGTTGCTGTTTTTGTGTAGGTATCCTGGACATGGTATGGACTTAAATAAAGCATTAGATGGTTGCAGTACTAAAGATGCTATAGTATTGTTGGCACACCAACCAATAGCTGCTAAACGTGCCTTACAAAGTAGACCAGATATCAGCTTGATTCTCTCAGGTATGCACCTCCTCTGTTATTTCTTGTTTAGTTTTGTCCTTTAATGCAAAAAACATCTGGTGTGAAAATCAGAATGTGTTAAAGCAAAGTCTAAAATAGTATTTGTTAGTACAGAGTTCGTTCGTAATTAATTTACATGATTTTTCTAACCATTTCCAGTAACTTGAAAGTTAGAAAGGTTCAGAAAGAGATGTGGATGACCCAGGGTCATGTTGTCATCCTCTGCAAAAAGTGAGAAAGGTTATTACATTTTCTGGTACTTATATTTATTTCTTGACCTTGAAGTTGTTCATGCTGTGCTCTGAAATGGTTCGGTAAATAGAATGTGATTTCTTCATAAAGCATTCCTTCTTGGTTTAGATATTTATTGATTTGAATCTGAAGTCATGCTATTGGACCTGTTGAGTCTACTTCTATTTGCTGAGTTGTTCATTTAAGTGCTTTATTATAACTTAGTGTTGCTATTCCGAGGCTTTCGCTGCACCGCTGTTGTTATGGAGTAAATTGGATAATATCTTCAAGAGTCTGCACAATGCAGAAACCAAGAAGTTGATTTCTCCTTTGCCTTGCTCCTGCAACAGCTTTGCCAAATAAGTTACTTGCCAGTAGACCCTGGATTTTCAGTCCTTATCTACTTGTTATTCACTAAATATTAGGGCTTGCACATTTAGGTACAAATTCCTTTTCTTGGTGTGGTATGTCTTGACTGCCACATGGCCTCTGCAGCCCTGAAATGTTACTTTTACAAGTGTGTAGTCTTGTTCTTCAGAATTTAATTGTTGTTGTAGAATTTTTAAGAATGTATTTTTTTACACCTGCTTTCTGTCACTTTTGTTTCTTTCAACAACAGCTTGTTTTTATAAGCATTTTTAAAAGTAGTTTATGACAATTCACAAGGATATCTTTCTCTCCATTCTGTTCTCCCTCCTTTTATTTCACATTTTGTTCCATGATTTTATCACCAAATATTCTAATTTATACTTATTTGTTTAGAGTCTGTGAGGCTTTGTGAGGATGTTTAATCTTATTGGTTGAGGACTCTCTCTGTTGTTTGCCCTACTTTTACATGTTGCAGGTGTCCTGAAGAGGGTGGGGCAATGAAAAGGCTATTGAGGAATAATGAATTGTTGTTCAAAAGCCTACACAAGTCTATGGGGAATTGTAAAGCACGGGCAAAGGTGAACACCATTCTTTCACTGCTGATTGTAAAATCCTGGCTATTATTTTTTAAGCCAAACTTCTCCTCTTTTGTCCAAGACACCTTTTCATTACTTCCAATATCCACTTATTTCACTTTGCAACAGGAGGTATCCTGGTGTTAACTCTGAGATTACAGCAGCATGTTGTGATCAGGTAGCATTAAATCAGGTTGGAGTTGGGCATACTTTAATGGGACAGGTTTGCACATATTGAGCCAGTGCAGTCAGAAGGAATGGAGAGAGGAAAATAAAGCTCAAAATGAGATAATATTCATTACAGTGAGGCAAAGGAAGTTGTTTTGTTTTGAGAGAGCAAGGCTCATGGGGCAGTACACCAAGGATCAAAAGAGTAGGAGAGAAAAGAAAAGAACTGTGCTCGCACAGGTTAAATAGTGCCAAGTTTGAGTTTTTAAAATTAGATTTTGGGATAAAGGAGAGACTGAAGGAGGCAAGTATTTACACATTTCACACTTCTGATAAAGAATGAGTCATGTTTGGACTCAGTGCAAAGAATCCTATATTTTATTGGAATGATTAGAATCGCTTCAGTGCGGAAGCAGGCTGTTCAGCCCATCGAATCCACACCAACCCTCTGAAGAGCATCCCACCCTGACCCACCACCTACTTTATCCCTGTAACCCCACATTTTCCATGGCTAATCCACCTAGCCTGCACATTCCTGGAAACTTTGGGGCAATTTAGCATGGCCATTCCACCTAACCTGCACATCTTTGGGCACTTTCTGATTCAGTATGTGGATGTACCTACTAGAGAAGGTGCAAAGCTTGACCCACTCTTGGGAAATAAGGCAGGGCAGGTGACTGAGGTGTCAGTGGGGGAGCACTTTGGGGCCAGCGACCATAATTCTATTCGTTTTAAAATAGTGATGGAAAAGGATAGACCAGATCTAAAAGTTGAAGTTCTAAATTGGAGGAAGGCCAATTTTGATGGGATTAGGCAAGAACTTTCGAAAGTTGATTGAAGACAGATGTTTGCAGGTAAAGGGACGGCTGGAAAATGGGAAGCCTTCAGAAATGAGATAACAAGAATCCAGAGAAAGTATATTCCTGTCAGGGTGAAAGGGAAGGCTGGTAGGTATAGGGAATGCGGGATGACTAAAGAAATTGAGGGTTTGGTTAAGAAAAAGAAGGAAGCATATGTCAGGGACAGACAGGATAGATTGAGTGAATCCTTAGAAGATCATAAAGAAAGTAGGGGTATACTTAAGAGGGAATTCAGGAGGGCAAAATGTGGACATGAGATAGCTTTGGCAATCAGAATTAAGGAGAATCCAAAGGGTTTTTACAAATATATTAAGGACAAAAGGGTAACAAAGATCAGCAAGGTGGCTTTTGTGTGGAGCCACAGTAAATGGGGGAGATACTAAATGAATATTTTGCATCAGTATTTACTGTGGAAAAGGCTTTGGAAGATATAGACTGTAGGGAAATAGATGGTGACATCTTGCAAAATGTCCAGATTACAGAGGAGGAAGTGCTGGATGTCTTGAAATGGTTAAACGTGGATAAATCCCCAGGAACTGATCAGGTGTACCCGAGAACTTTGTGGGAAGCTGGAGAAGTGATTGCTGGGCCTCTTGCTGAGATATTTGTATCATCGATAGTCACAGGTGAGGTGCAGGAAGACTGGAGGTTGGCAAACGTGGTGCCACTGTTTAAGAAGGGTGGTAAAGACAAGCCAGGGAACTATAGACCGGTGAGCCTGACCTCAGTGGTGGGCAAGTTGTTGGAGGGAATTCAGAGGGACAGGATGTACATGTATTTGGAAAGGCAAGGACTGATTCGGGATAGTCAACATGGCTTTGCGTGGGAAGTCATGTCTCACAAAGTTGATTGAGTTTTTTTGAAGAAGTAACAAAGAAGATTGATGAGGGCAGAGCAGTAGATGTGATCTATATGGACTTCAGTAAGGCGTTCGACAAGGTTCCCCATGGGAGACTGATTAGCAAGGTTAGATCTGATGGAATACAGGGAGAACTAGCCATTTGGATACAAAGGTAGAAGACAGAGGGTGGTGGTGGAGGGTTGTTTTTCAGACTGGAGGCCTGTGACCAGTGGAGGGCCACAAGGATCGGTGCTGGGCCCTCTACGTTTTGTCATTTACATAAATGATTTGGATGCGAGCATAAGAGGTACAGTTAGTAAGTTTGCAGATGACACCAGAATTGGAGGTGTAGTGACAGCGAAGAGGGTTACCTCAGATTACAACAGGATCTGGACCAGATGGGCCAATGGGCTGAGAAGTGGCACTGGAGTTTAATTCAGTTAAAAGCGAGGTGTTGCATTTTGGGAAAGCAACTCTTAGCAGGACATATACACTTAATGGTAAGGTCCGAGGGAGTATTGCTGAACAAAGAGACCTTGGAGTGCAGGTTCATAGCTCCTTGAAAGTGGAGTCGCAGGTAGATAGGATAGTGAAGAAGGCGTTTGGAATGCTTTCCTTTATAGGTCAGAGTATTGAGTACAGGAGTTGGGAGGTCATGTTGCGGCTGTACAGGACATTGGTTAGGCCACTGTTGGAATATTGTGTGCAATTCTGGTCTCCTTCCTATCGGAAAGATGTTGTGAAACTTGAAAGCGTTCAGAAAAGATTTACAAGGATGTTGCCAGTGTTGGAGGATCTGAGCTACAGGGAGAGGCTGAACAGGCTGGGGCTGTTTTCCCTGGAGCGTTGGAGGCTGAGGGGTGACCTTATAGAGGTTTACAAAATTATGAGGGGCATGGATAGGATAAATAGACAAAGTCGTTTCCCTGGGGTCGGGGAGTCCAGAACTAGACGCCATAGGTTTAGGGTGAAAGGGAAAAGATATAAAAGAGACCTAAAGGGCAACTTTTTCACGCAGAGGGTGATACGTGTATGGAATGAGCTGCCAGAGGATGTGGTGGAGGCTGGTACAATTGCAACATTTAAGAGGCATTTGGATGGGTATATGAATAGAAAGGGTTTGGATGGATATGGGCCAGGCGCTGGCAGGTGGGACCAGATTGGGTTGGGATATCTGGTTAGCATGGACGGGTTGGACGGAAGGGTCTGTTTCCATGCTGTACATCTCTATGACTCTGTCTAGAATTCAGTATTAAGGCAATATTTGTATGCATACTCGTCTCTCATTTTGACACTAACATTTTTTAAGCCAAGGTTTGTTCAATGGCCAACCAAGTAACTGATTGAGCATTTCAAATGGATTTGTGTCTGACATGTTATCATCAAACATGGTTTGAAGGAATACCTGACAACGAATGGAATGTGGGAATAGTGGATCAATAGATTGAGTTCATTGGATGTGAATCAGTAGGATGTGAGGTTCATGGGGTGTGGTTAACTGAAATAGAGCACTCACTAAAAAGTGTGGCCTTGAACTCTATTTAAATACATTTATGTTTTGGAGTATAACACTGATGAGGGTGGTGTTGTCAAAATGTACAGTTTCAGGGGCATGATTAGCCACCCCTATTTTCTGAAAAATTAGCTTCATGATTAATGAAAGAATGAAATTACAGGGTGGACCTGTGTTATTTCTTTAGCAAAGAGGAAACTAGATACGGCCATAGCAATTCTATTGTCATACAGAACTGAGATCTGAAGCAACGTTTTCGAAGTGGAGGCTGATGATAGAGTCAGAGAGATGTAGGTTTGGGCAGATGGTCAACATTTGTGGAAAAAATTTATTAATAATATGATTTATTGACTGCTTATGAGGTGTGGACAGATTTTGACAAATTTAGAAAGACTGAGAATAACACCATGGAAGACTACATAATGGAATCAGCAGGTTGTGCGCAAGACCCCATTCGAAAATGCCTCAATCTGTACTGGCATTTAAGTTATTAAACTGGGTCAAAGTATCAAATAGGGACCCAATTCTAGTTTTGGCTGGAGTTAAATTTGCAGAATGTGCACCACAAGAGTAAATGTGAGAAGCTCTGAAAATATGCCTATCCTTTCCAGCAGCATTGATAGCAATAAAGAGGGTAATCGGCAATCTGACAGAAATGGAGGACATAATGTTAAAAAATTGGTGAGGCCATCCACGTACAGGTCTCAGGCAACAGTTACAGTTCTCTTTTCATACTACTAGAAATGAGAGCAGAAATGTTCTTGATAATTTTGAGAATCAAAGAGAAACAGAGGTTTACAAAAGCGAATGAACTCCAGAATTGTTCATGAGTTGTTCACCACATCGATGTTCAAGTGCAATTCAGAGTACCTCTACACCATGAATTGTCCCAAACATTCTAATCAGGTATTCAAAATCAAACAGGAATGGGGGATTCAGAGGAGGAAGATGGAGATGCAGATCAAAGAGAAATATAAGATGTTACTTTATTGTCTGACAGCCCAAATGGTGTTTAATAGCAATATTTAATAAGGTTAGAATATTTTTTATACTGAAATATGATTGAAGCAATGCAGATTTCATACTGCTGGGTATGTGGCATTGATTTAAAGATCTGTTCCTCACACTAATTCCATACATAGCTGCTTTTCTATAGTTGTCAGCAGTCAAACGTAAGTGACTATTAAGTTAAACATGTGTTGAAAAATTGCTTTCTTTTCCATCCATCCAGCGTGTATTAAAGGCTGTAGTTATATTTCCAATGTTGCTATATAATCTGCGCAACTAAAGAACTGTTATTTAATGAATCACTTGTCCCTTTTATTACAAAGGTTGCTAACTTGGAAACTGGACTGTGCATTTGAGCTGTTTCTTTGTACAGTTCCTCAGGAAAATGTAGTCCTTTTGGTTTAAGGGCAGTTCTTTGCTGTAACTTTTTTCACAGTGATTTCCAGATTTGTACTGCTGACTTGAGTAGTCACTTTATACAAGGAGGAAGTTAATATCAAAGGAATGCTAGCCTTGCATGCTTTATATCTATAGAAATGAAATAGAAAAGGTTTGAGGGCAGAGCCCAGGACTGCTTTCTTGGACTGGAGATGCTGTTGGACACAAAAGGACCATTAGAACAGAAATTATGAAGATGGAAAAACTGATGTTACCCCTAACTGGGGTAGTATGCTTGGAATTGAACCCCACTATTCTTGAAGCCATCACAAAAGATTTTATAAACATACCCCAATTTACCTATCTTTCAGATCCAGATTGATAGACAGCATGGTCCAAGTTTCTGTACTGAACAAGATTCAACATTTATTTCAAATTGTTAAACTCTAGCTACAGGTAAACAGTAATAAACCATCAGCATACAATGCTACTAACTTCTAATCCCCGTATAAATGCACCGTTACAAATACACAGGCAGAGAGGCAGGGTGAGATAAATTATGAACAGAGGGGAAAACCTGGAAAGACCGTTCCATAGTCTTTGTTCCCAGATTCTGTTGTTGAGAAGATCTTTAGGGAATTTCTATTGGCCTACACATTGATTTAGCTATCTTTCTCCAGATGTTTCCACAAGTTGGTAAGAGACACAAGGTGACTGGTTTACTTATTAAAATTATCTGTCTTTCCAGTTCAAAGTTAGTGCTTCCAATAACTATTACTAGAAAGATCTACATTTTCTTAAGATTTATTGTGTGTTTTGACTGCAGAGAACAGAGAGACTCCTCCTGAGTTGGTGAAGAACCAAATACTCCCCTGGCTCTCTCTCTTTTCCTCTCTAAGCTCTTTCTAATTTCTCCAAACTCTTTCTCATTTCTATAGTTTTTGCAAACACCAATTATAAAGTCAGTTGTTTAGCTAAAATAAATAAATACTCTGTATAACGTATTAATGAACTGCTAGGGCCTGAGGAGTCAAGGCCTAATGCCTGGTCTATGTTGAGATAACTGATCTTAACCAGGTGAGTTCCAAAATCTTATAATCCCACGGTGAGGTGGTTGGTGGAATGGAATGCACAAATCAGCCTGTTCCTGTTTATTATCCTATGAATACTACCTGTTTATCACATCAGGTCAGGTATAGGTTCCATTGCAATGTTCCCTTGCCCTCAAATTTCATCTGTGATTAAGCCACTCAAGACTACTCATACTGTGGAAACCACAGTCTAGAATAAGTACTTGTCTTCAGATCAAAAGAAAATAAGGGAAAAATATTGGAGCAGAAAATAAAGATAAGGAAAATTGTACTAATTTGTGACATTGCAGAGGTTCTGAGACAATCTTTTGACAATTTTATTCAACTACAGAGATCTTATGAGGCTACACGAATGAGTTTGTTTTCTTTCTGTGATTAAAGCGTTCATGAAAGTTTGTTTGCCACAGAAGACTTCATTGAACACTCTTTGTTTTAGTACTCAGTTGAGTTAATATTGTATAGGAATATACAACTACATGCAAAAGAAACTTGTGTTTAAATTTTATATAAACTATTTGATCCTGCATTTGCAGCAGGGAATTATGTTCAAAGTCATCTTATATAAAGGAGGAAACCACAGAAAAGTAGCTGTTTTGAAATGGGGTTAAATGCAATCTTGTTAATTCTGCAAATACTCCTGATTAAACTTTTGTCATGGGCAAACAGGAATCTCTGTAGTTAAAGGATCATTGTTTTCTTCCTGATTGGGAAAGCAGTTGTTTTATTACTTTTCTGCTTCCTGAGCCCCTGGCTTGATTGACATCGAATTTATTATATTGACTAGATCATTCATTTAATTGTTGCTTTTAACTTAAAGAGCTTGTTTTTTTTATTCACTCACGAGGTGAGGGTGTCACTGGCGAGGCCAGCATTTATTCCCCATCCCTAATTGCCCAGAGGGTAGTTAAGAGTCAACCATATTGCTCTTGATCTGGAGTAACCTGTAAGCCAGACCAGGTGACGATGGTAGATTTAACAGGATTAGAAATAAAGAGTACTGGGCTAATGGTAAGATTCTTGTTAGTGTAGATGAGCAAAGAGATCTCTGTCCATGTAAATGGATCCATGAAAGTTGCCACCTAGGTTGATAGGATTGTTAAGAAGGCATACGGTGTGTTAATTTTTATTGGTAAAAGGATTGAGTTTCGGAGCCATGAGGTCATATTGCAGCTGTACAAAACTCTGCTGCGGCTGCATTTGGAGAATTGCATAAAGTCTGGTCATTATAGAAAGGATGTGGAAGCTTTGGAAAGGGTTCAGAGGAGATTTACTAGGATGTTGACTGCTATGAAGGGAAGGTTTTATGAGGAAAGGCTGAGGGATTTGAAGCTGTTTTTGTTAGAAGAAGGTTGGGAGATGACTTAATTGAGACATATGAGATAATCAGAGATTTAGATAGGGTGGACAGTGAGAGCCTTTTTCCATGGATGGTGATGGCTAGCACGAGGAGGCATAGCTTTAAATTGAGGGGTGATAGATATATGACAGATGTGAGAGGTGGTTTCTTTACTCAGAGTAGTAGTACTGCCTGCAACAGTAGTAGACTTGCCAACTTTAAGGGCATTTAAATGGTCATGGGTAAACATATGGATGATAATGGAATAATGTAGGATTGTTGGGCTTCAGATTGGTTCCACAGGTCAGTGCAACATCAAGGGCCGAAGGACCTGTACTGCACTGTAATGTTCTATGTTCTATTTCTTTCCCTAAAGGACATTAGTGAACCAGATGGGGTTTTCCTGACAATCAACCATAATTTCATGGTCATCGTTAGGCTATTAATGCCAGAAACTTTTTTAAAAATTGAAGTTAAATTCTACCATTTGCCATGGGATTCGAACCCGGCTCCCCAGAACATTCACTGAGTTTCTAGATTAATAGTCTTGCAATAATACCATTGGAACATCGCCTCCCCACCACTGCTTTTTATATCACTTCTTTCACAATATTAGGACATCTTTAAATCCAATAAAGTATATTTTGAAATTTAAGACATCTATAATGTAAAAACATTTCTGTTTAAATAATCCAATATGTGTGTATATGCATCCTGAGTTCTGCTCCCTCACATACGAAATAATGGAATGATTTCACGCAATGAAATGTATGTTGGCACAGTAAGTGTAGATGTAATTGGCTACTATGGCATTTTCTTTACAAGGAAACATAGAAAATAAGAGCAGGAGTAGAGCATTCAGTCCCTTGAGCTTGCTGAAACATATTGATCCACAAGGCTGTGTAAGATCTTGGGCATTGTTGGTATAGTGAGCATATATTTCACTACTGGATTGTGTTATTCTAATTCACAACATCTTGGTTAGAATTATTAATGGAAATGTAATATCTAAGTTATTCTTACTCTTCCTTTCAACAGGTCATACTCATGCTGGGCAGATTTTTCCACTAGCAATAGCTGCTTATTTTTTGAATCCATATTTTGAAGGTCTTTACAAAGCTGGTGAGAACAATTTAGTGTACGTAACTCCTGGGACAATTTACTACGGAATTCCAATGAGACTTGGAAGCAGAGCAGAAATAACAGAAATCATTTTTAAGATCAGATGAACTGGTCCTTATGTTGCAGACCCTCCTTTCATGAGCAGTGAATGTTACACCCAGGCGTATTTTAGGTATTGAATTTGAAGAATAAGTAGGTAATCTGCATGTATAATAATTAATAAATCACCTGAGTTAATTACCTTTCAGCAGATTTATACACATTTTCCCAACTGTAGAATTGTAACTAAGATTGCCTTATAACATTGTTGTTACAATGTGGGAATTAGACTAAGAAGCAGCGCTACTTGATCATATTTACATTTATGCCCTTTTAGTCTCCAGGTGATGTGTGGGCTACTTGTGTTAGATTGAGAGCTTCTGATCTCTAATGATGAGTTGGGGATTGATTGAACAGGACTGTGAATTACTTTGCACTCTTTATCCGCCTGCAACAATTCACAGCAAGACAGTATGTGCCAGATGCTGGATCCAATCCATGGCACTATTCAAAGATAAATATTGAACTTTGTCCACACCAGTCCAACACCAGCATCTCTCCACATCAAAGATAAATGCACGGTGTTCAATGCCCATTTCAAAAATGTGTCCCTAACATGCATATCTTTTTTTAATGCTCACTTTGCTGACTTCTATCACATTGCAAATTATATAAAAATCATTCTGTTGCCTGATTTTGTACTTGTTTTGTTTAAATTTGTAATTTGATAAATCTCTGTAATTACAGTTTATTAATGTCCTAAATTACTGGTAATGCTTTGCATTCCTGAAAATAGTGTAATGTTAACTACTGCCTTGTTCGGAAGTGGATATGTAAATACTGTTCTTTTCGATGTAATTTCAAATACTTTTGACTTGACTTTATACCTCTGAACATGTTTAACTCTCAGAGCAATGCCTTGAAATTTAATTATATTTGCAATACATCCACGCTTCCTGCAAGTTAAAAACTGTTAATGCTGAATTTATGTGGCAGTGTTGGAGGACTTTTGTCATGCCACTCATTTTTTAAGAAAGGTAGGCTGTGGAGGAAAAGTGATTTCCACTTTAGTTGATCATAGGTGAATCTGTTTAATTTAGGGTACCAAATGCTTATCTACTTTGACACCATTTGGAGTTTGTAGTTCTTTCCAGTAATAAACAGCAGTAAGTCTCTGACATTCTAAGTAGAATGACCAGATTGAATGTTTTAAATCCAATGAAAAGCTCTTGGCATCCAGGCCAAGCTGTAGAATATTACATTTTTAAAGATTTAATTGAAAAGTAATACTGTGGATGCTGAAAATCCTGAGATGCAAACAGAAATTTCTGGAAAAAAAAACACTCAGCAACTTAGGCAGTATCTATGTAGAGAGTGTAAAAGAGTTTACGTTTCATTTCTGTAACATATCAGAAATAAATCTAATCCTGATCACTTGATTTTTTTTAATATTCAAAACTTGAATTATTTCAATAATTTTAATTATGCCAGTGAGAGTAAGAAATTAGTGCTACAAAAATGAATACTTAGCCAAATTCAAGATGCAGCCTTGAATTGAGTACAAAGATGTTTATTGGTTCTCAATAGCTTAACGAACTGAAGGAGGGTTGGCGTGGGTGAGGGTAAACTTAATGTAAAAAAAGAGAAACCAGGAATTATGTAAACTTAAAATAAAACAAAATGCTGAATATCTACAACACGTGGAGTGAAATGAAAAGATGATCAAATACTTTGGAGATTGAACCTTTCATCAGAAGCAAGTTATTTACTTTTTGGAAGAGATACTTTATGTCTTTAAAGGAACCTTACTCATTTTGTTGCTTCCAATCAATCCCAAATCAATATTGACATTACACCATCTTTTTGTGCACCATATTGAAAGCAAATTATGTAGATCTAATCTAACATTCAGGCATAACAAAATTTCAACATTATAGTATGTTTGTTTAGAAAGACAAGGCTGGATTTGATTAGATGTACAGGGTTGGTGCTACACTGTAAAATGTAACAGCAAGCCACAATTTACTAATAGAACTTTTGTACTTTATGGTCATATTATCCTGTGGAATTTTTTTTGTTTAAAAATTAATAAATTTTATTCTACCAAACAGAACTGTGTCTTCCATTTCCAAAATGTTATTTATTATCCATTTGGCCACTTTGAAAGTATGAGATGATCAAGAGTGTGAACTGGAACTAATAAAGTCAAGCATACTGAGAATAATATGGCAAAGTCAAGTGTGTTTTAACTTTTACTCTCTTTGAATGATAAGAGTGAGAGCAGAGATTTTTAAAGCAGCATTATTGGCTGGCTGGGATATTTCTCATCTCTCAGTTTCTGCCGTCAATTTACCAGAATGAAAGACTGAATGACTTTTTATTCCCGAAAAGGCTAACAACATTTCAGACCCATAGAGACAATCCTGTTATCCTAGCAGTGTAGCAATTCCAGATCGATAGTCTGAGCAATCTACAGCTACTCATTCCTTCCTGTGGTGTCGCTCAGATTCGTCAAGCTGTGTACAGTTAGGGTGTATCCATCCATCAGCTTCACAGTTGCAGTGAAATGGTTTTAATGTAAACACAGTTATGTCATTGTTCTGATTTCCCACTGCAGTGAAAAGTCAAAAGCGAGACTGGCTTTTTTATGCCTTTTCAGCATTGCCCTCCTCAACCCCCACAACAACACCATCCACTGGGGAGATTTGTTGACCACAGTTGAAATGTTGCCCAATGTGAAGCTGACGTTTATTTTCTCTTGGCTCAGTGTGAATCCTATGTGATTTAATGGATAATGTGTCAGGATAAGGAGTTAATCTCTTTTTCCATCTGGCAATGTCTGCTTTCAGGTGAGGGTGAGTGTTTTTCCATTGTCAAAATATATAATTTTTAAAAATCACCTACAAGTACATTTCAAAGTTCTAAATCAATTCTATACAATCTTTGAGAGAAAAAAGCAATACATTTCTCACAGCTTCTCTGCAGTTGTAAAACCAAAGACATTTTCAACTTATGCAGGAAACTTTTTATTTTGAGACAGTGAGAGAATCTGACCACTGAATGGACCCTCTTTATACTTAGGCTGAAAGACCTCAGACAGTGGTCTTTCCCCACTGTGCCTTGGTGGCAGCTATCCCAAGTTTTAGTATTTTATTCCCTCAGCATGCGGGACCTTGGAATGTGCCAGGCTGAAGTCAACTCTTCACACTGGAAGGCCAAGTTTCGGGCACTTCAAAGGGCATCTTTCATCAAGTTGATGGTCCTGCGGGGGCAGTTCACGTTTGTATGGCCAGGGGGACAGCCTGTAGAGCACAGTGCAGCTATTCCTATAGTAAGTGGAAGAGTGGTTCAGTCAGTTTCCTAGCATAGCTGGAGTGTAAACATCCCCCCAGTCCATCAACACTCCTCTGTGTCTGTGTGTGTAGCTCAATGCTATCATTCTGCATGCTGCTTTATCCTAACGTCACTGGCTCCCAGTGTTGACTTTGAATGGAGCTGGGGAGGAGTGAAATTGCCTGGGCTTTTTTCTTGTTCCTGTGGGAATTCCTGTATTAGCCAATCAGGTAGTTCGTGTTTGCTGCAGCTCCCTTGGTACCAGTGGAACTGATGGATATATATTCTGACGATGTTGGAACTGGAGATCCAAGTTTAACGCATGGAGATTGAACATATGATGTTAGTGGACATCAATATATAGCGATTTGCCACGCGAAAAGCAGACACTAACAGCAAGAGCAGACCTTCGTTTCTGTACAGTGAAGGCAGCTTAAATATGGCAACAAACGGTAAGACTTAATTACCACGCATAGAATAAAATTAAATGTGCCTAAATATATCATTTGTAAATCGATTTAATAATCGTTGATTTAAAATTGGCAACAATTCTTTCTAAAGCAAAGAATAAGACTTACATGGGGTGGCAATGTCCACATGCCTGTAACTAGATATAACTGAAAGCATTGGCTATTTTCCGATTGCAGACATATACTTGGGGGCGGTGGACTTGCAGTGTGAGACCAACAACACCGAGCATCACACCATCGAGATTGAGAAGGACAGGCTCCTGGTCCGGAGGGGACAGGAATTCCGCCTACGTGTGGAGTTTAGAGAGCGGGCATACCTGGAGGGTGAAGACCAGCTGGCAATGTTTGTACACACAGGTTTGTGCTGAGGTTAACTCGTCCGGACTCGCTCGGTTTAAAACTCCGCCAGAACAGCACACATCCCGCTTTCGGTTTCAAGCTTGTCTTCACTTTTCATCCTACCAGCCTCCACATTCAAAGGATCATTCACTGCCATTTCAGACAACTCCAGCAGAACGCCATCACCATACACATCTTCCCCTCACTTCCCCCATCTGCATTTCACAGGAATGGTTCCCTCTGGGTCACCCTAGTCCATTCGTCAACCATTAACACCAACCTCCCTTCCCTCGGCCACCTTCCCGTGTAACCACGGAAGGTGCAACACCTGCCCCTTCATCACCTCCCTGCTCACCATCTAAGGGCCTAAACAGTCTTTCTAGGTGAAGCAGCATTTCACCTTTACCTCCTCCAATCTTATCTATTGTATTCTCTGCACCCAATGTGGCCTACTCTACATTGGAGATTAGAGTGGTGCTGGAAACGCACAGCAGTTCAGGCAGCATCGGAGGAGCAGGAAAATCGACATTTCAGGCAAAAGACCTTCATCAGGAATAGAAGTTTGCCTGAAACGTTGATTTTCCTGCTCCTCAGATGCTGCCTGAACTGCTGTGCGTTTCCAGCACCACTCTAATCTAGAATCTGTTTTCCAGCATCTGCAATCATTGTTTTTACCTCTACATTGGAGAAACCAAACGCAGACTGGGTGACCACTTTGCAGAAAACCTCTGGTCTGTATGCAAGTAGGACTCAGACATTCCTGTAGCCAGTCATTTTAACACAGAGTCCAGCTTGCATGCCCACTGTCCCCTCGGCATGCTATGATGCTCCAATGAATCACGGCACACACTAGAGAACCAACATGTCACCTTCAGAACAGGCACTTCGCAGCCTTCTGGACTTAATATTGAGTTCAACACTTTCAAATTGTGAACCCACTCCCAATCCATCCCTTTCTTTTAGCGTTACTTGTTATATTGTCTGTCTCCATGTCCTCTCTCCCCTTACCCCCATTCCAATGGAACAGTCTGTTCTTCCCAGTTTGGCAGTCAGACACACTATTGTTCTGCCATTCTCACATTCCGATCATTTAATCTGAACTATCAACATTCTTTCTTCTCCAGCACTCCACATCCCACCACCCTGCCCCAAACTATAGTATAAACCCTCCCACATTTCAGTTCAGGTCTGATGAAGAGTCATCTAGACTTGAAACGTTAGCTTGGTCTCTCTCCAATGAAGCTGAAAATGTGTTGCTGGAAAAGCGCAGCAGGTCAGGCAGCATCCAAGGAACAGGAGAATCGACGTTTCGGGCATAAGCCCTTCTTCAGGAATCCTGAAGAAGGGCTTATGCCCGAAACGTCGAGTCACCTATTCCTTGGATGATGCCTGACCTGCTGCGTTTTTCCAGCAACACATTTTCAGCTCCGATCTCCAGCATCTGCAGTCCTCACTTTCTCCTCCAATGAAGATTTTTAACCCACTGTGATCTCCAGCATTTGTTGTTTTCAAGTCAAAATACACGTGTGCCCTATTTTTAAAGTGAATCTTGAATTAGTTTGGAATGGTTATTTGGGTCGACTCTTGAATATCTGGGTTGGATTAAGGTTCAGTATTCATTGTTCCCTCCCGTTCTATTTTCTGAGGGAGGTGATTAGGTTGGAAGTGTGCTTCGGTTAAGATATGTAACCATCAATACAGGGCCTGCCCCATCAGAAGCAGATGGGACTCGAATTCAAGTGCTGCACTCTAAGCTGAAGAGGGGCAAATGGACATTCTGTCTCGAGGCCACTCCAGGATATGTTCACCTGGCTGTTCAGAGTCCACCAAATGCCTACACTGGCCACTATCAAATCTACCTGGTCCTTTACCCGAGTGGAGGTGCATCCATTCAACAGATCACAGCAGGAGATTTTCACCTACTCTTCAACCCCTGGTGTCAAGGTAAATAAATGGCTGAGAGGACATGCATCTTTTAATAGATATATTTTTAATGGCAACATGTATCTCCTAAGGAATACTCCTGTGCTAAATGTACAAGCTGTGTTTTAATTATGTACCAGTTTAATTTTCCCTTCTAAAGCAACTTCAAATACATTGAAACTTTCTGAGATGCGGATGATACGGCTCCTTTAACAAAGCTATGCTGTTCATGCCTTTTTATTTAAGAGAGGTTGTAAAAACAGGATTCTAAAAAATCTGGGTTTAGCTATTGAGTTTCTTTTAAGTTTTTTTGAAAAACACTTGTACAGTGAAAGAGGAGTGGCCAGTTCTCCCAGCTCAGCTCTTCTCTCGTTTGGTTTGGTTTGGTTTGGGTTGGTTTTAGCAGTCTGACTGTTCATTGAAAACATTCAGTCACTTGTGAATCTGCTGGTCTCAAAGGAGCAGGTCCATGCTGATCCTCCCTCTCTCTGACAACTCTCCTGTAAGACCCTGTGTTTGATTTTACCTGCGTTCTGCCAACGGGTGTTTGTGGGGATTGTTATAGGAATTTGGAACAGCATCACTAAATTGGGATAATCCGTTGGGTTCTTGGATAGGTTAAGTTATTCTGTATTCTGTTCTCTGTTGTTTGTGTTTCATTTGGTAATCTTGCAAATAAATTCTGTCTTGTTTAAAACAAAGTTGTTTAACCAGCTGCATTGCTCCTGGAATATCCACTATACACCTGCTTAAAACAACTAGCCAAGTTAGGGTCCGGCCTAATTTCTTGAAATGTTTTGAGGAGATCTGGCCTGGTTCATAACGTGCAATGAGGAAATGACTTTTCATGTCAATATATTCTCATGGATTTCTCCAAACACCCACCCAAGAAGACTGAACTTAATTTGTCAAAGACCATGTTAACCAGGCAAAGGAAAGGCGCAGTACCCTCAAATCATTGCTCTTACAGTATAGAATAGTACTTTCTCTAAATGAAAATAAACCTAGAAATTCTATCCCTCTTTGAAAATCTCTGACTTTGTTGTTTTTTTATTCAGTCAAGGGATGTGGTTGTGGCTGCTTTATTGCAAATCCCTAATTGCCCTGGAAAAGGTGTTTGTGAGCTGTCCTCTTGAACCACTGCAATCCAGGTGGTGTAGGCACAGCCCACTATGCAGGTAGGGAGTTCCAGGATTTTAACTCAACAATAGGGAAGGAGTGGCAATATTTAACTAGAAAGTTCTCAATACAAAAGAAAGGCTGTTGGAGATGATATCAAAGTATTGGGGGTGATTTGAAATAGAAGAACACACAGTTCAGCTCCATTCAGCGTCTGTGTCTGTGCTGTCTTTGAGAGAAGCAGTTCCAGTAAAACGGAATGTTAAAAAATTTGTGCTTATAAAATATCCCTTTCCTCTAGGAATGATATTGTGAATAGTAAAAGAAAATGTATTTTGACTTTTCACATGGCCAAAGCATTTCACAATCAATGTGATGCTCTCCGATATAGTCACTGTTTTAGAAGTAACCAACGAAACCAGCTTGTGTGTAGCAAAATGCCACAATGGGCAATGATCAGGTAATCCATTTGGTAATGATGGTAATCAGGATCTTTGAGAGATAGCCCTGTTGACAATAAACTTTCAGTGTAGTTGATGTGCTTAAATCTTAAGTAGGGCTTGAACCAACAACCTGGTTGAGAGAGAGAGAGAGACGGAGAGATGGATCATTGGGTAAAACAATGATTTATAGCTGAGGCTCAGTGAAGCAGATTCATACAAACCCGTATAACAAACCTAGGAGCAATAACAGAAGGTACAGCCTCCAAATGAGAGAGTTCATCAATGAGAAAAAAAGGAAACCATTACATTATTTAAACCTTTGCTAAGCTTGTGTTTATGGAGTGACGATGCTTCCAAGTGTTTTTTTTTAATTCCACAGTTGAGGAATGTGGGCATTGTG
Organism: Chiloscyllium plagiosum; assembly: GCF_037043375.1. Classification (NCBI taxonomy): domain Eukaryota; kingdom Metazoa; phylum Chordata; class Chondrichthyes; order Orectolobiformes; family Hemiscylliidae; genus Chiloscyllium; species Chiloscyllium plagiosum. The sequence goes on along the minus strand of NW_028270155.1, from coordinate 58,649,120 downwards.
GGCTAGGTGATAAAGCTCTACAGGCAAAATGATAATTGACTCTCAGAACTACTTATCAAGTTATCAATTACCAATCTATGATTAAATATGATATAATTGGAAGTAGTAAGAAGTGTTACTGAGAAATGGGCAACCAGACAATTATACAATCAGTTCCCTGGTCCATTTTTTTCAAAGCTTTCATCCATTAACCACACAAGCATCCAAACAGATCATATAAATGATTGTTTTCCTAAATTCTCTCGGCTGTATTATTTCTCAATCCAGCAGTGATGGAAATCTGAAAAAGATAACATCTATAAGACAAAATGTTATTTCACTATACCGAAATTCCTGTTCAAAATCCATCCAAAACATTTTGTGCTGTAGGTCAACCCTATGGAGTATCAGTTCTGACATTTATTACATCACCTCAGCTTTGGAGTTTTGCCTGGTCAATTTAAAAAAGACTGCACAAACACATTCCTAAATGAATGCTTCATTAAAATGCTGAGCCCCAACTCTTTGAGCCTACCCTGCTAAATAAGATTTGTAAACATTATTACTTTTCTATAAGGAGTAGCTGCTACTGCTGTGTGAACATAAATTTTGCAGGCGCATTTAGTTTTTGTAGAACGGCATAAGAGTATTTTGTTATTTGCTTCACTGATGAAAACACTGAAAGAAGAATTATGCAATTAAGTTATTTGGCACCTATGTGTGTACCTTCAGAGAATCTAAGTGTAGTGTTCACTGTGTGCTGTTAAATGGTCCTGGTAATCACATGTACGCCATAAGACAGAGCTTTAGTGTCTGCACGATATATACCAAATTCTAAAAATACCCACAATCAAACTTGCACAGCACACTCTTTCATATATTGCAGCTCTCCTAAAAAAGGTAATTCTAAACATTTCATTTAGATAAAGAACACTGTAGTTATGCCAAGACTATGACCTAGTTTTCACTTAACTATCTTTAATACAGTGAATATATGCAACACAGAGCAGTGGAATAGTCTACTGTTTGTGAGTGAGAAATATCTCGATATCCGCTAGCAACTTAACAGCCCTGTTTCCTGACTGTTGGCAATTTCATACTCCAGGTCTGCAGTGAACCTTGACATTAAAGCCCAGTTCGATGATACTAACGCCACATTGCATTTCCTTATCATGTGTTTATGTCAGTGGTAAATAGTTACCATTACTAGAGTAGAATGGCAACTTAGCAAATCATTCAGGCATAGATCCTGCGAATTTCATCAACTCTAGTTGATGATAAAATCTTTACTTCATCAGTGCTAGAAATGAGCACCCTGAATAAGGGAAGGAATTTGATGACATTGTTTAATATTCAACAAATTTAAGTATACAATAATATAAGTATACAATGTTGAGTGCAGTGGTAATAAGCTATTACTAACCTGAAGAGGAATTGGTTATTTCAAACAGTCAGCTTTTATTAAGCTTAAAACAAGGACATGTGCAGCGTTTACAAAAGTTAGCGCATTCTGTGTAACTGCAACAACAGCAAATTATAATTGTTTATCCCATTTCTAATGGTAAACCCCCGCCAAGGTACTTAACAAAGTGGAGGATGGGTCTCTGTTGGGGTAGAAAGTAGTAAATAGCAGAAGTAGTTATAAAACATGATAAAAGAGACAGTTTTAAGGAATCTTTTGATTTAGGGAGACAACAAGCACAGCCTGACTGAGAGATTTTAGGGAGGAAGTTTGAGTGTGTGTACTGAAATGACTGAAGGCTCTATCACTGGTAATGTTGGGGAAGGAGGGACGATATATAGAGAACATAGATTTGTAAGGCCAGAACAAATTAGAAAGTATTTACAGAGACAAGATGAAGTGTATTTCTCACTTCAACACACGAGTAAGGCTCTTGTAAATAATGTACTGGTCCAACAGGTTTCCTGATGAAGGACTCCTGCCTGAAACGTCTATTTTCCTGCTCCTCGGATGCTGCCTGACCTGCTGTGCTTTTCCAGCACCACTCTAATCTTGATTCTGATCTCCAGCATCAGCACTCCTCACTTTCGCCCAACAGGTACCCTTGTCAGCTCATTCTGCTAATAACAGTGGGAACTCATTGTCAAAGCAAAATACTTCAATTCTCGAAACCTACAGCAAGAGTAGAGAATGCAGTAAACACTCAGCGGTCTTGGAACATCTGTGGAGAGAGAAATGAAATAGAGTTAATGTCTCAGGTCGATGACCATTCTTCAACCAAACATTCTTATTATGTTTCTGCCATTCAGCTCAGGAATGCTGTGTTTGGTTTAAGTGTCTCGTACAGAGAAGTGATTGAGCTGGCTGAATGCTGGAAGGTGCTCGAATGCAGTGAGCAGTAAGGAGGCTGAACTGTGAGCTTACTTTTAACACGTGGTTTTGCACAATAAAGTGCAAATGAAGTCGAGCTAAAAGGATGAATGTGGCATTGTTTGGAATTGACGTTGCCTATCCCCTCAGAGGATGCTGTGTACCTGCCTGATGAAGACTTGCTGCAGGAGTATATTCTGAATGAGAATGGATTGCTCTACCATGGCTCATATACCAACATCTACACATTACCATGGAATTTTGGACAAGTAATATTTCCTCTTAATTTTCCACAATCTATCTACCACTTCTTATGCATTTTTTGTGTGTTCTTCCGAGATATAGTTCCATCTTTTGTCATTTGTTCACAGTTTGAAAAAGATGTCATTGATATTTGCTTTCAAATTTTGGACAACAGTCTCTCTGCTCTTAAAGATTCATTGGCTGATGTTGCAAGAAGAAATGATCCTGTATATGTCAGCAGAATAGTGACCGCTATGGTGAGTTTGGAGATGTCTAATTTTTTTTTAATGTAGATGTCCTTAAGAAGTAATTCTTCTTCAGTTCTCTGCCTGAAGGAAGGTCTGAATTATAGCCCTGCAATCTACTCCATGGATGTACAGGGAAAACCCTTTGCTATAGGCTCCCACTGATTCATTCAAACCAAACAGCACATTTAAACAGTTGTTTGTATTTCAAGAATAGACTTTATTTATAAAAAATATCTTTGTGTATATATACATAGTCACAAACCTAATTTGGTTCTGTACAATAGCATATCAAGGAAACAAACAAACACTGAAATTTGACTCTATCCAAACAAAAACCTCTCTTACATATACAAGACTATATAAATATGCATTTGAGGCACAAGGAGGGTCCATGAACTGAACAGATCTTGAATTAACCTCAGCAGGAAGACCTCAGATAGTGGTCTTTCCCCACTGTGTCTTGGCAGCAGCTGCCCCAAGCTTTAGTGCGTCCCTCAGCACGTAGGCCTGGACCTTGAAACGTGCCAGTCTGCAAAACACGTTCAAGGTCAACTCCTTCTTCTGGAAAACCAACACATTTTGGGCAGAACAAAGAGCGTCTTTCATTGAGTTGATGGTTCTCCAGGTGCGGTCGATGTTTGTCCCTGTACGTGTTAGCACATTCAAACCAAGAAGCACATGTGTATGTACACACACACGCACATGCGCACAAAAACGCACTCATTGCTGTGACACTTTACACTTTTATATGCATGTTGGAGCCTGGAGTTATGGATAGTGATGGTAGTGATACCAATTTCTATTCCATCACATGGCTGCTCAGGAATCTCTCCCAATCGTCATACCTTGGAAGAAGTCATAAGTTGACACTTAATCTATTTAAGCTGGAAATGTGTTGCAGGAAAAGCACAGCAGGTCAGGCAGCATCCAGGGAACAGGAGAATCGACGTTTCGGGCATAAGCCCTTCTTGACACAGCAGGTCAGGCAGCATCCAGGGAACAGGAGAATCGACGTTTCGGGCATAAGCCCTTCTTCAGGAAGGGCTTATGCCCGAAACGTCGATTCTCCTGTTCCCTGGATGCTGCCTGACCTGCTGCGCTTTTCCTGCAACACATTTCCAGCTCTGATAAATCCAGCATCTGCAGACCTCACTTTCTCCTCAAAGACTTAATCTATTTAGCTGAGCCACCCAGAAGTTTACCTGATTAGTTACAAGACATGTTCCAGATGCAAATATGTTTTCAAAGGTTTCACAGAAATTATTAAGTTCATCATAACAAATGCAAAAGACAATTCCCTAAGTGAATCTGTGATTTTTCAGTTGATCCACTTCAGGACACCAGAATGTGGCACTTATTGACTAGGCGTGTGCCTCTTGTTATCTGTTGTTGACAGAAGTTTTCTTCTATCTTCAGTCTTCTTCTGCACCAAACCCTGAAGGATAATCACCGACTAACCTTTACTATTCACTACCTTCTGTGCATGATCAGAGACATTGTAAACTTTAATTGGTTTGCCAATGCATGAACAGAGCATAATCATTCTCAGATTAGCTAAACACTACACTGTATGCCCAATTTGGTACTGGTATCTTTAATGGTCATCTTACCGATAACACTCCCTGCTTTCTCCTGATTTGTTCTTTGACATGTAAAATCACTTTATAAGATCAACCCTTTAGTAACAGCTTAACCCTCGAAGCTTGCCAACTCCACAAATCTTTACAGAGTTAACACGCTACCAATGTAGAAATGTATGAATTTTCTTGCTTGTATATGTGACCCCCCCTTTTCCAGTTACTTAACATCATCCCACATGTTCCAATTAATGCATCGAAAAATTCTGGAAATTAGCAACACCTGTAACTCACGAACTGTCCGTGCCTGAAACAAATGAAAACTCAACAGCACACCATGTAAAACTAAAATACATACATAGTCAAAGTTACAAAACTTAAACCATTTTAAAACATAGCTGTGTTTTTGAGTTAATACATCATACCTTAAAGCATTTTTACATTTATTAGCCTACGTTTACATTAGTTTGAGCCCTAAAAACAACCATGAAAACATAGACCCGTGATCTTACCTTTGACCTGGGGCTTGTGACTGCCTGTCAGAAATTGCAAATAACTACAATGGAGCAGAGGTTGCTTTTTAAACAAATAAAAAAAAAACCATTATTGAAAACTAACTGAATCCTAGACATTGGCCATTCAGTCCTCAAGTGGGACTTTTTCCCTTATCCCCATTATAATGTACCTTTTCACCATGGTCACCATTTCCTAGTGGCATGGCTGAAATGCAACCGTAATATTGTTAATATAGGCTCACCATTCAGTAGCATAGGATCATTGTGAACCTAATAATTCTTGTTTTTGAAGCTAATGAAAGCATAGTTTTGTCTGTGGTTTTGACCCGATGGCTTCCTCTAAAATGTGTACTCCTTTTAACCCTGTTTACAACATTAAATTTAAAGTACAGATGAAATAACTCATTAAAAACAACGCACAGAGATTTGTTTGTCTCTTATTTGTACCAATGACGAGCCAGGTAGCCAGTCAACTACGTGCAAGATCAGCTGTAAATAAGGTAAGGATTGTTTTATTTAATCCTAGAATTTACAACCTATTCCTATTCATCAACCACCATGAAAATTTGTTGGAAAGAGGGAATCCAAGCTGTTTAAGTATAAAAGGTTTCTTTTAATGATTCCCAAATGGTCTGGCTAATATTTGGCATGTATTTCACATTGTACACAATCTGAGACTGGCTGGCGACATCAGAAGATGGCCTCAGATAGTACCCAGTACTGGGTAAGCAAGTTTAACTCTTTCTTGTTAATGGATAAAATGCACCACACTATTCTTAAAGTCAATAAAATATAAAATGTAATCTACAACTGATTCCTTTTATTAAAACTACCTCTGCGTCAGAATGGTTTGTACATTAAATCTGCTTAATAAAGCCCCGCCTTCATTTAGAGACCCTTTCTTTGTCAGAAGATGGTGTGCATATTTGTTCATTTTATTACTGAAGAGACAACTAGTTATTTCATTTTCTCCCTCCAAGGTGAATGCGAATGATGATAAAGGTGTGCTTTTGGGAAGATGGGATGGTAATTATGCTGACGGGATTGCCCCGACCCGATGGACTGGGAGTCTCCAAATTTTGCGCCAGTGGAGTGGTTCTGGAGCTGAGAAAGTCCGATATGGGCAGTGCTGGGTCTTTGCTGCTGTAGCTTGCACAGGTAAGACCCTGTGAGGTTTCCACACATCTTTGTGAAGCAGCCTCGGATCTTTCTCTCTCTGGAAGACGCTTCATGGTTATCCACCCCACCTTACCCCCCCCCCCCCACTCAAAGCTCTCCAACATAATAAAGGGCTGGGCAGGTGGCACCATCAATCTGTAATTAAGGGTCATTTGAGTACCTTTTGAAAAAGAAACTCTGTTAACCCGAATGTTACACTGTCCATACAAAATTGGCCTGGACAGGTGAATGGGACTGGGCAATCCGCTTTTACAAAAGTTTTCAAAAAGGATAGAGGGAAGGTGGAGTCTCATCTTTGGAGGGTTCCACTTGCCCTCTGGAGACACAGCCCCAGAAAACAGTAACCCTTTGCCTTCCTACCGAGACAAATGTTCAAATCCATGTTGACAGGCCCTCTCAAAGGCAGCAAAACCCTCAATGCCCTATACCTCCAAACTACTTGGGTCAGGGACCTGATTAATCACTCATGGATTTACCTGCAGTCCCAGCAATGGCCACTATGGAGATCTGGTACTGTTTGGCAATTACACTGGATATAACCCCAGTGGACTTCCTGCCACTGAGAGGCACTAATTTAATGTGCCCCCAGTGCTACATGACATCGGGCAGACAAGCCCAACACTCAATGTAAATTTCTGCCCAGGAATACCAATATAGGGTCACATCCTTGGCTTATTTCTTCCCTTCCTTAATTCCACTCTTGTTGAGACAAACCTGTAGTATCCTCAGCTGAAATCACCAACTAATTATCAGACTGGGGATCAAAAATTCCCTGAATTTTATGACTCACTGACAATGACTGTAGTGAGTGACTAATAGGGAAAGTCTGATGAGTACTTACAAACTTGGCCGTGCCTTGAATTGCCAGTCAGAAATGGATACATTTCTCACTGTACTTGCATTTGGTTTGCCAGTTCTCAGATGCTTGGGGATCCCGAGTCGTTGCATCACAAACTATTCTTCTGCTCATGACACAGATGGCAATCTCAAAGTGGATCAGTACTATAGCAGTGAAGATTACTCGCGCATTCCTTCAAAAAGGAAAGACATGGTATGGTAGGTATTCCCTTTCAGTGCCTGTTCATGGGCATCACATATATGCATGGCTGTGTGACAGTTCTCAAAAATCATAAATTTAGTGCAACTATCCATAGAATTGTACCATTTGAGCTTTTGTTATTTTGGAAAACCTTTATTTATTTCCCAATCACCCTTTTCTCTTTCCGTTGCTTGTTTTGTCATGATTTCTAGTCTATGGACTACTCCATACTCTTAAAAGAGCATTTAATGAGCACCCAATTAACAAAACAGTTTGGCTTATCCCCGATGGAAATAGTATATGAGATCTTTTCTGCTTTTGGAATCAGAGAGAGCCATTCTCTAGCTTCAGCACTGTTGTCAACACCCTTCCTTGTTTGATGTGTCACATGGTCAAGTGTTAATATTTTGACAACACATGACTGTCAGCACTTCTGCATCCTCATTGCGGTAGGTCTGCTGAATCAGGATGAGTAATCGTTTCACATTAACACGTGGTTCACACAGGAACTACCATTGCTGGCTGGAAGTATGGATGACCCGTCCTGACCTTCCCCCTGGCTATGACGGATGGCAGGTCTTGGATCCTACTCCACAAGAACGGAGTGACGGTAATGTTGGAACTGAATTGTCAATAAATATATAAATATTCTATATATATAAAGTTAATGGTGTCCAGGTTAAATTCACAACAATTAGTATTTGGCTGTGAGAAGAATCAGAAGACTTTGTTTTACCAAGGTAGACTGAGAGCCATCAAGCTATTTGACACTGAATGAGATTTAAGAAAAGTCACCGTGACTCATTATGTTTCACTGTTCCTTAATCCACACATGAATCCATTTTGCCTCTATAGCCTACTGCTCAAATTATTAGAAATATTGGAATAGAACTCCATAGTTAGGGGGACAGATAGGAGGTTCTGGGGGGACGAGAGAAATTCACGGTTGGTGTGTTGCCTCCCAGGTGCCAGGGTTCATGATGTCTCTGATCGTGTTTTTGGGATCCTTAAGGGGGAGGGGAAGCAGCCCCAAGTCGTGGTCCACATAGGCACCAATGACATAGGTAGGAAGAGAGATGGGGATTTAAGGCAGAAACTCAGGGAATTAGGGTGGAAGCTTAGAGCTAGAACGAACAGAGTCTCTGGTTTGTTGCCCGTGCCATGTGCTAGTGACGCGGGGAATAGGGAGAGAGAGGAGTTGAACACGTGGCTACACGAATGGTACAGGAGGGAGGGTTTTGGATTCTTGGATAATTGGGGCTCTTTCTGGGGTAGGTGGGACCTCTACAAGCAGGATGGTCTTCATCTGAACCAGAGGGGTACCAATATCCTGGGGGGGAGATTCGCTCAGGCTATTGGGGTGGGTTTAAACTAATCCAGCAGGGGGATGGGAACCAAAATTATAGTTCAAGTATAGAAAAGGTTGAGAGTAGGGAGGTCCAAAATCAAGTTTCAGGGATGCAAGATGGCACCGGCAAGCAAGAAGTTGGTTTGAAGTGTGTCTACTTCAACGCCAGAAGCATCCGGAATAAGGTGGGTGAACTTGCAGCATGGGTTGGTACCTGGGACTTCGATGTTGTGGCCATTTTGGAGACATGGTTAGCGCAGGGACAGGAATGGTTGTTGCAAGTTCCAGGATTTAGATGTTTCAGTAAGAACAGAGAAGATGGTAAAAGAGGGGGAGGTGTGGCATTGTTGGTCAAGAACAGTATTACAGTTGCAGAAAGGATGTTTGGGGACTCGTCAACTGAGGTAGTATGGGCTGAAGTTAGAAACAGGAAAGGAAAGGTCACCTGTCAGGAGTTTTCTATAGGCCTCCGAATAGTTCCAGAGATGTAGAGGAAAGGATAGCAAAGATGATGCTCGGTAGGAGTGAGAGAGACAGGGTAGTTGTCATGGGGGACTTCAACTTTCCAAATATTGACTGGGAACACTATAGTGTGAGTACTATAGATGGGTCAGTTTTTGTCCAGTGTGTGCAGGAGGGCTTCCTGACACAGTATGTAGACAGGCCAACAAGGGGCGAGGCCACATTAGATTTGGTACTGGGTAATGAGCCCGGCAAGGTGTTAGACTTGGAAGTAGGTGAGCACTTTGGTGATAGCGATCACAATTCTGTTATGTTTACTTTAGTGATAGAAAGGGATAGGTGTATATCACTGGGCAAGCGTTACAGCTGGGGGAAAGGCAATTATGATGCGATTAGGCGAGATTTAGGAAGCATAGGATGGAGAAGGAAACTGCAGGGGATAGGCACATTAGAAATGTGGAGCTTATTCTAGGAAAAGCTACTGTGTGTCCAAGATAAGTATGTACCTGTCAGGCAGTGAGGAAGCTGTACAGCGGGGGAACTGTGGTTTACGAAGGAATCTCTGGTGAAGAGGAAGAAGCAGGCTTATGTTAGGATGAGATGTGAAGGCTCAGTTAGGGCGCTTGAGGGTTACAAGGTAGCCAGGAAAGACCTAAAGAGAGAGCTCAGAAGAGCCAGGAGGAGACATAAGAAGTTGTTGGCAGATAGGATCAGGGTAAACCCTGAGGCTTTCTATAGGTATTTAAGGAATAAAAGAATGACAAGAGTAAGATTAGGGCCAATCAAGGGTAGTAGTGGGAAGTTGTGTGTGGAGACAGAGGAGATAGGGGAAACGCTAAATGAATATTTTTCAACAGTATTCTCTCGAGAAAACGACAATGTTGTCGAGGAGATTACTGAGATACAGGCTACTAGACTAGGTGTGATTGAGGTTCACAGGGAGGAGGTATTAGAAATCCTGCAGAGTGTGAAAATAGATAAGTCCTCTGGGCCGGATGGGATTTATCCTTAGATCCTCTGGGAAGCCAGGGAGGAGATTACTGAGCCTTTGGCATTGATCTTTAAATTGTTATTGTCTACAGGAATAGTGCCAGAAGACTGGAGGATAGCAAATGTGGTTCCCCTGTTCAAGAAGGGGAGTAGAGACAATCCTGGTAATTGTAGACCAGTGAACCTTACTTCAGTTGTTGATAAAGTGTTGGAAAAGGTTATAAGAGATAGGATTTATAATCATCTAGAAAAGAATAATTTGATTAGGGATAGTCAGCACGGTTTTGTGAAGGGTAGGTCGTGCCTCACAAACCTTATTGAGTTCTTTGAAAAGGTGACAAAACAGGTAGATGAGAGTAAACCGGTTGATGTGGTATATATGGATTTCAGCAAGGCGTTCGATAAGATTCCCCACAGTAGGCTATTGTACAAAATGCGGAGGAATGGGATTGTGGGAGATATAACAGTTTGGATCAGTAATTGGCTTGCTGAAAGAAGACAGAGGGTGGTGGTTGATGGGAAATGTTCATCCTGGAATCCAGTTACCAGTGGTCTACTGCAAGGGTCGGTGTTGGGTCCACTGCTGTTCGTCATTTTTATAAACAACCTGGATGAGGGTGTAGAAGGGTGGGTTAGTAAATTTGTAGACAACACTAAGGTCGGTGGAGTTGTGGATAGTGACAAAGGATGTAGTAGGTTACAGAGAGACATAGATAAGCTGCAGACCTGGGCTGAGAGGTGGCAAATGGAGTTTAATGCGGACAAGTGTGAGGTGATTCACTTTGGTCGGAGTAACTGGAATGCAAAGTACTGGGCTAATGGTAAGATTCTTGGTAGTGTAGATGAGCAGAGAGATCTCGGTGTCTAGGTACACAGATTCTTGAAAGTTGCCACCCACGTTGACAGGGTTGTTAAGAAGGCACACAGTGTTTTAGCTTTTATTAATAGAGGGATCGAGTTCCGGAACCATGAGGTTATGCTGCAGCTGTACAAAACTCTAGTGCGGCCGCACTTGGAGTATTGTGTACAGTTCTGGTCACCGCATTATAAAAAGGATGTGGAAGTTTTGGAAGGGTGCAGAGGAGATTTACTAGGATGTTGCCTGGCATGGAGGGAAGGTCTTACAAGGAAAGGCTGAGGGACTTGAGGTTGTTTTCATTAGACAGAAGAAGGTTGAGAGGTGACTTAATGGAGACATACAAGATAATCAGAGGGTTAGATAGGGTGGACAGGGAGAGCCTTTTTCCAAGAATGATGACGGCGAGCACAAGGGGGCATTGCTTTAAATTGAGGGGTGACAGATATAGGACAGGTGTCAGAGGTAGTTTCTTTACTCAGAGAGTAGTAAGGGTATGGAATGCTTTGCCTGCAACGGTAGTAGATTCACCAACTTTAAGTACATTTAAGTCGTCATTGGACAAGCATGTGGATGTACATGGAATAGTGTCGGTTAGATGGGCTTCAGGTTGGTATGACAGGTCGGCGCAATATCGAGGGCCGAAGGGTCTGTACTGCGTTGTAATGTTCTATGTTCTATAGAAATAATCCATTCAGTTTCTTGAACTTCATTTGCCATGCAGTAGAAGCACAATTGACTTCTAGATTAACTCCTCCTCTCTGTTTTAGTTCCATAAACCTTTAGTATTATTTCTAACAAAATCAAGCAATCTCAGTCTTGAAATTTACCAGTAACTCCTTGCCTCAACAGTTTTTGAAGAGGTCCAGATTTCTACAACCTTTAGTTTGAAGAAGCACTTATTAACATTAGCTCTAAATGCCTATCTCTATTTTTAAAGTTGTTTGATAGTTTGGAACATGAGTATTTCTGAAAGGAATGAACTGTTGCTAAAGATTTTCATTTTGAACTTGTCAGGACAGATGCAAGAAAGATGAAGTTCAACCCATCACAACAATTTACACCAGGGAAAGAGTACTGCTGGTTTGGCAAGTCAATTCCAAGGGACTACTACCGCTGCACTCTGATCATTACCCTAACAACCAATTTAAGCTAATCAGTTTAACTTGTAATATGGCTTAATTTCATTTTCTGGAAACAACATATATTCGCATATAGGGACCTGTTCTCTGTAAGCAAACAAAATATGTTCAAGCCCTGCATCTTTATTGAAATACTTGAGAGTTTGGGGGGGCCTATAGTTCTCTGTTGTTTTCTGCACGGGAACACCATGTTGACCAACCAGCACTGTTTTATCCTGTGGCATATATTTACAACTGTGTGAAATTTGGCACTTTTGCATCTGTTCTGATGAGTGTCACACAAGAAGCTTAGCAACATGACTTTCTTTCAGCAATTTTAAAGTAATGTTCCCTTTTTTTCTAGACTCTCCCACCAGGGGAAATAATTTTTCTGTCAATCCGATCAAATCCTATAACTGTCTTTAGTTCCTCTATTTGATCACTTCTTTACATTCTGTACTCAAATTCTAGATTAGAGTGGTGCTGGAATAGCACAGCAGTTCAGGCAGCATCCGAGGAGCATCACTCTAATCTCGAATCTGGTTTCCAGCATCTGCAGTCCTTGTTTTTACCTATTCTGTACTCAAAGGAAAGCAAGCCTAGTTTATTTAGCCCGTCCTTATAATTATTTTATTTAACCATAATATCAATCTGCTGAATCTGCATTATATCCCAAATTGCAGCTTGATGAGTCTTTAAGCATTAAGTATAGGTACACAATCCTTTATCGGATCGCTCGGGACCAGCTGGATTTTGGAATTTGGATTTTTTCGAATTTCGGAATAAGTGACAGTTCAATGGTGAAATTTTGTAAAAATCTTACTGAGCAGCAGACTCACAGTGAGTAACGGGCGCTGAGACAGAATTGAGGCCTGCCAGTGCTGCGCCACACCCACCCACATTGCATCCGAGTGACATGCATTGAGTGGGTGTGGAGTTAGGTTAACTGTTTGCATGCCAAACAACCTTGTTGATGAGACAAAAACTTCACAAAGAAAACCTTCGGATTGTGGAGCTTTTCGGATTTTGGATAAAGGGTTGTCTACCTGTACTTACCCAATTTTTGACCCCTCCGCCCCCCCCCCCCCATCTACTGAAAACACAAGCCTATGCTAGGGTGAGTTCACAGAGATCATTCACTACTTGCCCAATAGTCAGTTTTCCAAAATGTTCCTTGAGAATGAGAATCATCAGGCTACTAGAATCCGAACTAGACTGATCCTGTGCCCCTTCATTCTTCCAGCTTGTGTGTTTTCTTAGCGATGCTCCCTGGAGATCACTTAGGAATTGAAATCCTGATAATTTTTTTTTCTCCAGATGCTCTCAGGTTCCCAAGCAGTGAAGGATATTGGTCACCTAAGGGACCTAAATAACAATGTGTTTATATTACAACTATATTTGAAATGCTGTAACCTAAAATCAAAGTGGCCTCAATTGGCTGAAGTATGCAACTTAAAGTAATAATTCCACTGCAGTGGAAAGTGCCTCAGTGCAGCAGCAGTGATAAATGTGCAAAGTGGTACAGCCAACATTTGTTGCCATTCCCTGTTTATCCATGAGAAGGTGGTAATGAGTTTCCTTCTTGAACCACTGCAGTCCATGTGGTGTTATGAAGGGTGTTCCAGGATTTTGACCCAGTGCAAGGGCAGTGATATATTTTCAGTCAGAATTGTGTGTGACTTGAACTGGAATTTATGGGGGTGGTGGTGTTGCAATGTATATGCTGTCTTTGTGCTTCTACCTAGAAGATGTTGTGGTGAGGATGACAGAATCATAGAAATTTTAGCAGAGAGGCTAGCTGTACATCATAATTAACTGCTTATTTTTTGTGCTGTTAAGGATTTTTTTTAAGGGTTTATCTAATTTCCTCTTGAGTGTACAATTGCTTTAGCATAATGGCCCTTGTGTGATAAATTCTGTATTGTAATGAATAACTTCTTTTGTGTTGGTATACTTATTGCAATTAAGCCCTTACTTGCCTACAATTAGGAATAGTCTTTTACTATTTACCCTATCAAACATTTGCATAATTTTATACATTTCTTTTAAAGTATTACATGGCGACAGCTGTGATTCGACTACTTGAAATTGTTTGGAATGTTTCATTTCATGTTTTACATTTGATGTGGCCTTTCTTGATCTCTAAGCTGGTCACTGTGCTTTCTGTAACGAAGATCCCACATATGCCCCTCTCAGTCAGCTATTCGAGGCTCAACATGAGTCCCCAATCCTCCCCTCTATAGCAACCCTGTTGAAAATACTGCCATGGAATTTGGGTGTGAATGCTTTTGGGTTTAACTGAGACTCTCAGTAAGGCCCAATCATGAAGAAATTCTGCCTGTGGAGTTTAGTGGAAAGCAAATGGGCGGCACGGTGGCATAGTGGTTAGCGCTGCTGCCTCACAGCGCCAGAGAGTCGGGTTCAATTCCCACCTCAGGCGACTGACTGTGTGGAGTTTGCACATTCTCCCTGTATCTGCGTGGGTTTCCTCCGGGTGCTCCGGTTTCCTCCCACAGTCCAAAAATGTGCAGGTGAGGTGAATTGGCCATGCTAAATTGACCGTAGTGTTAGGTAAATGTAGGGGAATGGGTCTGGGTGGGTGTGCTTCGGCGGGTGGGTGTGGACTTGTTAGGCCAAAGGGCCTGTTTCCACACTAATCTAATCTAATCAAACCTCAGGACTGGAACAGGATCAAAGGTACAAAATGGCCCAGAAAGCATTTTTCCAGTGTCTTATAGTGGTGTCATTATCCTTTCAGGCATTTACTGCTGCGGTCCTTGCCCTGTCAAAGCAATTAAAGAAGGTCATGTAGATGTGAAATATGATGCTGCGTTCATCTTCGCCGAGGTCAATGCAGATGTGGTTTACTGGCTGGTAAATAAAGATGGATCAAAACAAGAGTTGGGAGTCAAATACCACCAAGTGGGAAAGCAGATCATTACAAAAAGTGCCTACACAGATGAACGAGAGGACTTAACACATGATTACAAATACCCAGAGGGTAGGGCATTTTTACTGCTCACACTACTAATAGGGATGTTAGATGAGAAAAATATTGGACTAATTTGAATGCAAGGTTTGTAAGCATGTGAGATTAGGTGGAAGCTGGTTGCGATGATGACAAGGTATAAATCAAATGGGAATGAAAACCAGAATTGAACTCAATCCCATCAGTGTACAAACAGGTTGCTTAGGTTAAAATTGACTCCATTATTGCAGTGTGAAGAGTCAACAAATATGTACAACTGATAAGCTGTTCTGTCCAATCATTCTTCCTCAATTGAATTCATCCCTCCCATCTTCCATCCTATGTAAATTTGCATTCTTCCAAAACTCTGCTGTCGATACTTTCAATTACTCCAAGTCTCATTAACCCAGCACTTCTGAGCAGATTGCTGGCTCTTGATCTGACAATACCTCAATTCTAAAATCCTTATCCTTGTTTTCCAACCCCCAGACCCCATATTCTGATAGTTTAATCTTGTCCTATGTTCCTTCAAGATCTTTACAGATCTCCAAATCTGGCTGTTTGCTTATCGAAGATTATAGATGTTCCACAGTTGACTGCCATGTTTTCCGCTACCTGGTCTTAATCATTGCTTTTACCAGCTTTACCTAATCTATCTAGGTATCTATTTGGTCAAAGATGTTTTTATTGGTTGTTCTTTTACGTAGCAGTTTGAGTTGTTTTACTGTGTTAATGTTGCTACATAAATATAAGTTGTTTGACTAAGTTAGATCACTATTTTAACAGATGTCATTCCCTTGTATAATAACATTGTCTGGAAACTGGGAGTGAGAAGACTCAATTGAAAACATAATTCTTATCTTGATTCAATGAGTATCTTCTCTCAATTTTTATAATTTTTTAAATTCTAAATTTAATGTCAACTATCAATTTGGGTCCATAATTGTTGCACTATTGATCTTGTTCATATTCAAAACAGTAGTGAATACACAAAATGATAGAAGCAGAGTAATACGGAAGCAATTATAGTATCCAATTGCATTAATTTGTAGGTCAATTAGACTAAGTTAAAAATCACACAACACCAGGTTACAGTCCAACAAGTTTATTTGGAAGCACTAGCTTTCAGAGTGTTGCTCCTTCATGAGTTGGTTGTGGACAAATTAGACCAAGATGACTTCAAGACTCAGCTTAATTAGTTGGCAAACAACATGAATTAAACAAAGAACTGCAGATGCAAGAAATCTGAAATTGCGAGAGAAACGCATCAGGTGTGGAGAGAAAACAGAGTTAACATTTTAGATCCACAGCCTGTTCTTCAGAACTAGAATTGTATGTTAAACTGGGTCACATTGATTACAGGCTCACTGTAATTAATCATTGTTGTTTCTGAATGGACTTCCAATTTATAAACAAGTGTGCGCCCTGCAGCTACAGGGTCTTAGCATCACTGTTCCCCAAACAATGTAGAAAAACACCTTATTTAAGTTACGTAGGGGCTATTTCCATCACTTTCACCTTACCTTCTGCTATCAACTCCCTACCCCTGACTCTACACCTAACTCCATTTCTTATTACCTCACAAGGTTAACAGTGTCTTCCATTTCACAGGTTCTACAAAGGAACGGGAAGTCTACAGCAAAGCCGGAATGAAAATCAGATCTGCCAACATTCAGGAAAATGATTTAAGGATCAGCATTAAATATGCTCAGCCAATCCTTGGAAGTGATTTTGACATTTACTTCAGCATTGTAAACAATGGTTTTATGGACAAAGATATCCATTTAACACTGTCTGCAACCACTATAACATATAATGGGTTTATTTTAACACAATTCAGCAAGAGATCAACTACATTTACATTAAAAGCTGCCACAGGTAACTGTAGTTTTCTACTAAAATGTGAGTGACTGTATTTAAGCTCATTACAGTAAATGTTTGCTTTTGTGGTGCCATGGTTTAGAGTTTGAACCTGAAATTCTGTAAGCCGAGAATGAAATAGGTGCAGTGAGTCTAGAATGCTTACTGTGCTAAGGAGGTAAGGAACAGTCAGCAATGTATTCCCCCAGAGAGAATGGGAAGTTGGAGAGACAAGGCACTGCACTTCTCTTGCATCTTGTCAAGGGCAGATCCAATGTTATTGCTGGTCAGGAATTAAACTATCAAGCATCACTTCTGATCTAAAGATGAAACATGCCACTCTGATATAATTGCTGTGCCTTTTTGATAACTGCATACATAAAGTACTTTTTAATAGTTTGTGATGATGCTTGGTTAACGCGTTTAAAATTTATCTGGAAAGTGATGTATGGTTGAATAACCTACCAAACATTATTGTTTAAAGTTTGGGAGAAGATTTGTAGGTCGGGTGGTCGTTGTTGTGGTTCTGTTCGCCGAGCTGGGAATTTGTGTTGCAGACGTTTCGTCCCCTGTCTAGGTGACATCCTCAGTGCTTGGGAGCCTCCTGTGAAGCGCTTCTGTGTTGTTTCCTCCGGCATTTATAGTGATTTGTATCTGCCGCTTCCGGTTGTCAGTTCCAGCTGTCCGTTGCAGTGGCCGGTATATTGGGTCCAGGTCGATGTGCTTATTGATTGAATCTGTGGATGAGTGCCATGCCTCTAGGAATTCCCTGGCTGTTCTCTGTTTGGCTTGTCCTATAATAGTAGTGTTGTCCCAGTCGAACTCATGTTGCTTGTCATCTGAGTGTGTGGCTACTAAGGATAGCTGGTCCTGTCGTTTCGTTGCTAGTTGGTGTTCATGGATGCAGACCGTTAGCTGTCTTCCTGTTTGTCCTATATAGTGTTTTGTGCAGTCCTTGCATGGGATTTTGTACACTACATTGGTTTTGCTCATGCTGGGTATCGGGTCCTTCGTCCTGGTGAGTTGTTGTCTGAGGGTGGCTGTTGGTTTGTGAGCTGTTATGAGTCCTAGCGGTCGCAGTAGTCTGGCTGTCAGTTCAGAAATGTTTTTGATGTACGGTAGTGTGGCTCGTCCCTTGGGTTGTGGCATGTCCTCATTCCGTAGTCAACCCAAAGGACGAGCCACACTACCATACATTCTATTTTTAAAATTTTTTTTTTAAGTGCTTATTTTTTCCCCCAGCACCCATGGTGTGTGTGTGCAGGTGTGAGACACAGTGAGAGACACAAGGTGCACAAATCTTTATTCAAATTCCACCACCAGGAAGATAGGAAAACACCCGGGTGGTCAGTGACAAACACTGCCCTTCACATCAAAGGGCAGTGCTGTGTGATCAAAACAGTGAAGGGGAGGGTAGGGACTAAATCAAAATAGAATTGGAGGGAGAAATGATGCACTCCACTCCCTGCGGCACCCACCTCTCCCTGAACTCCTCCAGGGTGTTGGTGGACACCGCGTGCTCCTTCTCCAAGGACACCCGGGCCGCCATACATTCTATTATTTGTGGTGGGTAACGCGCTCTCAGCTGTTCCATATATAAATCACGCCCCTTTTGCACTATCATTAATTTTTCTTCTGCTCTGTTATCCGGCTTATATACTTTGTATCTAATTGGAATCACCAAATGCTGAAGATCAGTAGGGTTTGGTGGCGCTAAAATAATATCACTCCTTTTTCGTCAAATCACTTTCCTCGTGCTGCTTGTCGTCGGTAAACACGCTCGGGCTGACTGAGGGACATTAGCTCCACATTCGTTAATAAGAACACGAGATACTTCCTGCGATTCGTCTGCACGACGTTTTCACTTTCGCAACTTGGACACTTGCTGCAGAAAGAGAATGTGTGTGTCCATTTATTGTTTTTATCACAGTGCCACTCTTCGTGTGGATCTATTCGTTACATCGGCCCCTTTTATCACATCGCCAAAACTTAATACTTGAATCACTCTTGGATAGTTTTTCAAAAATATATATAAGACCATCATGGTAAAACTACTTATTTCCACGTTTACTAATAATTTCTGTTTTCATACTAAAAATTCCTGTTCCAAAAATACAAGCTTAAAAACACTCCTATAACGAAAATACGTTGTTACTGAAACAACACAAGCACAACCTTAACCAATATAACGACAATTTTATATACCACCAATATTCAAAATATACGACTTACTTGCGGTGGCTAAGCGTCCTCGGTGGTCAAAGGGCAGTGGCTAATCGGCGGCGGCGAATCTGCTGTGGCGAATGGTCCCATCTCGTCTAAGCTGACTTGGGTATGTGTCTGTTACTCAGTTTCAAAACTAGCTGCCTGCCACACAGCTACTCTCTTCACAACCGTCCTCCCCAGCCCCACAACTCCCCTCTCTCAACCCTGAGGGCACACAGCAGGAAATACCCTCAAACTTGTACTTATCTTTTCAAAAATGTTTTCACTGGTATATTTGCAACTGGTTCATCAATCAGAGGTGTGCTGCAGAGGTTGTGAAAGGCTCTGGAAAGACCGTGTTTGGAATATTGTGAGCAGTTTTGGGCCCTGTATTAAGGAAGGATACATTGGCATTGGAGAGGGTGCAAAAGGGATTTACTGGAATCCTGGCTGTGAAGGGCTTGTCATTGGAGGAGTCATTGAAGACTCAGAGTCTGTGTTGAACAGAGTTTAGAAGGATAAGGGGGATCTGACTGAATCTTAACAGGATTCTGAGAGGCCTGGATAAAGTGAACGCAGAGGAGATATTTTCACTAGTAGGAGAGACTAGGGCCCAAGGGCACAGCCTCAGAGTAAAGGGACAATCCTCAGAACTGAGACGAGGAGGAATTTCCTCAGCCAAAGGGTGGTGAATCTATGGAACTCATTGCCTCAGAGAGCTGTGGGGGCCAAGTCATTGAGTGTTTTATCATACTCAAATTGATGAGTTGTTTAGTAAGAGGATCAAGGGTTACAGGTAGAAGGCAGGAGAATGGGGTTGAGAAGTATATCAGCCATGATCAAATAGTGGAGCAGACCCGATGGGCTGAATGGCCTAATTCTGCTCCTGTATCTCATGGCCTACTAATCATTTGCTTCAACAAATGCAGGAATGGTTCTGTGGAACAAACTAGTTATTTGTCTTTGCTTTTGTTAGTTCAGAAAGAAGTTTTGAGACTGAAATATAGAGACTATGGTGAACATCTCTCTGAGCACAACTTAATTCGAATGACAGCCGTGCTAATCCCTAAAGGCACATCTGAAGTGAGTCTCAAGGAGTGCGACATCGCCCTGAATCTGCCTCGGCTCACTGTGAAGGTAACCATGAGATCCCTCAGAGTTGGTGAGAAAAACAGGTTCATAGTTTCTTTCAAGTGACATGTGATGATGATGTTTAAACCCAGCAGTGGACACATTTTCCAGTTTGAAAGACATATGATTCTTCTCGTAACAACGCATGTGTACAGCTCCAGGTTTGTTTTAACCAGTGGAATCCTTTTCTGCCCCCATCTGGGTAACTTTGCAGCATCAGATCAGAGTGAGGTCGCTACTTTTGAATGCCATGTTCTACTCCGCTTGCTTTTCATTTATTTTATTTATTTTTCCACATGTACGCTGACAGAAGGTTCGAAGAGTAAGAAAATGGTTTTATTTACAGCTGAATCACAGAACATTAAACAATAGCGTATTTAAGTTATTTTAGACGGAGTTGTCAAGAGTCCAAAGCTAAAGTAAGCACATAAGTGATTGCTGCAATTAGTGTAAAGAAGCAACAACATCTGTTTTACCCTTGAGCTGAAGTTAGTCAGAAATGAGCTACAGAAACCACTAGCTATGGCTATGTGTTGCTAGGTTGTGATAAGAATTTAAATATCAAGAGATATGAGACATCAAATGAAAAACAAGTGCTGATGATGTGCACAGAGGATTATGTTACATATTGGTTCTTCTGAAAATCTAGAGTCTGTGCCTTTAAGGTTGTGTTAATAACACATACAAAACCCACTGGCCAAGTCGGGGTCAGATAAATATCGTGGAATGTTTGTCACAAACACTGCTGTCTGTGACGGAGCTAACACTGGGAGATGTATTAATTGCAAGTCAAGTGGTCATAGATGGCTTGAGTAGTGGTAAAAAGCTAATTATCATACTATAAGCTTTTTTCTAACAATGACAAAAAAATAATCTTAGGAATTGTAGGTTGCAAAATTGCTTGGTCCTGCATCTTTATCAGCAGATTATTAAATGAGCATGTGAACTTTCCTTACCATAAGAGTAAAATTAGATCCTTTAAATAAAAGTATTTTTGAGGTGAGTATTATTGTTGATTTTAATATCCTGGGTTTTTCAAGATATTTTCCAGGTTTTTGCATTTAATATGTTGAAGACAATCCAGGCGAAAAGGCATAAGCTAAAAATACCTCTGTAACCTCGTACAAAATCATCAATATAATTTTCAACTTAAAACGCAAGACACAGTAAATAACAAGCAGCTATTTACACATTGCATTAGCTCTACATGTGTGGTCCTCCAGGGCAGTTACATGATCTTTAAAATATTGACAAGTTATTTTAGCAGTAAAATGAGTTTATAGTATTTGTAGATGGATTGTGTTACAAAATGTTGATAGCTAGGTTTGGTATTTAAAAAGCACATCACCGCTATTGCATGGTGAACAAGTCTGAATATGTTTAAACTCTCAACTGACTGGGACGCAATTGATGCTAAAATGTACTTTTCTGTATCTGTTTTGAACAGGATATTATCATTGTACAAAATGTATCTATATCTTTTTATTTCATGGGGTATGTGTGTCTCTGTTAGAGTAGTATTTGTGACCAAAATGGAGTAGTTTGCTGGGCTATTTTCAAGGTGTCGGGGGTGGGGCAGGGGGGTGGGGTTTGCGGGGTGGCGCAGTGAGTGGGAGGGTGGTGGGGTGAGTGGGAGGTGGTTAGGAGTCACCCACATTGCTGTAGGTCTGGAGTCATGTAGAGATAACAATGCCAGACATCCTCCCTAAATGACCTGAGTGAAGCAGATGGGCTTTGAATCAATGATAGTCTCATGGTCACCATTACTTTCACTTGATTTTTGTGGCCTAAATTTAACTTCCACGTGTCACTGTGATGAAATTTGAACTTATGCCCACGAGAGTTATGAACAAGGGTCGTACTGGACTCTGAACGTTAACTCTGTTTCTTTCTCCACAGATGCTGCCAGACATGCTGAGTTTCTCTAGCACTTTTGATTTTATTTCTGGGACATTAACCTGGCTGTCTGGAGTACTAAACCAGTGACATTACAGCTAAACCATCTTGTAATATAGATGCAATCATTATCAATGGTCTTTAATGTAAGTCTTGACATTATGGATGCACGCAGATGGAAACCTGATTTTTGAGCATAAAAACAACATCAAACAAGACTTTTCTCCAAGATTTATGTCAGGGCCCATTTTTACCAATTTGATTATATACAAAGTCATACAGGACTTATTTGGTTTCAAGCACTCCTAATAAAATGTTACAAGTTAGATACTGATTAAAAACATTAATTTCAAATGGAATGGATGAAAATGTCTGAAACAGTCTTGCCTTGTTCTAGGTAATTGGTGAACCAATCCTGCATCGGGAGTTAACTGTCCAAATAAAGTTTGCAAATCCTCTTCCCATCACATTAACTGACGGCATCTTCAGTGTGGAGGGCACTGGGCTCACACATCTCCAGGAAATTAAGTCTCCGTGAGTAACAAACACTAATATCACCGTAAATAACAGAGATGTGTTGGAATGTGACTATTAGATATTGGGTGGTAACTAATCATCATCAGAGACTTGCCATTATTACCAATGTTGCTAATCTTCAGAGATGGAAATGAATATTTTTAATAGCTATCCTTTTTCATATTAGTCAAACAAATCAAAATATAGGATGTTATAGGTGAACAGTCCCTGTGTGTGTCTGAGATGTTACAGGTGAACAGTCCCTGTGTGTGTCCGAGATGTTACAGGTGCACAGTCGCTATGTGTGTCCGAGATGTTACAGGTGAACAGTTCCTTTCTGTGTGGGTGATTAATACAAGTTAGAGTACCTGTGTTTGTATAATAGTGCAGGTTAGAGTACTTGTGTCTGTATAATGGTGCAGTTAGAGTCTGTCTCTGTGACAGTGAAGGTTAGAGTACCTGTGTCTATATAATAGTGTAGATTAGAGTACCTGTGTGTGTGTATAATGGTGCAGTTTAGACTACCTGTGTATCTATGACTTTGCAGAATAGCATACCTGTGTCTGCATAATGGTGTAGGCTAGAGTACCTGTGTCTGCATAATGGTATAGGCTAGAGTACCTGTGTCAGTATAATGGTGCAGGTTAGAGTATGTATGTCTGTATAACTGCTTGGTTAGAGTACCTGTGTCTGTATAATGGTGCAGGTTAGAGTACCTGTGTTTCTGTGACACTGTAGTTTACAGTACCTGTGTCTGCTTAATGGTGTAGGCTAAAATATCTGTATCTGTATAATAGTGCAGGTTAGAGAATCTGTGTCTGTGTAATGGTGTAGATTAGAGTACCTGTGTCTGTGTAATGCTGCAGCTTAGAGAATCTGTGTTTGTATAATGGTGCAGGTTAGAGTACCTGTGTCTGTATAATAGTGCAGGTTAGACTACCAGTGTCTATATAATGATGCAGATTAGAGTACCTGTCTGCATAATGGTGTAGGTTAGAGTACCTGTGTCTGTATAATGGTGTATATTAGAGTACCCGTGTCTGTATAATGGTGCAGGTTAGAGTACCTGTATGTGTATAATGATGCATGTTAGAATATCTGTATCTGTATAATGGGGCAGGTTAGAGTACCTGTATGTGTATAATGATGCATGTTAGAATATCTATCTGTATAATGGGGCAGGTTAGAGTACCTGTGTCTGTATAATAGTGCAGGTTAGACTACCAGTGTCTATATAATGATGCAGATTAGAGTACCTGTCTGCATAATGGTGTAGGTTAGAGTACCTGTGTCTGTATAATGGTGTATATTAGAGTACCCGTGTCTGTATAATGGTGCAGGTTAGAGTACCTGTATGTGTATAATGATGCATGTTAGAATATCTGTATCTGTATAATGGGGCAGGTTAGAGTACCTTATGTGTATAATGGTGCATGTTAGAATATCTATCTGTATAATGGGGCAGGTTAGAGTACCTTATGTGTATAATGGTGCATGTTAGAATATCTATCTGTATAATGGGGCAGGTTAGAGTACCTGTGTCTGTATGTACTTTGTCCCCATGATTCTCCATGTAATTAATTCTCAATATCAATCAGAGAACAGAACAGCAAAGTAGTAGGCACCTCCTGACAGTAACAGAAGATAGTGGTTTCGGTATTAAATGATGTGGAAATGCAATGTGATATAAATGACAAACAACTCAAGACAATATTCTGTATAATGGTGCAATTAAGATACCTGTGTCTCTGTGACAGTATAGGTTAGAGTACCTGTGTCTGTACAATAGTGTAGGTTAGAGTACCTGTGTCTGTGTGATGGTGCAGGTTAGAGTACCTGTGTCACTGTAACAGTGTAGGTTAGAGTACCTGTGTCTCTGTAGATTGTTCCATGTCCTGGCATCTTTTAGACACTGTGTAAGCAAGCACTGCCACCTGCTGGCCATTGCCAAAGTAACTGATCGGGTGACATTATAGAGATGGTTTCAAACCAGCTGACAAGGGAGGCGCAGTAGTAGTTTGGCGCACCGACCTCTACACCGCTGAGGCCAAACACCAGCTCGCAGATACCTCCTCCTACTGCCCCCTTGACCATGACCCCACCCCCCACCACCAAACCATCATCTCCCAGACCATCCATAACCTCATCACCTCAGGGGACCTCCCACCCACCGCCTCCAACCTCATAGTACCACAACCCCGAACCGCCCGTTTCTACCTCCTGCCCAAAATCCACAAACCTGACTGCCCCGGATGACCCATCGTCTCAGCCTGCTCCTGCCCCACCGAACTCATCTCCTCCTACCTCGACACGGTCCTGTCCCCATTAGTCCAAGAACTCCCCACCTACGTCCGTGACACCACCCACGCCCTCCACCTCCTCCAGGATTTCCGCTTCCCCGGTCCCCAACGCCTCATCTTCACCATGGACATCCAGTCCCTGTACACCTCCATCCCCCATCACGAAGGACTCAAAGCACTCCGCTTCTTCCTTTCCCGCCGTACCACCCAGTATCCTTCCACCGACACCCTCCTTCGACTGACTGAACTGGTCCTCACCCTGAACAACTTTTCTTTCCAATCCTCCCCCTTTTTTCAAAAAAAGGGAGTAGCCATGGGCACCCGCATGGGCCCCAGCTATGCCTGCCTCTTCGTAGGGTATGTGGAACAATCCATCTTCCGCAACTACACTGGCCCCACCCCCCATCTTTTCCTCCGCTACATTGATGACTGTATCGGCGCTACCTCGTGCTCCCACGAGGAGGTTGAACAGTTCATCCACTACACTAACACCTTCCACCCCGACCTCAAATTCACCTGGACAGTCTCGGACTCCTCCCTCCCCTTCCTAGACCTTTCTGTTTCTATCTCAGACGACCGAATCAACACGGACATCTACTACAAACCGACCGACTCCCACAGCTACCTGGACTACACCTCCTCCCACCCCGCCCCCTGTAAAAACGCCATCCCATTCTCCCAATTCCTTCGTCTCCGCCGCATCTGCTCCCAGGAGGACCAGTTCAAAATACGCACAACACAGACGGCCTCCTTCTTCAAGGACCGCAATTTCCCCCCCGATGTGGTCGACAGTGCCCTCCACCGCATCTCCTCCACTTCCCGCTCCTCCGCCCTTGAGCCCCGCCCCTCCAACCGCCACCAGGACAGAACCCCACTGGTCCTCACCTACCACCCCACCAATCTCCATGTACAGCGCATCATCCGCCGTCACTTCCGCCACCTCCAAACGGACCCCACCACCAAGGATATATTTCCCTCCCCTCCTCTATCAGCTTTCCGTAGAGACCACTCCCTCCGCGACTCCCTTGTCAGATCCATACCCCCCACCAACCCAACCTCCACTCCCGGCACCTTCCCTTGCAACCGCAGGAGGTGCAACACTTGCGCCCACACCTCCCCCCTCACTTCTCTCCAAGGCCCCAAAGGAAACTTCCATATCCGCCACAGATTCACCTGCACCTCCACCCACATTATCTACTGCATCCGCTGCAGCCGGTGTGGCCTCCTCTATATTGGGGAGACAGGCCGCCTACTTGCCGAGCGATTCAGAGAACACCTCTGGGCCACCCGGACGAACCAACCCAATCACCCTGTAGCACAGCATTTCAACTCCCCTCCCACTCCACCGAGGATATGCAGGTCATTGGACTCATCCACCGCCAAACCACAACAACGCGACGGTCGGAGGAGGAGGAGCATCTTATCTTCCGACTGGGAACCCTCCAACCACAGGGGATGAACTTGGACTTCACCAGTTTCTTCATCCCCCCTCCCCCCACCTTGTCTCAGCCGAATCCCTCCAGCCCGGCACCGCCTTCCTGACCTGCAGTCTTCTTCTTGACCTCTCCGCCTCCACCCTACTCCGACCTATCACCCTCACCTTGACCTCTTTCCACCTATCCCATTTCCAACGCCCCTCCTCCAAGTCCCTCCTCCCTACCTTTTATCTTCTCCTGCTGAACACTCTCTGCTCATTCCTGAAGAAGGGCATGTGCCCGAAACGTCGAATCTTCTGTTCCCTAGATGCTGCCTGACCTGCTGTGCTGTTCCAGCAATAAAGTTTCAGCTGTGGTTTCAGTAATACCACAATGAAGGCTAATGTGTGGTGATGAATGATCAGCAGTGTATTTCAGTGGGGTTTGAAACAAAAGCTGCTGTGTAATGTGAATTAGAATACCAGCCCTGTCTATGTATGTGTATGTTTAAAATGCAATGATAAAAAAAATTATATTTTGACAATTGTTAATTGGTGCCATGAATTGGACACAGCCTTTTCATTTCTCGAAGCTAAGCTCAAATCCAAATGAGACGTGTGCTGGATTTATTCTGACCCACCTGTTAGCCTAGTTCTGTTTGTTTTTAAAATTAACTTCAGAAAGCAGATAAGGTATTGCCTTCCTGTTATTGGTGATGTTTTGTGATTATCTGCTGGAAACTATGTGCCAGAGTCTTTGAATATTGTCTTACGTTATTTGTCATTAATATCACATTGCATTTCCACATCGCTATCTTTTAATACTGAAACCATTATCCTCTGTTACTATCAGGAGGTGCCTACCACTTTGCTGTTCTGTTCTCCAATTGATTTTGAGAATTAATTACATGGAGAATCATGGGGACAAAGTTGTCATGTTGTATGTCACTCTGTCTTCTGCAACACACAGTGCAAATAATCTGATTGCCAGAGCCATATCATCCTATCAGCTTTTTGTTTTGACAAGAGGGACGAAATACCAGAACCTTCATCAATTTGTTACATACATTGCAATAGGGTGTTGAGATCCTGGGCTGTTGGCATTGTGCTGCAGACACTGTAAGGGACTTTGTGCCACTTCATTCTATTGTACACATTAGAACAAGCCAATGAAGCTCTCAACTAGCCCAGTACACAATGACACACTGACAGAGGGCTCCATTTTCCCAGTGATTGCTGTAGAACCATTTACACAATTTAATTGAAGGATTCTGCCATTTCGTTTTACATTTTCTTGTCACAAAAAAGCTATTGAATACGTTGCAAGGGAAGAACTGTAGCCGTAAAATTACTTTTGACCTCTAAGGTCCAGGCTTAGCCTGAAGCCAGAGCAGTAGAAAGATTTTATCGAATCTTGTTACTATGCTATATAGTCAGCCCTGCAAGTTGTGCAACCCAGCTTCTCCACTCCAAATCAACTCAGCAGGCTGCCACTCAGTCTCCCACCTAGACAATCCCAGCTGTGCCAAAAGTTAAAAAGAAAAACAAAGGCGTCCTCAGATACTATCTACTTATTTCTATCTTTATTTCTAATCACGGCTATTGTGACTCTTTCAATCCAACTGCTTCTTATCTTACCTTCCCCCATCCTATCTTCGAAGACTGCCCAAGAAAAGGCAGCATTCATTACTATCTTTATAAGTTCAATATTTCTGAGTGTAGGTCATAATCAAATTCAATCCATACATGATTTTAAGTGTGTGAAAATGAGGCTATTCTTGTTGATGTGGGAAGCTGATATAGATCTATATCCACCCAATACTGGAGCAGTTTCATTCAATTTTCCCTGGAGTGTGGAGTCTGAGGTTTACAAAATCATGAGGGGCATGGATAGGATGAATAGCCAAGGTCTTTTCCCCAGGGTGGTGAGTCAAAAACTAGAGAGGCGTAGGTTTAAGCTTAGAGTGGAAAGATATAAAAGGGACCTAAGGGACAATGTTTTCACAGAGAGGGTGGTACGTGTATGGAATGAGCTGCCAGAGGAAGTGGTGGAGGCTGGTACAATTACAACATTTAAAAGGCATCTGGATGGGTACATGAATTGGAAGGGTTGAGAGGGATATGCGCCAAGTGCTGGCAAATGGGACTTGATTAATTTAGGGCGGTTGGCGTGGACAAGTTTTTAGATTAGATTAGATTACTTACAGTGTGGAAACAGGCCCTTCGGCCCAACAAGTCCACACCGACCCGCCGAAGCGCAACCCACCCATACCCCTACCTTTACCCCTTTAACCTAACACTACAGGCAATTTAGCTTGGCCAATTCACCTGACCCGCACATCTTTGGACTGTGGGAGGAAACCGGAGCACCCGGAGGAAACCCACGCAGACACGGGGAGAATGTGCAAACTCCACACAGTCAGTCGCCTGAGTCGGGAATTGAACCCGGGTCTACAGGCGCTGTGAGGCAGCAGTGCTAACCACTGTGCCACCGTGCCGCCCATTGGTCTGGGTCTGGGTCTGTACGTGACTCTGACTCTATATCAGTGTCACTTTCAGCTTCCTCTAAGTATGCCATATGAATGAATTTCCAAAAGAAGATTAAACATAGGTCATTAATTGGTCTTATGCTTTCAATATTTATGTCTCTATGAAATTTTTTTCCCACTGTTTCTCACTATATATTTTAGATGATAACTGTGTGTTTCCAATGTAAATAATGATAAGGTAATTGTATGCAATCCTATGCAAGGGAATGTACATCTGCATCATATATATCTATATATATATAATATATATATATATATAATATATATATATGCATTTCACAAATCAAATGTGATCCATTTGATCATTTTACATGATTTTGATTTCATTAGAACCCCCCCTCTCCCCCATTAGAAGAAACCCTCTTAACATTTCCCTTGCTTCTGTTTATTTCTTCTCTTTCTAAACAACTGAAGTACCACAGCAATCCATCCTGGACAAGAGGTGGTGGTGAATGTATCCTTCACACCAAACAAGACAGGCTTACGGAAACTGATGGTGGATTTTGACAGCAGCAGACTTCACGATGTTAAAGGTTCCACCAAAATTATTGTCAGACGGGCTTAACTGACAGCCTCTGGTATTTTATTAAGTATTTTAATCCATGGATGAATCAGCTAGGAATCTTATCTCTTTAGTCTAACAGAACATGTGGTTGCTAGTTTCAAATGTTGATTAAAATTACTGTCGCTAGTGCTTTAGCTACCCAACAGTGCACTGACAATGTTGTATTAAGGGATAAGATAGTTTCCATGCTACATGCATCGGACAATATTTGCTTAAAACTAACAGAAAGCTTTAATGCAAAGAGTAGCAAACCAGATATTCAGCTTTCTGCTCACATTTGTCACATGGTGATGTAGAAAGCAGTACAAACACTGAGGTTGCTGGAAATCTTAAATAAGAACCAAAGGTGGAAAATCTCAGCAGATCAGGTAGCATCTGTGGACAAAAGCAGGATTAGTGTTTCAGATCAATGACCTTTCTTCAGAGTGTTGATGAAGAGTCATCAGCCTGAAATATTTTCTCTTTCTCTCTCCACGAATGCTACTTAACCTGCTGAGATTTTCCAGTCTTTTCTGTTCTCATACTGTCTGTAATAGAGAAGTGATTTTTTTAGTGATAGTGGAAATCCACTTCAGATCATCAAAAGTTCAACATGTCGTGGAGTACTCAAGTTTTGCAAAGTATTGACTTGAGTCTTGAGTTTATCTGCTGACAGTTATGGATTTTCTTTTGCTTGTGAAAGCTATGCAAACAAAGAATGAAACAACTAAGAGTTAAAAAGATAATTAGGTCTTCCTTTAGAAAGAAACCAGTTTATATAGAAGGTAAGGGGATGTATATGTAAATATATATTATGTAATTATTATGCCATTCTCTGTTATGTCAGGATGTTTATCCATTTTTCTGGGATTTTTTTGCTTTCTGTTTAAGCTAGGAGAGATGAGACTCTATGTTCTTGATGGGGTGATTGGGTGCTGGGGGATTTGATGGCTCTGACATTCTGTCTACAAACTGAGAGGAGATTGAGCAAAGCCCTGTTGGGAGAAAGCGTACATTAGAGTGTTGCTACTTTGTAATGACTGCTCAGAAAAGACTGTTACGGAAAGCCTTTGAGAGTCAAGCAATTCCTTCATTTTTCCATCTTTTAACCGAGAATAGCTTTCTCTTAAAAGGTTCTTCTTCCTCTCTGTACCCAGCGATGACCCAGTTTTGCCATTCAGTTTTAATTTGGCAGCTCATGGCTTGGGCTGTTGCTATAATATGAAGTGGACAGGACTTTCAGCTGATAATTGTCTAGTTTTGATGGCACTCTGCTCCCATCAGAGGCTAGTAACCTGATAGATATCAGCCCAGTATTGCAAGAACTGAACTCATGTCTCGGCACGCTGTATGGAGTGGCTCTGGATCAGAAGGAAGAATTCTGCTGTTCAGTCAAGAATCACATCAATATGAGATGTTCCTGAAATATAATGGAACATAGAATGTTTCCAGTACATAAAGAGAACATGTAGACTGTGCTGACTCTGCAAGAACAACTCAGCAAATCCTATTCCTCATCGCTTTCCTGTCACCACGGAAATGCTTTCCTTCCATATTTTATGTAATTAGTATTGTTTCTCAATAGATGGGCAGCTTCAATTGTTCAAGCATGATTCAGATTTTATCACATAGTAGGCTGACTACTTTAATAAATGTGATTAATGCAAGCACCAAACGCGATCTTAAGTTGAGTAACGTGACATTTGTGTGATTCAATAGTTGTATTTGACAGGAAATGTCTCTGGAAGAACAACAGTTTTACATACATTATATCTATATCCATAAATTAGATAGTATATAATAGTCTAGAATATCCTTTTATTGTCACATATATTCCAGTACAGAAGTACAGTGAAAGCTTTTTACAACGCCTGCCTCTAATGGAACCATTGTACAAGTCCAGGTACAAATATCTTGGATACAAAAGAGGAATAAAAGGAAAAGTAGTGGCATTACTTGGCGTCTAAAAAATATTAGAAATAAGATAGTTATAACATAGTTGAAGGATTGACATTACAGTCCAGTAAAGAACATCTTCCTTCCCACCTACCTGCTCCACCCTCCCCTCCGACCTATTACCATCACCTCACACCTGCATCTACCCATCACTGGAGAGGAATTTCTTAAGTGCATACAAGACAATTTTCTGATTCAGTATGTGGATGTACCTACTAGAGAAGGTGCAAAACTTGACCTACTCTTGGGAAATAAGGCAGGGCAGGTGACTGAGGTGTCAGTGGGGGAGCACTTTAAAATAGTGATGGAAAAGGATAGACCAGATCTAAAAGTTGAAGTTCTAAATTGGAGGAAGGCCAATTTTGATGGGATTAGGCAAGAACTTTCAAAAGCTGATTGGAGGCAGATGTTTGCAGGTAAAGGGATGGCTAGAAAATGGGAAGCCTTCAGAAATGAGATAACAAGAATCCAGAGAAAGTATATTCCTGTCAGGGTGAAAGGAAAGGCTGGTAGGTATAGGGAATGCTGGATGACTAAAGAAATTGAGGGTTTGGTTAAGAAAAAGAAGGAAGCATATGTCAGGGACAGACAGGATAGATCAAGTGAATCTTTAGAAGAGTATAAAGGAAGTAGGAGTATACTTAAGAGGGAAATCAGGAGGGCAAAAAGAGGAAGCTTTGACAAATAGAATTAAGGAGAATCCAAAGGGTTTTTACAAATATATTAAGGACAAAAGGGTAACTAGGGAGAGAATAGGGCTCCTGAAGAAGGGCTTATGCCCGAAACGTCGATTCTCCTGTTCCCTGGATGCTGCCTGACCTGCTGCGCTTTTCCAGCAACACATTTCCAGCTCTGATCTCCAGCATCTGCAGACCTCACTTTCCCCTCAAAGATCAGCAAGGGGGCTTTTGTGTGGAGCCACAGAAACTGGGGGAGATACTAAATGAATATTTTGCATCAGTATTTACTGTGAGAAAGGATATGGAAGATATAGACTGTAGGGAAATAGATGGTGACATCTTGCAAAATGTCCAGATTACAGAGGAGGAAGTGCTGGATGTCTTGAAACGGTTAAAGGTGTATAAATCCCCAGGACCTGATCAAGTGTACCCGAGAACTCTGTGGGAAGCCAGAGAAGTGATTGCTGGGCCTCTTGCTGAGATATTTGTATCGTTGATAGTCACAAGTGAGGTGCCAGAAGACTGGAGGTTGGCTAACTGGTGCCACTGTTTAAGAAGGGTGGTAAAGACAAGCCAGGGAACTATAGACCGATGAGCCTGACCTCGGTGGTGGGCAAGTTGTTGGAGGGAATCCTGAGGGACAGGATTTGGAAAGGCAAGGACTGATTCGGGATAGTCAACATGGTTTTGTGCGTGGGAAATTATGTCTCACAAACTTGATTGAGTTTTTTTGAAGAAGTAACAAAGAGGATTGATGAGGGCAGAGCAGTAGATGTGATCTATATGGACTTCAGTAAGGCGTTCAACAAGGTTCCCCATTGAAGACTGATTAGCAAGGTTAGATCTGATGGAATACAGGGAGAACTAGCCATTTGGATACAGAACTGGCTCAAAGGTAGAAGACAGAGGGTAGTGGTGGAGGGTTGTTTTTCAGACTGGAGGCCTGTGACCAGTGGAGTGCCACAAGGATCAGTGCTGGGTTCTCTACTTTTTGTCATTTACATAAATGATTTGATGCGAGCAAAAGAGGTACAGTTAGTAAGTTTGCAGATGACACCAAAATTGGAGGTGTAGTGGACAGCGAAGAGGGTTACCTCAGATTACAACAGGATCTGGACCAGATGGGCCAATGGGCTGAGAAGTGGCAGATGGAGTTTAATTCAGATAAATGCGAGGTGCTGCATTTTGGGAAAGCAAATCTAAGCAGGACATATATATTTAATGGTAAAGTCCTAGGGAGTGTTGCTGAACAAAGAGTCCTTGGAGTGCAGGTTCATAGCTCCTTGAAAGTGGAGTCGCCGGTAGATAGGATAGTGAAGAAGGCGTTTGGTATGCTTTCCTTTATTGGTCAGAGTATTGAGTACAGGAGTTGGGAGGTCATGTTGCGGCTGAACAGGACATTGGTTCGGCCACTGTTGGAATATTGCGTGCAATTCTGGTCTCCTTCCTATCGGAAAGATGTTGTGAAGCTTGAAAGGGTTCAGCAAAGATTTACAAGGATGTTGCCAGGGTTGGAGGATTTGAGCTATGGGGAGAGGTTGAACAGGCTGGGGCTGTTTTCCCTGGAGTGTCGGTGGCTGAGGGGTGACCTTATAGAGGTGTGCAAAATTATGAGGGGCATGAATAGGATAAATAGGTAAAGTCTTTTCTCTGAGGTTGGGGAGTCCAGAATGAGAGGGCATAGGTTTAGTGTGAGAGGGGAAAGATATAAAAGACCTAAGGAGCAACTTTTTCACACAGAGGGTGGTACGGGTGTGGAATGAGCTGCAGGAGGAAGTGGTGGAGGCTGGTACAATTGCAACATTTAAGAGGCATTTGGATGGGTATATGAACAGGAAGGGTTTGGAGGGATATGGGCCGGGTGCTGGCAGGTGGGACTAGATTGGGTTGGGATATCTGGTCGGCATGGACGGGTTGGACCGAAGAGTCTGCTTCCATGCTGTACATCTCTATGACTTTCCCAGCAAACCTTCATCTCAGCCCCATGCCCACCTCCCCCCACCCCCGCCACCACTTATCTCTCAGCCCCTTTCTACCCCCACATTCCTGATGAAGGGCTTATGCCAAAATAGCATTGATTCTCCTGCTCCTCGGATGCTACCTGACATGCTGTGCCTTACCAGCGCCACACGTTTTAATTACATTTCACCAGCTCAGTGTGTACGTGGTCTGACCATCTGCACCAGGGCCCGGTCCAACAACAGCCCCACTCTGCTCCAAGCATCCACTCCATTCTGTCAGACACTCAGTGCAACTTGCCTTGGTGCAGCTACTCTGGGACTCACTTCACCTCGCGCTACCCCGGGACTCGCTTCCCCTCACATTGCTCTGGGAACTACTAAAATCAGAGAAAAAAAAGCAATGAAAGAAAAAGAGCATGCAGAGCCGAGGATCTCCGGGTGGAGTGTCCTCCTTTGCCACCATCTACCAGGCAGGATGTATAAGGGTATAACAATAAGTAGTTGCAAAATTTTACGGTATTTGCATAGCTGGTCCCTGAGCGAACAAGGAAAGGTGTGGAGAGAGAACCTTTCTCCAGCAGGATTAATTTTAGTATTTCCACCCACAAAGGACAAAGCAGAGCAGGCCCAGATAGAATCAGAAACTGAGTTCCGTCACCTCCAGCAAAAAAGGGTATGTGAGATCTTCATCCTTATGTCTTAACAATCAGTCGCATTTTGACCTTTCGCCAAAGCAGACAGGGAGTGAGAATAGGTGGAGACAGCCCAGAGAAAGAGAGAAGAGATATGAAATGGGGAGGTAAACATTGAGGTAATAGGTAGCAGGCCAAGACAGAGAAAAGCTGAATAAGCGATAATAAAAGCTGAATTGTGAAAATGGGTTAGCTGTGCTGAGTGCAACCCATATAAAGTGAGAATGGGCATTGGGGTATGTGAGAGTGGCTGATGGTGCTAAAAGCAACCCATATCATAACAGGACTCTGTGTGGAGGTGGGTAAAAAGCCATGGAGGATGGAATAAGGCTCTAAAGTTATTGAACTCGATTTCATCCCCTCAAGGCTGCAGGATCCCCAAGTGGAAAATGAAATACTGTTCTTCCAGCTTGCGCTGAGCTTCACTGGAGCACTGCAGCAAGCCTGAGATAGAGATGTTGGCCAGGGAACAGGGTGGTGTGTTGAATGGTTAGCAACTGGAAGCTCAGGGTCTTTTTTGTGCAAAGCTGTCATCCAGTATAGGCGTTGTGGTGGACAGTGAATGCAATAGACTAGATTGTGTGAAGTGCAGGGAAAGCGTTGCTATACCTGGAAGGTATATCAGGGGCCTTAGATAGTGAGGGGGGAGAAAGCAAGCAGGTACTTTCTGTGGTTGCAGGAGAAGCTGCTGTGGGATGTGTTGGGAGTGATGGAGAATTGGAACAGGGTGGCCCAGAGGGACGGACCCCGAGGAAGGTGGACAAGTGTGGGAGAGGACTATGTGTCTGGAGTTGGTGGAAATGGCTGCTTATGATCCTTTGTATGTGAATGCTGGTGAGACGGTAAGTGAGGACAGGGGACGCTGACTCTGTTATAGGATGGAAGAGAAGGGATGAGGCCAAAAGTGATGGATCTGGGTCTGACAGGGTTGAAGGCGTTGGTAAAAACAATGACTGCAGATGCTGGAAACCAGATTCTGGATTAGTGGTGCTGGAAGAGC
This sequence comes from Chiloscyllium plagiosum, assembly GCF_037043375.1. NCBI lineage: Eukaryota > Metazoa > Chordata > Chondrichthyes > Orectolobiformes > Hemiscylliidae > Chiloscyllium > Chiloscyllium plagiosum. The sequence goes on along the minus strand of NW_028270155.1, from coordinate 58,613,559 downwards.
ACAGCAATTCAGGCAGCATCCGAGGACAGGCAAAATCGACGTTTCGGGCAAAAGCCCTTCATCAGGAATAAAGGCAGAGAGCCTGAAGCATGGAGAGATAAGCTAGAGGAGGGTGGGGGTGGGGAGAGAGTAGCATAGAGTACAATAGGTAGGTGGGGAAGGAGATGAAGGTGATAGGTCAGGGAAGAGAGGGTGGAGTGGATAGGTGGAAAAGGAGCTGGGCAGGTCGGACAAGTCCGGACAGGTCGAGTTACTGGAGGTTAGAAACTAGGATGAGGTGGGGGAAGGGGAAATGAGGAAACTGTTGAAATCCACATTGATGCCCTGGGGTTGAAGTGTTCCGAGGCGGAAGATGAGGCGTTCTTCCTCCAGGCGTCTGGTGGTGAGGGAGCGGCGGTGGAGGAGGCCCAGCACCTCCATACCCTCGGCAGAGTGGGAGGGGGAGTTGAAATGTTGAGCCACTGGGCGATTTGGTTGATTGATGCGGGTGTCTCTGAGATGTTCCCTAAAGCGCTCTGCTAGGAGGCGTCCAGTCTCCCCAATGTAGAGTTGAAGGCGTTGTCAACAACAGTGCTGAGGAATCCTCGGTTGAGGTAAAAGGTAGCCATTTGAGACCCCGCCCCCTGCATAATGTGGCATCGTCAGAACAGATGTGACCGAGATGGAGAAACTGGGTGAATAAGATGGAGTCCTTACACAAAGCAGGGTGTGAAGATGTATAATCACACAATCAAGGTAACTGTGGGAGTTGGTGTGTTTATAGTAGATATTGGTGACTAGCCTATCCCTAGAAATGGAAACAGAGATGTCAAGGAAGGGAAGGGAGAAGTCAGAAATGGACCAGGTGAAGGTGAGGGAAGCATGGAAATTGGAAGTGAAATTGATAAACTTTTCCAATTCTGGATAAGAGGGGGAAGCAGTACCAATGATGTCATTGATGTACCAGAGAAAGAGTTGTGGGTGGGGGCTGGAATAGGACTGGAACAAGGAATGTTCCACTGACTCTACAAAGAGACAGACATGGCTGGGGCCCATGCAAGTACCCATGGCCACCCTGTGACCTGGAGAAACCGGGAGGAATTAAAAGAGAAGTTGTTGAGGGTGAGGATGAGCTTGACCAAGTAGAGGAAGGCGGTGGGTGGGGACAGTTAAGCCCCTTTGCCCAGGAAAAAGCAGAGAGCCCTGAGACCATCCTAATGGGGGATGAATGTGTAAAGGGATCGCATGTAAGTAGTGAACAGGAGGCAGCTGGTGAACTGGAAATTCTGAAACAGACACAAAGCCTCAGAGGAGTTGCGGATGTAAGTGAGAAGGGATTGGACAAGAGGAGAAAAAAAAACAAAGTCGAGGTAGGAAGAGCTGAGTTGTGTGGGGCAGGAACAGGCAGAAACAGTGGGTCTGCCCAGACAGTCCTTGATTGTTGAGGATAAGGTAGAAATGCGCTGTACGGAATTGGGGGAACTGTTGCGGGGATGAGGTGAGGTTAATGACAGTCGTGGAAGTCGTAGCCTGGTTCTTGACAGTCGGGCCATTGTCCGAGGAGGTAGGAGGTATCTGAGAGCTGGCGCCGAGCCTCTGCAATGTAGAGGCCAGTCCACGAGACGACAACAGCACCACCCTTATCAGGCTTAATAACAAAGTCAGGGTTGGATCTGCGAGCACGGAGTGCACTCAGTCAGAGGGAGGGAGGTTGGAATTGGTGACAGTTCTTGATGAACAGGTGGAGTACAGGTAGGAGGCCAGAGGGTGGGGTCCAGGGATGGGAAGGGGGTTGGAACTGGTTGAAGGGGTCTATGGGATGGGGAGAGTGCTCTTGTCCAAAGAAGCAGGCAGGTAGGCGAAGGCGATGGAGGAAGAGTTCACATCATGTCTAGCCCAAGATTCATTAAAGTGGAGACACAGAGGGATAAAACTAAGCCCTTTGCTGAGTACGGACTGTTCAGCAACAGAGAATGGAAGGTTAGAAGGGATGGCCAATATCTGACAAGTGGTGGGATCAGGAGAAAGGGATTTTCTGATGTTGCACTAGAGGCGTTGGCACAGGAAATGGAGGGAAGGAGAAATAGTTTACTGTGCCAGGAAGCTCTCCAGACCAAATAGCTGTGGTTGTCAACACCAGGAGTCTCAGGTTTGGTGCTGGAATAAGTTTAATGACATGACAGGAGTGGTTACATCTTCAAATGACATATCCCACAGTGAATCTTGACTTGGTCTTAGCAACTGAGGACTGCTACATTGGAGTAAACCATGCCCGCTCCATGCTGCAAGGAATCAGATTCACAGGAGTTAATAGACCCAATCACTGGCAATGTCACCTTCATTCTGCTCCGATGGTGCAGATGCTGGAGAACCTTGATGAGGACAGTCTTAATGAAGCAAAGACATCTGATGGAATTCAGTAGAAAACATTCGGGGGGATGATGGTAACCAGGCCCATTGACTCCCACAGGAGACCATGCACCGACTCTCATTAACAGGAATACTGGTCTGCATTGTATGTGGCAGGAAGAGACCAACAAGGCAGATTCATCGACTAGCAGTGCAAAGACAATTAGACCCAATTAACTCAAATTATCCCCAGGCCAGCTGGGATTTAATAGTGCCGTAGGGATTAAACAAGACATGTACAAGTTTCCTGTCACTCCAGAAGGCTGCATACCAAACCCAATTGCCAGTTGCCTACCAAGGGGCCTCATTTCATAGAATAAAGAACATAGAACGTTACAGTGCAGTACAGGCCCTTCGGCCCTCGATGTTGCACCGACCTGTGAAAATAATCTGATGCCCTTCGAACCTACATTGTTCCATTATTACCCATATGTATGTCCAATGACCATTTAAATGCCCTTAATATCGGCGAGTTTACTATTGTTGCAAGCATGCAGTTCCAAGCCCCTACTACTAGGGAGAATCAATGTGGACTTGTTGGGCCAACTGGCCTGTTTCCACACTGTAGGGAATCTAATCTCTGAGTGAAGAAACTACCCCTAATATCTGTCCTAAATCTATCACCCTTCAATTTAAAGCTATGTCTCCTTGTTGTTAGCCTTCACCATCCAAGGAAAAAGGCTCTCACTGTCCACCCTATCTAACCCCTGATTATCTTATACGTCTCGATTAACTCACCTCTCAACCTTCTTCTCGCCAACAAAAACATTCCTTGTAAGACCTCCCTTCCATACCAGGCAACACCCTAGTAAATCTTCCCTGAATTGTTTCCAAAGCTTCCACATCCTTCCTATAATGTGGTGACCAGAACTGCACACAATACTCCAGGTACGGCTACACCAGTGTCTTGTACAGCTGAAGCATGACCCAGTGGCTTCAAAACTCAATCCCTCTACCAATAAACGCCAACACACCATATGCCTTCTTAACAACCCTATCATCAACCTGGCTGGCAACTTTCAGGGATTTATGCACCTGGACATCAAGATCTCTCTGTTCATCTACACTGCCAAGAATTTTACCATTAGCCCAGTACCCTGCTTTCCTGTTATTTTTTTCCAAAGTGAACGACCTCACACTTTTCTGCATTAAACTCCATTTGCCACTTCACATCCCAGCTCTGCATCTTATCTATATCCCTCTGTAACCCACAACATCCTTCAGCATTGTCTACAACTCTGCCTACTTTAGTGTCCCCCGCAAATTTACTAACCCATCCTTATATGCCCACACCCTGATCATTTATAAAAATGACAAACAGCAGTGGCCCCAAAACAGATCCTCGTGGCACACCACTGGTAACTGAGCTCCAGGATGAACATTTCCCATCAACCACCACCGTCTGTCTTCTTTCAGCTTGCCAATTTCTGATCCAAACCGTTAAATCACTTTCAATCCCAAAACTCTGTATTTTGTGCAATATACCATGTGAAACCTTATCAAGTGCCTTACTGAAGTCCATATACACCACGTCAACCACTTTACCTTCATCCACCTGTTTTGTCACCTTCTCAAAGAACTTAATAAGGTTAGTGAGGCATGACCTACCCTTCACAAAACCATGTTAACTATCCCTAATCAAATTATTCCTTTCCAGATGATTATAAATCTTATCTCTTATAACCTTTTCCAACACCTTACCCACAACCGATGTAAGGCTCACTGGCCTATAATTACCAGGGTTGTCCTGACTCCCCTCCTTAAACAAGGGAACAACATTTGCTATCCTCCAGTCTTCTGGCACTACTCCTGTCAACAATGATGACATAAAGATCAAAGCCAAAGACTCTGCAATCTCTTCCCGTGCTTCCTAGAGAATCCAAGGATAAATCCCATCCGGCCCAGGGGTCTTATCTATTTTCAGATCTTCCAAAATTGCTAAAACCTCCTCTTTGTCAATCTCAATCCCAACTAATCTTGGAGCCTGATCTCTGTACTCTCATTAACATTACCCTTTACCAATGTGAATAGTATTTGGCATAGTATAATAATATTATGAAAAGTATTCATTAAGTGCTTCCCCTATGTCCTCAGATTCCACACACAACTTTCCACAACTATCTTTGATTGGCCCTATTCTTCCCCTAGCCATTCTTTTATACCTGATATATCTATGGAAGGCCTTAGGGTTTTCCCTGATCCTATCTGCCAACAACTTCTTATGACCACCCCCCCCCCCCCCAACCCGGCTCTTCCTAGCCCTCTCAGTGCCTAATTGAGAAACCAGGGAGGGGTAGATCCACCAAAATTCATCCCTTGTCCTTGCAGCCAAATCCTCCTCCATAGCCTCACTTGCAACCGTCTCCACCCCCCTCCCACATCCCAGCCTGCCCTTTTTCTTAACTCTGTCCAAGATTCCCTGGTCAACACCTGAGACCATCACCATCAGTGGCCACTGCACCCAGTGGTCCTGGTGGAGAGCTACCAGACTCGAACAGCAACCCTGATGTGAGCTTTACCCCTCATTGAGGACTTAATCTGTCAGGCAGTGCAATGCTGACCAAGTAATTGTCCTCTTACTGGGTAGTTGTGTCATGTTTCCTGATGGAATGAAACCTCTAGTTTCCACCGGGTCAGTGACACTCTGGCACTATCCCCTTCTCACTGAGGTTCAGTTTGGAAAATTGCTCCCCGAACATTCGGTGTGGAGATGAACTCCTAGCTCCTCCACCTCCCCCTTTTGTTTTCCAAAGGTTGATCTGTTCTTTGTTGTCTCGCTCTTGTTTCCCTTTCATGTTGTGATCCACGTCTGCACTGTATCTGGGGACAAGTGGATTATGCAGAATAATCAAAGCCATTAGCACATGCCATGCCATTTCCAGATAGACTTTAGCAACTTTGAATAACATTGGAAGCTGTCCTCAGTCATAGCAATAACCTTGGTGCCTTAGATGCTAAATTGGAATCAATATTTCACTTGAAACACCAATAAAAAGACGTAAATGAGCCAACTCTGAAAACCTTTTATTTAAGTAATGATACACTCCAACTATAAATTCTACAAGGACTCCTGAATCAGTTGTTAACAGTGATGTCTGCCATGAAACACCAATAGCCATAAACGCATAGAGCCCCTAAAATCTTAAATGTTAAATGAAATGGATTCTGTTTACCTAATCATAATGGTCACACCTTTTTTTCCTATGAGGTTCTTGATTGTGCCACAATCAGGACCACAAATCTTGGACAAGCAGGTACAATATTACAGCGGTTATGTTTCTGGAGTTCTCATTATCAGAACAAGATTCCGGTTTGAGATTCTGAACGTGGCTTAAAAGAAACATTTGAAGTAAGCAGCTCATATCAGTAAAAGGTAATTGCTGTCAAATCCCACTGGATTCACTGCTATCCTTTGGACACATGATCTGCTCTGGCCTGTATGAGACTCTAGGTAGCCCCAATGTTGTACCCTCTGATGTGGCCTTCACAGTTCTAGAAATTGTTTCAAGTACAGTACAAACTGAAATGAGCACTAAATGACAGGCAATACCCAATTCCAATAACACAAATAAATGAATTAAATCATTCAATGTAGATTCTAAAGATTACAAAATCTAGTTAATCTGGGGAAATCTTTCCAAAGATATTTATAGACACAGTTCTTTACTTTCAAATATCAACTTAATGAATTAGGATGAGTGGAGAAAACAGGTAGCTTTAACAAACGCTCCTGCATCTTTCATTTGAAAGAAAATATTTGTGTATTAGTACAAACACATTAAAGATTCCTCTTTATATGAGGTACAAAAACTTTTCAGCAACCGGTTTAGAACTTAAATTGTTTATTTGCACAATTGTTTATGTTCCATAATAACAAATTGATTAAGTTTCTTTATGACAGGAAATCAATATTTAATAGATTGCTAGCACTAGAGATTTTAGGAAATCCTTCAAACTCTTCTCCAGGTTATTCCCAGTTAAATGTTTTCTTGGATACATTGACACACCTCAGAAGGCTTCAACATCACACCAATGCCAAGCAATTTAAAAACAGCCCTAAGTATCAAGTCATTTTTACAATTGAAATGTGACACCTTCAATGCTTTCATCAGTTGATTGGTTTTGCAATTTCGCGGTCAAAGCTAGACTGAAGATTAACCTTCTAATTCGTTCCACCAACAAAGTTGCCTTTAAATTATCCCCAACATTAATCATTTGTGTAGATGAGTAATAGACAGACAGACAACATTTCTAATTGTGAAAACACTGAGGCAGGGTTGAGCTGCTTGTATGTAAACCAAATGTACCTTAACTTGTACCATTTGCCTTTTCATAAAAAAGCTGCTGACATTATTATGAAAACAGCTGATCCTAGGACAGATTATGTTATGGATCATGAATCATGCTTCAAGACTGCACAAGTACAAAAACATGGCTCACGTCCCAGTACTTACTCTGATTCTGATTCAAGTGTTTTTAGACCCCAAACAAACTGCCTTGGCGAAGTGTGATTGATTTGTAACAAAAGTTACCAGGAAAAGCTTTCATACATAGATCAGACTTTTTGTGATCAGAAACTTTCTCATAATTATCTTCAATTTTCCCTTTAAGAATCTGAAATGAATTGCACAAGTAAAATTAAAAGACAGTGCAATTTTATGAATTTTTTCCATACTCTGACCTATCTTGTCTGTTTTCACGTGATCATGTTTGGGGTGTTGAAGATGAAAAAGCCCGGTTTTTCCACTCTTTCCACAATTCAGGATTCTGATACTACAGAGGGCAAGCCCATGGTTTTTCTCTCACTTGCCTTCATTCCTTTAGCATATCATTTTTTTTTGTACCAGAGCTAGATATCATACTCAAGCTGTAGTCTGAACAGAGTACTATACACTCAGATCCTGACTTGTATTATATTGATGTTTCTTTGTGAATTCCTGTTTTATATTGGCTGAAACATGTTGAATGTATCATTTGTCTTTTCAACCTAATTTTTGAACATTTCAGCAGCATACTTAGAATGTGTATTGCCTATTTTTTTCCATTCTGTCTGGAACAGGAAATTGAGGGGTGTGCTTGTAGAGATTTATAAAAGGGTCTTTTCCGTAGGATGAGGTAGTTCAAAACTAAGGGCATTTTTAAGGTGAGAGGAGAAAGATTTTAAAAAGGGCAACTTTTTTACATAGAGTGGTTCGTATGTGGGATGAATTGCCAGAAGTGGTGGATTCAGGAATGGTTACAACATTTAAAAGTACATGAATAGGAAGGGTTTGGAGGGATATGGGCCAAACGCACCAGGTGGGACCGGTTTAGTTTCGGAACATGGTCAGTGTGGACCAGTTGGACTGAGGGTCAAGATTAGAGTGGTACTGGAAAAGCACAGCAGGTCAGGCAGCATCCGAGGAGCGGGAAAATCAACATTTCAGGCAAAAGCCCTATTCCTGATGAAGGGCTTTTGCCCAAAATGTCGACTTTCCTGCTCCTCGGATGCTGCCTGACCTGCTGTACTTTTCCAGCGCCACTCTAATCTTGACTCTGATCTCCAGCATCTGCAGTCCTCACTTTTGCCCAGTTGGACTAAGGGGTCTGTTTCCGTGTTGGTTGACTCTATGACTATGACATTGGGTGTCATCTGCTATTTTTTTCTACGTTGTCAATTTGGAGTCTATTTTTCTTCCTAATTTTATGACATCCTCAAATGTAATCAATTTGCATGAATCAATATTATGTAAATTGGAAACAGCAGGGAGCTGGCACTGATCTTTGGGGTACAGCTTTTAAGGGTCTCCCTCAAACCTTAGTAAATGCTATTTATTTTCTACACTTCAAATACTTTTTTACTAATTTCCAAAATTTATCCTAGCTTCCCACATTTTTCAAACTTAATTAATTGTCTTTTATGTGGATTTGTTTTAAAACTGACTGTAAAATCCAAGTGAGGCATGTTATAGGTTTTACTGTTGACTTCCTTTCCCATGCTGAAGCAGCCACTCAGCATTATTATTGTGAGAGTTTGTCACTTACAATTTCAGTCAAGTTTACTAGTAGTTATCTTAATAAGTAGTTCATTTAACAATCTAAAAGATCCCAATACTGAGGAAAATTTGGTGCTTGGGCATTTTCTTACAGACAGCATGAATTCTGTGACTTCACAAGATTCAAAATCTTGATCATCAGTTTTTGAAGCAAGAAACAGAGAATCATGGAAGCAGGCTATTCAGCCCATTGAGTTCACACCAACCCTCTGAAGAGCATCCCACCCAGACATAACCCCCGACACTATCCCTGTAACCCTGCATTTCCCATGGATAATCCACCTAGCCAGGACATGACGGGCAATTTAGCGTGGCCGATCCATCTAAGCCTGCATATCTGTGGACTGACTATGCATGTCCGTCTAAAATCAATTATTTTACTTTAGACAATTGTAAAACTCTTCTCTTTTGCTGTCATTTTGCCTCATGAGCTAGTGATGTTACATTGCCTGCCTTGTCTCTCGTGTCGAAGAAACATTGGGAATTATTCAACATTTTGTAATGAGTGAAGGAGGTGATGGGCATGATTCTAATAGTCAGGAAATATACAACACATTACTCATTGACCTGTGGATTTGTTTGATCATGAGATGTTGAACAACAACGTGGGAGTGACCAAGCAAGACAAGATCCTGTACCAACTCCTTTCAACAATCTCTGAGGAAGCATGACCAAAAGAACCACTGATTTACTGTTTGGCAGACCCCAAAGACCCATAACCTCCTTAACACCCTGAGAGCCAAAGTGCTTGGATAAACAAAGAGTGCTTGCAGCTAGCCAAATGCAGCTTTTAAGCTAAAATTCACTGCACCAATCTACAAATAGATTATTGGTGGAAGGTGTGATCAAATGTAACTATTTACTGTTATATTTGCTGTTATAACACTGGCTACAGTAAATCATCAGAAAGAATGGCTTGTTAAGGTGGCATGGTTATTCAAGCTATCACAGTCTTTGCTGGCATTTGTGATTGGAGATTTCTTTATGGACCAGAGAGTCTGGTGAGCTCAGGTGACTAGTTGGTTGGCACATGGTTCAGGGTTCAAACCCTGCACTGGATTCAATCTTTGTTCTGGCTGCGATAGATTCTGGCACTGCCTACCTATAGTAAAAGAAAATCAGCACTTAAGTGTAGTTCAGCAACCCTCAAATAATTGAGGAGAAGAAATAAGGCGCGTCAATGTGTCGTGTACTGTACTGTCAGAAATTGGACTGTACTACAATTTAGTGAAGTTAGTTTCAAACTCTGACGATGCAATTCCATTTGGGAGTTGGGGTCGGTGGCAGTGGGGAGGCGGGTGGGGGATGGTGGTGGTGAAACCAAAAACATCATTCCAATGTCAAGCAGCAAATGACAAAGTAAAATGCTTGTACCAACAGCAAACCTGAGCATTGAAGAGCAACATCACCTTTATACATGGAGACTTCCATTGTGGTACAAAGTGAACCCTCTTCTGTTTCTGTAGCTTTTCGCATCTTCCATTCAACAGGTAGAAAAATCTCTGTTTGGAATTCTGTGGATTTCATGAAATACAAATCTGCGAAATCCTTAACTGACGCCTTATTGGAAAAAGATTCACTGCAATCTATTGAAAAAAGTACTTTCCTGCGATTTGAATTGTTTAATTTCACATCTGAAACAAATACAAGTTAGATTGTCATTTTCTGCATGATCCAATTTCAGAGCAGTCAGCCACACAGTATTCGAATAACATGGGTTATCCTTAGTTGTTAGCTTTGAATCAATGGTAATACACTTGTCTTTCAGCCGGACGGAGATGGATTCAAGTACCATTCCAGTGCCTGGAAGGTAGAATTAGGCTAACACTTGAATGCAATATTGAGAGAGTCTGGTACTGTTGGAGATACCAACTTTGGATGAGATGTTAATCTGAGGTTGATGCACAGATCCATATTTTTCAGAAGATCTGGGGGAATTCCAATAACATTTCTATGGCCTCTGTGTGAATTTTGCCTCAGTGCCCAGGGTCCCTGTGACAAGCAATTCAAATCTTTACCTCATCTGACATCCAGACACCTATATTAACTATCAGGAAAAGCTATCAAGGTCAATAGGAATTGTGATCAAGAGCAGCAATTACTGTTAATCATTTTTCCGCCCTCTCTCCCAGTGGACCTCTGTAATCTTCTTGAAGGAATGGGATAATCCAAAGTGGAACTATTTCTGGGTGAAAAGGGAAAAGGAAATTCCATTTGACTGACACTGACTTTGGAAATACTTTCAACAATAGGGTTAGAGGTCAAAGCCTGGAATCATGTAAACAGACTATTGGATGCAGCAATGGGGAGTGGAAGGTAATACAGTTCGGTTGAATGCCAGTGACTAATAGTTTTCTTCATCTGTAATTATTTTTAATGTAGGATTATATAAAGCCACACACAAAAACACAACTATGTCAGTATTTATGCTTAACTTAATCTCCGACCAATCAGTTTCATAAATTATCTCAGATACAATACAAAAGCTGTGCAATCCAAGTTCAAAAACATAGCCTTAATTATGTATGACAGGCATCTAATTTACATTGCCATTAAGGCGCTGCTGCTTCACAGTGCCAGGGACCTGGGTTCGATTCCACCATCGGGCAACTGTCTGTGTGGAATTTGCACATTCTCCCATGTATGGATGGGTTTCCTCTGGGTGGTTTGGTTTCCTGCTGCAGTCCAAAAGTGTCCTGGTTAGGTAGATTGGCCACAGTATCCAGGGATGTGCAGGCTCGGTGGATTAGCCATGGGAAATGCAGGGTTACATGGATGTGTTAGGGGAGGATGTTCTTCAGAGGGTAGAAATGGACTCACTGGGCCTAATGCCCTCTTCCTGCGCTGTCAGAATTCTATGACTTTAAGGTTATGAAGGGATCTCAAACTTAACAGACCTTCATTATATTTTGGTAGAAAGACTTTAGACTGTGACCTTTCCCCACTGTGCATTGGCAATAACTGCCCTACGTGTTAGTTCTGCACCTGGACTGCCAATCTTATTACTTAGTAAAACTCTATCCCCTATATTCCCTTTCCTGCTCCTTTGTGAATGTGTAAAGGCTCCTCTTAGTTAGAGTCATAGAGTCATAGAGATGTACAGCACAGAAACAGACCCTTCAGTCCAACTTGTCCATGCCAACCAGATATCCCAACCCAATCTAGTCCCACCTGCCAGCACCTGGCCCATATCCCTCTAACCCTTCCTATTCATATACCCATCCAGATGCCTTTTAAATGTTGCAATTGTACTAGCCTCCACCACTTCCTCTGGCATGTGACTGCATGTTCTGCACCCACACTGTGTAAACAAAATCCTCATGTATTCTTTATTTGATCTGTTTGTGACTACCTTATGCTTGCAGCTACTTGTTCTGGTCTTACCCATGCATAATATTTCTTCATGTGCAATGGATTGAACTCCCCGTAATTGTCAAGGTCTGTATTAGATCTCCTGTTATTCTTCCTTTCCAGAGAACACTGCCCAAGCTTGCTGCTTGTGGTTGTAATCCCTCAATTCTGATGATTTTAATGAGCAATCCTAATTGCTTTGAGGTATCAAACCATTGCACATTGGTCCAGTGACAACAATCTTATCCCTAAAGTATGCATTCCAACCCCTAGTGCGGGACTCAATGCCAGAATGCAGGTTTGGAGTGCTGTGTCATTACATACCTTCTGTCATTCAGATAGACTGAAGCCATCTATCTGCCTATTCAGATGTATGGAGTCCCTTAGCTGTGGATTTATGGGGAACAGAGCAGTTTTCCCAATGGTCTGATCAACATCCATCCCTTAACCTTCACCAGGATAAAGGATCAACCAATCATTCATGCCATTGATGTTTGTCAGAGTTGGCTGTATGTTATTGTTTGCATAACAGCAATGAGTACATTTCAAGAGTGATTACTTGGCTGTGAGATCCTTTGGGGTATCCTGAGGATGTGAAGGGCACCCGAATTCTTAATGCATTCCAAGTTGAGCTATTCTCCTTTTTGAATTGAAGGGGGCTTTGAGCCTGTTGTTATACTTCAGAAAGCCTTTTTCAGTGCTCTTCCAATGCAATGTCTGGTGTCTGGCCAATACCTCCCAAGTGGAAAGTTCAAAAACACAAAAGCATGATGCTATGTTTCTTAGCAATATCTGTTGTTAGTCTTTCTTTTTGGCTTTCACTTAACATGAAGTAACCTTAAAACACTGCCCTTCGTAGCTCAGATTTTGAATCAATAAATATATGATGTGGTATTGACCTATTCTGATTTAGAAAGGCCACAGACTTGATTTCTAGTCTTTAAAGTGGGAAATGACTAGCAGTTCATTTGGAATAACTACCAGTGGCTCAGTGGCCCTGCACTAGGAAGGACCGCAAACAAAAGTAGGATTTATCCATTCCAATCTCTTTCTGGAAGTTGCATCAATATAATTAGCAGCTTTAGCAGACTTAACACTGATGCACTCCCCTGGGGCCAAAGATAATTTCATAACATACTGCACAGAAAGCTATCAAAGATCAGTCTTTGACTTTAGAGCTCTTCTCCAGTTTGAGTAAAAGTCCGGAGTAGGCAACAGCTGTAAAAGAAATCTAAATAGAAATAGAGACAGGAATCCAGAAGCAAATCTGAAGTGGATTTGAGTACATTTCAGAGGCTGGACCCATATCATTGCCAATCCTAAGAGTATTTCCTAGCATAAAGAAAAATAACAGGATCCTGAAAACAGGAGAGTAAGGAACAACTTTTTAAACTAATATTATGACCAGGTGAGGAGGGGAAGAATGACTCCCCTCTTTTTCCCTTCTTTGTTTAGATAAAATGTTTTTTTTAAAACGGATGATGTGCCATTTTAATGTGTACTCATCAAGTGACAAACAAATGGTTAAGGCTCAGGTGGACAGAATTTCTTGAACTGGACAAGTAAGTAAGGAGTTAATTACCTGCCCAGATAAAAATACAAAGAAAATCACTTCGCCGCTCGCAGGCAAGTACACAAGTCAAACATTCAAAACTACTACACATTACAGAGTAATTGGCCAAGCTAAAACTAACTAAGAAAATACAAGGTTAAGTAAGAGTTCACAGTTTGTCGCTGGCCTTTTGCTTTGGCTGTGGGCATGCAAAGAGAGTGTTTTCCTGCTGTCAGTTTAAGGTTGTAACTGATTGTAGAATCACCACAGCATGGAAACAGACCATTGAGTCCGACACCAACCCTCCAAAGAGCATCCCACCCAGACCCATCCCTCTGCCCTATCCCTGTAACCCTGCATTTCCCATGGCTTATCCACCCAACCTGCACATCCTTGGACTGCGGGAGAAAATCAGAGCACCCAGAGGAAACATGCGGAGAATTTGCAAACTCCACACAGACAATCGCCCTAGGGTGGAATTGAATCCAGGTCCCTGGTGCTGTGAGGCAGCAGAGCTAATGTCACCCCGATGTCTTCTTTTTCTGGAATTGCTGTTGAGGAAAATGTGGTCTTCCTTTAAAAATGCTCTGTTTACTGGCAGGGATACAATGACCCAGATCTTCCAATGGGAAGATTGTCACCCCAGCACTGTACACCAGAGTGGGGCACTCGGACCACGCTGGAATCCCCCAAGCAGCTGACTCCCTGGGAATTGTCTGGAAGTTTAAACTTCCAATGGGGAATAACCTGGCGTCTGGAAGCCTCAAAAAAATTCCCAACTTAGTTGGATTTGGAAGTGCTCCAAATGACTTAGATTAGTAGTTAGGCAGGAAATGTTAGAGGAAATAAAACCTGCTCTAACGAGGAATTAAATTGACCCCACTGACTCGGCCTTTGGCTTCAACTTGGATTGCCGCACAGAGCCAACTCAACCTGACCAGCAACTCCCCAGAACACCAGCTCTCCACCCAATTACACTCCTGCTTCTCCTCCTCCCCTATAGCTGAAAGGCCCAGACCACCCCCCTCCCCCCCACCAGGCCTGACATCCACCCCTGCAAGACCTGACCCCAATTTCCCCTGAAAACCACAGGACCCAACATTCGCTTTCCCTGACACTAATCCACTTTGTAACTGGCTACATGCATTGCTGTACTACACTAAACTGCTTCCACTGAGAAAGTTCCTGGCCTAGATGTTTGCACAAAGAACTCTTCTAAAGGCAAATGTGTATTGCCTTTTGTACAATTGGAATCAGAAGTTTGGTTTCCAATCCTGAAAGATATTACTAAACTTGAAAAGATGCAGAAAAGATTGGTGGAGGCTGGTACAATTACAACATTTAAAAGGCATCTGGATGGGTATATGAATGGGAAGGGTTTAGAGGGATATGGGCCAAGTGGGACTAGATTAGATTGGGATACCTGGTCAGCATGGATGAGTTGGACCGAAGGTTATGTTTCTGTGCTGTACATCTCAATGTTGCCAGGACTGGAGGGGTTGAGTTATTGGGAGAGGTTGAATAGGCTGAGGGGTGACCTTAAAGAGATTTATAAAATCAGGTAGGGCATGGGTAGGGTAAATAGCTAAGATCTTTTCCTTAGGGTGGGGGAGTTCAAAACTAGCGGGTATATTTTTGGGGTGAGAGGAGAACAATTTAACAGGGGTCTAAGGGATAACTTTTTCACACTGCGATGGTTTGTATATGGAATGAGCTGCCAGAGGAAGTAGTGGATGCAGGTTCAGTTACAACATTTAACATAGGTATGTAAATAGGAAAGGTTTAGAGGGATATGGGCAAAATGCAAATATGTAGGATCAGCTTAGTTTGGGAAACTTGGTCAGCATCGATAAATTAGACCACAGCATCTGTTTCCGTGCTGCATGACTCTATGACACTAATTGTCTTTAATACTGAGAAAGTATCGGCGCTACCTCGTGCTCCCACGAGGAGGTTGAACAGTTCATCCACTACACTAACACCTTCCACCCCGACCTCAAATTCACCTGGACAGTCTCGGACTCCTCCCTCCCCTTCCTAGACCTTTCTGTTTCTATCTCAGGCGACCGAATCAACACGGACATCTACTACAAACCTACCGACTCCCACAGCTACCTGGACTACACCTCCTCCCATCCTGCCCCCTGTAAAAACGCCATCCCATTCTCCCAATTCCTTCGTCTCCGCCGCATCTGCTCCCAGGAGGACCATTTCAAAATACGTACAACACAGATGGCCTCCTTCTTCAAGGACCGCAATTTCCCCCCCGACGTGGTCGACAGTGCCCTCCACCGCATCTCCTCCACTTCCCGCTCCTCCGCCCTTGAGCCCCGCCCCTCCAACCGCCACCAGGACAGAACCCCACTGGTCCTCACCTACCACCCCACCAATCTCCATGTACAGCGCATCATCCGCCGTCACTTCCGCCACCTCCAAACAGACCCCAGCACCAAGGATATATTTCCCTCCCCTCCTCTATCAGCTTTCCGTAGAGACCACTCCCTCCGCGACTCCCTTGTCAGATCCATACCCCCCACCGACCCAACCTCCACTCCCGGCACCTTCCCTTGCAACTGCAGGAGGTGCAACACTTGCGCCCACACCTCCCCCCTCACTTCTCTCCAAGGCCCCAAAGGAAACTTCCATATCCGCCACAGATTCACCTGCACCTCCACCCACATCATCTACTGCATCCGCTGCAGCCGGTGTGGCCTCCTCTATATTGGGGAGACAGGCCGCCTACTTGCGGAGCAATTCAGAGAGCACCTCTGGGCCACCCGGACGAACCAACCCAACCAACCTGTAGCACAGCATTTCAACTCCCCCTCCCACTCCACCGAGGATATGCAGGTCATTGGACTCATCCACCGCCAAACCACAACAACCCGACGGTCGGAGGAGGAGCGTCTTATCTTCCGACTGGGAACCCTCCAACCGCAGGGGATGAACTTGGACTTCACCAGTTTCTTCATCCCCCCTCCCCCCACCTTGTCTCAGCCGGATCCCTCCAGCCCGGCACCGCCTTCCTGACCTGCAGTCTTCTTCTTGACCTCTCCGCCTCCATCCTACTCCGACCTATCACCCTCACCTTGACCTCTTTCCACCTATCACATTTCCAACGCCCCTCCTCCCTACCTTTTATCTTCTCCTGCTGAAAACTCTCTGCTCATTCCTGAAGAAGGGCCTGTGCCCGAAACGTCGAATCTCCTGTTCCCTGGATGCTGCCTGACCTGCTGTGCTGTTCCAGCAATAAAGTTTCAATACTGAGAAAGTTTCTTGGTAAATCTCTTCCTCCTGCAAACTAGGCAAAATTTCCAGTCTCATTTCAAATCTCCCAAACTTGTTTTTTTTTCCCTAATTGAGTTCAAGGTTCCCTCCCATCTTACTATGTGGTGAATTCTGGCCATTTAGAGTCTTTGCTGTTTTCTCTTATCCAGATGCTGGCTGCCTAAATTGTCTGTGAATTTCAGGGGTATTTTTGAAACCATTCGCCTCTCAAAACCCAATTCCATGGCAATGTGAATCATATGGGCCTTGTATCCAAATAAAAATGATTATGTATCTTGGAGATGCCAACTTTCTTATCTTATGAAAGCAAATGGATAGTTTAAAACAAAACTGTTAATAGTTCAACATGCTTAACACCTTCCTGGGACTTTGGAACCTAGCAGTCTCAGGACTGTAACCACATAGATTGCTGCTATTGTCTCCAAGTGTGTACACCTTACAACTTCTTTACACCGAACCTCCCTTTAAATTTTACAAGCAATGTTGTTCAGGCTACTGTTTAAGCAGGTTTCAGAACAGATCACATATTTTACCCTTAGCTGAAGACACAGTCCTAAGATATTTCAATTTTATAAACCTCAATTACAACAAGCAAAAAGAGGAAGAAAAGGCAAAATAAAAAGGACAACAACAATGTTAAAGCTCTTTTCAACAATTCATTATTCAGTGAATGATGGCTAGGCAATTAAATGCATTGCAAGCTGTAATACAGTGGGATCTAGGTATCCTGGTACATGAAACACAACACATTAGTAATGAGAAATGGCAAGTGATAAGGAAGAAAAAATGAATATTGTTGTTGATTACAAGAAGAATCAAATATAAAAGTGGGATGGTTTGCTATAATTGTACAAACATTGCTACAGCCAGAGTTGAAGTACTGTGTACAGTTTAATTTTCTTATTTAAGAAGTGACATAATTGCATTAGAAACATTTCAGAGAAAGTTCACTTGACTGATTCCTGAGATGAACGAGTTATCTTCCTGGGAAGGTTGGGCTGGTTGACCCTGTAACCATTGGAGTTCAGTGATAATTTTCTTGAAACATATAAGATCCTGAAAGACCTTGAAAAGGTGGATGCTGAAAGGATGTTTTATCTTGGGGTGGCATAGTGGCTCCGTGGTTAGCACTGATAGCTTACAGTGCCAGTGTGGAAAAGCGCGATGCTGGAAAAGCACAACAAGTCAGGCAGCATTCAAAGAGCAGGAGAGTCAACGTTTCGGACATAAGCCCTTCATCAGGAATGAGTGCCAGGGACCTGGGATCAATTCCACTTTTGGGTGACTGTCTGTGTGGATTTTGTACATTCTCCCCATGTCTGCGTGGGTTTTCTCCAGATGCTCTGGTTTCCTCCCACAATCCAAAAATGTGCACGTTAGCTGGATTGGCCATGGGAAATTACTCATAGTGTCCAGGGATGCGTAGGCTAAGTGGATTATCCATGGGGTTACAGGGATAGAATGGGTCTGTTTGGATGCTCCTTGGAGGGTTGGTGTGAACTTAATGGGCTGAATGGCCTGCTTCCACGCAGTAGGGATTCTATGATTCTTGTGGGTGAAACTAGACCAAGGAGCCAATCTTTAAAATTAAATGAATTGCTCACTTAAGAAGAATTAAGCAGTATTTTCTCTTTCAGAAGGTCATCAATCTATGGAATTCTATTCACCAGAGAGCAGTGGAGACAGGGACAATTAAGATTTTTAAAGCAGAGTTAATACATTATTGACATACAAGGGAATGAAAGGGAAGACAAGGGGGAACAGAGAAGTGATTTTGAGGCCATAGGCAGTTCATTTGATTTTATCAAATGAGCAGGCTTGAAGGATGAAAGGCCCAATCTTTATAATTCACATGCTCATAAAGTTGATAATCAAATGTATAATAGTCTTTCCAACTCAACCCTTGGTGCTGCCTGATCATCGTCTAGCAAAACTCAGGTGTGGCTCAGTGGCTCAATGGTGTTTCCAAGTGAAACGGTTGTGGGTTCAAGTCCTGCACTGAAGGCTTGAGTGTAAAATTAGGTTGAGCTTTCAGTGCAGTATTTGATGAGTGCTGCCTTTTGGATGCAATGTAAAGCCAAAGCTCAGTATGGCCTCTCTCTAACAAAGTTACAATGGCACTAATCAAAGAGCTGGGAGGTTCTATCATGGCCAATATTTATCCCTCAACAAAACTGGATTATCTGCTCACTCTCACATTGCTGTTGGTCACAGCTTGGTGTGTCAAAATTGGCCGCTGAGCTTCCTGCATTATAATAGTGACAACAAATATACTTCACTACATACAAACATGTCCAGACATCCTGATGTTGTGAAAGATGCTATTTAAAGATTCACTTTGATTCTTTATCAAGGCTAGAATAGACAGTGAGGGTTTCTGCTCGTGAGGGTACCTAGTAATACCCTCTAACAAGTGACGTCAGGTTGGGACACTATCTCTGGACTGCCCTGTATAGAATAGTTGACATTAATTTCCTGGCTGCCCACAGGATGCCTATTTGAATGAGATATCACTGGAATTCCAGTACTCTGCGGTGTGAGTCATCACTGACAGGAAAAAAAGAGTAAAATAACAAAAAAATGGAGCTTAAAAAAGTCAGGCAGGAAATATTAAGAAAGAAAAGGGCAACTCATTGATTCAAATCTCAAAACAGGGAGAACAATGAATAGACAAACTGTCTACAAGCCTTGCTTGAAAAGACAGAATTAATCCTACAGCCTCATGTTTACTTCTATCCTTTCTTCAAGCACCAACCTTGGGGATTGATGAATTTATCTTATTAATTCACAGTAATGCAATGTGGGCCATCGGTTCACCCAGTTATCAATATCAAGGGTACAGGAGTGGACAAGGGTTGGAGGATGCAGTTACTGAGATTGCATGCAGTTAGAAATTTGGGACGTGTGCAATTACTGGGTAAGGTTCAAGTAGGTGTGTGTATTTAACAGGAGGGATTGAGACATCAAATAATATTCATGCAAACTAAAGTCAAATGTTGCATAGCCTTAGGAGACTGAGGTTAAATAAAAAGATGTTTTTATGAAATGCAATTTTTCAGACTCTGGCCCTTACTTTTTCCACAACTGTTTGAGGTTGGTTAGCACATCAGCAGCAGCCTCTCTTTGATTGGTTAGAAGGCACTGGCATCATGGTTCAACCACACATCGTAACAATATTGGTGGCACAACTAAAACCCACCAACAACTGCAGCCAATGTCAGGTTCAGGACTAGAGCAAGTACACCAACTGCAATCAGCTCCCAGAGTTATTTACAGTCCCAGTCCCTCGACAAAATTCACTGTGCAATGTATTACAAATATAAGTTATGCCAATTCATTATAACCAAAGACCGGCTGGGCTAGTTAATTGGTTGTACAGCATATGTTCAGGACAATTATGGAAATAATATGCAGCTTTGTCATCAGCAGAGACAAGGAGAGAGAGAAGTGCATAATGGAGACTTGACAGCAACCGTATATGAAAGAGCTGCATTCAGAACAATGTATTTTATATTGTAAGAAAGAGTTTACAGGCTTACTGTGTACGAGAAAGAATTACTTCAAGGTAACAACAAGCTAGAGATGCAAGTGGCTCAGAACAGTGGCACTCGAGAAAGACTTTGCAGCCACTCAGAGCCTTTCCTTTTCTTTCATGGTGTGAGGCCATCATTGGCAAGGCCAAAAAATGATTGACCATTCCTAACTGCCCTTGAACTGAGTGACTTGTTAGACCATGTCGGAGGACAGTTAAGAGTCAACCACATCGTTGTGAGTCTGGAGTCACATGTAGGCCAGACTGGTGAGGGATGCAGACGTGAAGGGGATAAAGGATTGGACGGCCCAGTTCTCAAAGAATATGACCTCAGCCTTGCTTCAATTGATCTTGGCTCCTGAGACCAGTTTGAACAGCAGATCTGAGCGGAAATTGGTGACATCATCCATGTACAATGAGGCCTTGAGCTGCAGGCCTCTGCTGCCTGGAATAGTCAGGCTCACTTTCATCCTGATGGACTGGGCGAAAGGCTCTATGCAGTACACAAATGGGGCAGGAGAGAATGGGCAGCCTTGCCTGACTCCGGGTCTGAACGGGGAGCTTTCTGATTCCGACCCATTGATTGAGACTGCGCTCACTATGTTGGTGTAGAGCTGTGGGATCCAATTGTGAATTCCTTCTCAAAGCCCATTTTGGAGAACACATCCCACATGTAGGAGTGTGAGATACCCTGTCGAAGGACCTCTCCTGGACCAGGCTGATGAGGCAGGCATTCATACCACTGTCCTGCATCTCTGGGGAGTGCAAGGCTCTCAGAGATCATCCTGCCCAGTACAGCACAGGGTTGAATTGCCCTAGTTGCCGATGACCTTAGGCAGGATTCAGCAATGAGATTGGTCATTAATTTCTGACTTCCTCCCTCTCCTCCTTCCGCTTGTAGATGAGGGTAATGATGCCTTTCCTCACAGATTCACACATACTAGCTGCAGGAAGTATACTGTCATATACCTCCAACAGGTCCTGGCTAATCAAGTCCCACAGAGCTGAACACAACTCAATCGATTCTGGGAGTTTTATTCTTTTCTAAAGACTCAGGGCCTTGGTCAGCTCATCCAGAGATAATGGCTGGTCCAGCCTCTCTTGCATGTTGTTGTCTATGACCTCTGTGGTAGAGGACAGGAAAGACTAAGCCATATGATCTGCTTATTTACTTTGTTGCTATTTTCAGAACTGTCCTGTGAGAAAATAGGCTGCTCTTTTTTCCTACATTATTATTAACATTATCCGTCACATTATTACACTTCAAAAGTGCTTCACTTGGTGCTGGAAATATGAAGCCATGAAAAGAGCTATGTAAAGGTTCTTTAGTTTGTTTCAGTTGTGTGGTGTCTGACATAAGGGTCCTTTACTCAGATTGTCTCCTCATTGTGAGTTTTCTCAGGCTGTTTGAGCTGGAAGTGATTTCCAGCCCAGTCTAACCCTCCCAACAGGGGTCACTAGATACCATTGAAACCCTCGGCAATTTGGTCCAGCCCAACGAGAAGTCCTGAGACTGTGATAAACACAAACCAAGGATTGCAATTGGGAATCTTCCTGACACGCAACACGCCGGATAAACTCACTCATTTCAGAATGCCTGAACGCTCCCACTTTGTGATCAAGTCTGGAGGGGGATGATCTAAATATGACAATTTAAAAACAAGAATTGTTGTAGAGATGTGGGTGACACCACCAATGCTTTATTTGTCAGGCATCACTCGTTATGTTTTGAAGGTGGCCAGGGACTTCTTTTTAACCTAATAATTGAGTTTACAACTGAACGACTTCCTAAACGACTTCATGGGGCAGTGCGTGTGGTCACGTGGGGGTAATATTGGGTAGTGCTATTATCAGAGGGACACTACTGAAAGCAGGACTCCACAGTGAACATCATTGCACTCCTGTAATGATCAGACCACCTCAAGGATTTCTGATATTCAGCAGAACAATGTCATGTGTGTTATGAACCGGAGGGCGGCGTTTTGCCATGGTTACCTGTTTTCAGTTTTCTTTTATTTTAAAAAGTAATACACTTGAAGAACAATTTAATTCCTAAATATTCCGGGAGGTTCGATATTGCTATGAGGGGCATTGTGCTGGACTGTTTAAATGAATTTCACAATGATCTTATTAAAATGATGCCTAGTTATTTCTGAAGATAGTTATTTCCGGCAGGATGTCTGAAACAATAAAGCACAGACATTCTCATAATAGTCTCAATGTTATGATGCTTTAAAAAAAACACGATTAATAAAATGTCTTGCAGCAACTTAAAACTAACTTGTTAGGAAAGAAGTTCCATTTTTCAGCTGCTTTGGTGTACCTTAGTAATATCTGAGTCTTCATGTTCAAAAAATATCCTGTTAAATGCGGGGAGGAAAAAAATGTGCACAGTAAGATCCCGGAAAGGTGAATGATCAGCGAATCTATTTTTTCGTGATATTAGCTAAGGGGAAAGCGTTGTAGGCAAAACACTAGAGGAATTCCCACTCCAGCAGGCAATCTCAATGTGTCCGTGGAAGAATTGCAACCTCCCACCAATTCGTTGGACACGAACTGAAACTTCAACTCGGTCTTGCACGCAAAGAAGTGTTAGCTCCCTGTGGGAAATATGCTCCGCTGCCCATGACTCATTATTTACGCCAGTGCTGGGAATGCAACAGGTTTTGTTGGACTCAGTGCCTTGTTTATTTTCAGACGACCGGTTGTAAATGGCAACAAGCGAGAACAAATTAAAAATAGCGCCGTCCTGAAATGTGAAGAGAATGAGTTCAGTCAGTGACAAGTCGCGTCCGTTCCCTCTTTAAGCCGCTGCCTGACTGAGTCTTACTTCCGGGTTGCGTCAAGGTCTGCTTCGCTGAGATAGCTCCTTCAGGGATACAGTCTGGGATTAGGGCCACTGTCTAACACACACGCTGGGACTGTGTGTCCTTTACCAACTCGGTTTATGTGCAGTGTTAAGGAAGAAGTTTGACTATGGCGACTATAACGTGCAGAGTGCAGTATCTGGATGACACGGACCCGTTCGTTTGCACCAACTTCCCTGAGCCCAGGAGACCGCCGACCTACAACTTCTATGAAACCATCCCTTTAATAGAGCAAGTGGCGGGAGTTCACAAGCTGCTGGACTCCCCACTAAAGGTAAGCTTCATTCTGAGGGCAAGAGGCTGACTCATGGTTCGCCCTGGACTTTTTAGACAATCATCGATAAACACAGTATCGCCCCCACCTCCCCCATCCCGGGTGGAGGCTATTGCCCTGTTGCTGCAAAACTCCTCCACAGGTGTACTCATAGGAAAGGGGGCAAACCCTGGCTCAGGGAGCTCAGCTTTCTCATTACCTTTCACTGTCAGTTCCAGTTAGATCCTCTGTTCTAAAATAAAAAATGTCATCCGATCTGAATTTTGTAACTGACTTCCTCTGATTAGACACTGGGTTTCTTTTGAACAATGGGGGGTGACCTCGAATGTCCATAAACACTTGAAAGCATTAAAGGGACCGTTGCCCTCTTCCCCACCCCCTCTCTCCCCTCTCCCTTAAACATTTGAAATGGCTTGGACTCTCCGGATTGTGCAATTACCATTTGAAAGGTGCCAGCATCTTCCAAGCAGTTTGAAGGGTATCCTTCTGGCAGCCAATTCTGTTCTTCGCTTCTATTATCCTCCCTCCCTTTATTGGATTGTTTTGTTGAATCTTTCTGCCTGATGATTGTGAAGTCCTTTTAAAAATATACTCTTGTTGGTGCATTGAGCAATTGTGGTAGCTGGAATTCATGACCCCTCCATACTGTTAGTTGGAATACCCACATCTTGTGTTGTCGGTAATAATTAGCAGTTAAGGTCCTGTACAAGTGCAGCTAGAGCTATAGGAAGGGACAGGACGCTCGAATGTCAGATTGCCTCAAGCCAGTGAGTTCAACGTCCACCCCGCCCCCTTCGACAGTTGACAATTTAAATTCACTTTGATGTCAGTAAAACCATCATGAAACTGCTGGTTTGTTGACAATTCCAAGCTGTTCCAGTGGTATCCTTTTGGGGAAGAAGCATGCCATCCTTACCCAGTCTGGTTTATATACAACTCCAGACCCACACACTTTTTATTCTGACCCTTAAATGGCAGTTCTAGATTGCCAGGTCCTGGCTCAGTGCTGATGTACAAAAGAGGAATATTGTGTATAACAGACATCTGGCGAACATATTGATGGCTTGGCACACATTGTAATCTACTGTAACCACAGTATCCTAAAGGCATTGTTGATACAGAATGACCGTGGTGGGAAATTCATTGTTTTCCTGTACACTCACTTCCATGTTCTTGGCTTATTTGGACTGTTGTTCAAAAGCAGTATTCCTGATTTTAAAATACCGTGTTAAATGTTTGTTGTTCATTGGTAGCATTCTTGCTTCTGAGTCAGAGTTGTGGGTTCGAAGCCCACACTTGAGCACATAAACAGGGCAGTCTTGATGAAGTGCTGCACTGTGTGTCACCATTCGGTCCAGTCATTAATCTGTTCTGTCAGGTGGATATACAGGATTACATGCCGTTATTTGAAGATCTCCCAGTGTCTGGGCCAATGTCAGTAAAATGTTTGTAGTTCACAATAATTAAATGCTTCTGATATCTTGCTGAGTTCTGCTGCAGCTTATAAGACACATCTTTATAAGCATTTCATCTTGCACTCAACTAGGCAAATCACAAAATAAATGCTGATTTTAAGGGGAAAAGCCAATGTTTATGCTTTATGAGAGGAGAGTGCTGTTTGGTTGGCAAGAAAATTCTGATCGATAGAGGCATTGTCATGGAGAATTCAGCAGTTAATGATGATTGACAGATAACTTCTTCCAGGTTTTGTTTAAATTTTAAACCAAACAGGTTGACTTTGGTTCATTTCTCAGAGTCGTGCCATGACGTGTTGAAGTGGGAACAGTGCATGTATGTGTTCTTTCCATCGAAAGAATAGGACCCTGTGTATTAATAAATTCAGCTTCCAGTACACGCAAGGGTGTTGTACTGGAAACCCACCTGACAATCCTAATTTGGTTGGCAGCATAATTCTTCACTCACAGGATTATCCAGCAAATGCTGTCTAATTCAAGAATGCCATCTAATGTCAAACTCTGTATTGCAAATGTGGACTGGTTATATATGGTCAGTGCCTTGCTTGTTGGGAAAACCTAAAGGAATGTGCTGTTTGAAACAATCTTTTGAATGCAAGGCCTACAAACCTGGCTTCATACCAGCTCTGAAATTTCTATACCCCAGAATTTATTTGTGTAATAGCAACATGAAATACCTGAAGCTCAAACATTTGAGTTATCTTACCTGAGGTGGACTGTGGAGTTTTCAGGACCAAAAGTGATTGCCAGTGCATCACCAGTGTATCACTATGTGAGACACAATGAGAAATGTTCTAATCAGGTTATCCTGCAAGATGGCTTTGATACTCCTATTTCCACATGAAATACAGTGAACGGTCTGTTCCGGCCCTATTTGTGAGGTTGTCAATAAGGCCAACTTTCAATTGTATGGAATATACCTTTTGGCTGTTCTTAACAAGCATGTTACAGACCATATCCCAACCAGTCCATGCTTAGGAAACTCATGACACTGTATCCAATATTAATTGTGATTCTGCAGTGAGAGAACATTTGCTGGATAATGCATAACCGTATAAATGACAATTTTGCCCTTAAGTAAAAACTCTTACAAATTGTCCTGTTGAAAGCAAGAGAAAAAACTTTGACAATACACATTTTTCAGCAATAACTGGAAGTCTTTTCTTTACTTCAGATTCCATGTTCAATATTGCAAAATGCTTTGTGGCTTTTGACAGTTTTGTTTACTTACAAGGAGGTGTTTGTGAATAGCAACAGTGACTTTCCTCACCTACTCCCTTAGAATATAATTTGTTCCCATTGCTGCTTCACTGATAAAATGGTTGAGTAGATAAACTTCCTGGTGCCCTCTCCTGTATGATGAACACCTGATATATAACCTTTTGCCTTCCTTTTAGTTTTCTGACTGGTAACTTTCTGTCATTAGTTCCTTCTATAATTGGTTACCATGTAACATCAATATGTCTGTTGCCAATAAACTGTTCTGAAGATTAATTTATAACTGTCATATGGTTTGCACTTTGCTCTGAGGTAGTGAAGTTGCACTGATGTGAGATGGTTAGTGCAGCTGAACTCAGGCCGTGATTATTGTGGATCAACTTGGGATAGACAGCTTCAACTTCTTTGGTATCATTTATAAGCACTTATAAAGGTAAATAACCTACCTTTACATTTCAAATGTTAAAAAAGAGTCAACTGTTAGGTCATTAGTAGCTGGAGACTAAAGAACAAGTGTTTCAATTTGCATGCAGGTTTCTGCTCTGCTATAACCTGTGGAGACTAGAGAGTTAATAAACACTGTGTTTCCTTTGGGGTTGTAAATGTTCTGTTTCTATTTGGCATATTACACCTATCCTGGCTCCAAAGGAGCTATCCTTCCTCATGCTACTTTCTAGCTCTCGGTCGATAATCTGACGTAACAGCACTGTCATTATTTTGTTTTGTAATACTTCAGTGAAGCAAATTCATCAGTTTTATTATACTAAAGCAACTTTATTAGTATAAGTTGTATTTCTGTAGACATAAATTAGCAACAAAAGTTAATTTTTCAAAATATGTCACACACCTGTACCCAAAAACACATTTATCATAAGCATACATCCACAAACCTATGAGGTCACAACTAAATGATTGTATATTTATCTCTAACATCGCCACTGGCACCTCAAGTAATTCTCAGTATGTGAGATTCTTTGAACTGTCAGAATTCATCTCCTCCTCATCTTTGCTGCCCTTCTTTCCCCTTTTTAACCCCCATCTTCCTTTTACAGCCTGTGATGATACTATGGCTTTAAGAGGTGTATTTTGACCATTTTATGATGAAAGACTAAGACCGAGGTGATGAGCAGACTGCTCAAAGCCAATAAAGTAAACAGCTTGTGAGGTCTTGGGTTTGTTTTAAAGTTAGACCAATAGAAGCAGTCTGAAGCTTCCACAGAACCAGGAGCTTTAGTTTTAGCTTTCAGCAGCAGTTACTGGGGACTTGAAGCTGGACATGGAAGCTCTTATTCCTCTCACTGTTACACTAAAAGCTATGGTTCTGTTCCTGCTGCTAGAATTGCATGTGAGCTAATGTATTTCACTGAATTTGCCTTGGCCAAGGATGCGCTTATGGGATGTTACTGTATTGGAATAATTAATTCGTAGTGGTTAATACTGTATATATTATCTTGTTAAGCATTTCCACAGAATTACAATTAAGCCAATTTTTTAAAAAAGTCTGTATTTTAACTGCTGTGTAAAAATAAAGTTTGTTTTGCTTAAATTCGAGTAGTTTGACCAATAGAATTGCATCTGGAACACAAGATCTTTAAAGTCAGAAAAGGTTAGGGTCTGAGTTATCATCGTAATATATTTTGAGGGGGTTTGGTTTGGTCCAATACAAGCCTCTCAAATCCTTTTCAGCTTCTCTGCCACTTCTGCAGCCCTTATTCCCCCTTTGCAACCCTTATTTCCAACTTGCAGCCCCTCTCTCCCCTTTGTGGCCTTATCATCTTTACGCAGGTGTGTCCTCAGTAGCGCCACATCCTCTGGCCCATTACTGACAAACTGCTTCTTGCTGCTCTTACGATCACAGGCAGCTGCTCTGACACATTCACTGTCAGCATCAGCTGCAAACGGGAGAGAGAAGCAGCTTCGACTGCAGAAGTAACCCCGTACAGATTCTGCCCATTCTTATGGGGCAGGTTGGGTGATCTTTCACTGGTTGTGCCTGTAATTAAATTTCCCTGGGCGTTTTAGGGGGTGAATTTTCCAAATTTCCCCTGTGTATTTTGAGTGTTGCCAAACTGCTGCCACTATGTCAATGGTGGAGGGAAAGAATGCTGAAGGTTGTGGATGGGGTGGGCTGCTTGTTCGTGGATGGCACAAGGCTTCTTGATTGTAGTTGGAGCTATATTCCATCACACCCTTGGCTTAGGCCCCCTAATGCTGGACAAGATTTGTGGGGATCAGGCGGTATATTACTCACAGCTGATAGCCAACCTCCAATCTTGCTCTTAGAGCCATTAATCTTTTTACAGCTGGCCCCAATCGGGTTCGGGTCAATGGTAACCCTCAGAATGTTGATAGTAGGGGATTCGGTGATGTTGAATGTTAAGGAGGGATGATTATATTCTGTATTGTTAGGGATAGTTATTGTCTGGCACTTTATGTCATGCAAACATCACTTGCTAGCCCAAACCCAAACTTTGCAAACAGGTATCTGAAATGAAGTGCTTTGACAATGTTTTCCTCAAAATTATATATAAACCTAGGTATAAATGATAGGTCCATCATTAAATTGATGTTATATTTGTTATTTTCTCCAAAGTTTATGCTATATTTTCCAGTCTCTTTGTTTGTACTGACAGCTTTAAGAATCCTTTAAGACCATAAGACATAGGAGCAGACGTTAGGCCATTCAATTATGGCTGATAAGTTTCTCATCCCTATTCTCCCACCTTTTCCCCATAACCCTAGATCCCCTTGACAATCGAGAACCTATCTATCTCTGTCTTAAATATATTCAGTGTCTTGGCCTCCACAGCCTTCTGTGGCAGCGCATTCCATAGATTCAACACTTTCTGGTTGAAAAAATTTCTCCTTATCTACGTTCTAAAAGGTCTTCCCTTGACTCTAAGACTGTGCCCTTGGGTCCTAGTCTCTCCTATCAATGAAAACATCTTCCCAACTTCCACTCCATCCAGACCATTCAGTATTCTGTATGTTTCAGTTAGGTTCCCCCCTCCCGCTATCCTTCTAAACTCCATCGAGTATAGACCCAGAGTCCTCAAATGTTCCTCATATGTTAAGCCTTTAATTCCTGGGACCATTCTCGTGATTCTCCTCTGGACATGCTCTAGGGCCAATATATCCTTCCTGAGATATGGGGCCCAACATTGCGCACAATATTTTCGCAATATATTGACTTGTTGCTTCAAGTTCTTCACCGTATTCTGTTGGCTGTATGTGTGTACTGATATATCCAGCCCAGAAAACTCTCATTTTTAATTCCTGACCAGTACTGAGATCGTCAGTGCTTGGGAGAATGTCAGTCACTTCAGTACATAGGGAAGTACATAGCTGTCTTCTTGCTGATGTGGTGTCTGGAAGTTCTGACTGTTACTCATTTGGTTTTGCCATTTCTGAAGCGATCTATGAAATAATGCAAGTGGTTGCTGCTGGGATTAAGTCATAGAGATGTTCATGGAAACAGACCCCTCGGTCCAACCCGTCCATGCTGACCAGATATCCCAACCCAATCTAGTCCTACCTGCCAGCACCCGGCCCATATCCCTCCAAACCCTTCCTATTCATATACCCATCCAAATGCCTTTTAATTGTTGCAATTGTACCAGCCTCCATCACTTCCTCTGGCAGCTCATTCCATACACGTACCACCCTCTGCGTGAAAAAGTTGTCCCTTAGGTCTCTTTTATATCTTTCCCTCTCACTCTAAACATATGCCCTCTAGTTCTGGACTCCATGACCCCAGGGAAAAGACTTTGTCTATTTATCCTATCCGTGCCCCTCATAATTTTGTAAACTTCTATAAGGTCACCCCTCAGCCTCCGACACTCCAGTGAAAACAGCCCCAGCCTATTCAGCCTCTCCCTGTAGCTCAGATCCTCCAACCCTGGCAACATCCTTGTAAATCTTTTCTGAACCCTTTCAAGTTTCAAAACATCTTTCCGATAGGAAGGAGACCAGAATTGCACGCAATATTCCAACTCTTTTCTCCCAGTTGTCTTCTATCTTCACTGGTCCATCTTTCCACTGATGAAGGTAGTCACCTGACATAGACTGCACCCCGTCCTGTCCCCAACTCTAAGCACTCGTTGGTACATTTTATACTCGAGGGCTATTTTATTTTGATTTTATTGTCACGTGTACTCAAGTACAAAAGTGCAGGAGTACAGTGAAAAGTGTTTAATGTTGCCATGCAAGGTGCCATCTTACATCCAAGTACCTAGGTACAGAATCTTAAGAACAGGGTAGAAAGAAAGGATGAGGTTAAAGTTACACATTGCAGACATTCTTAGTTTTAGATAAAAAATAAAGGAATAAAGCTGAAAGTTCAAACACTTTCTTGTGTGCTTAGCTGTGGTGGGACCACACTTCGAGGAATCACCTTGAGACTGGAAGTCTGCACCGAGGCCATACTGGACTGAGAGACCACTACACTGGGCTGTGAGAGAAATCACTTGTTTGAACACCAATGAATAAACGACAGGTACTCAAGGTCACCTCTACCCTGCCTATTGCTTAGCTTGATGTCAGCCATTTTGTTTACTTCCTGTTGAAGTAGCCTTTTCCAAATAGTTTGATAAATGAAAGGGGTACATGGAACATATGAACCCCCCGACCCGCTGGTCTCATTTCAGGAATGTTGTAACCTCAATGCCAGGGAGATGGTGACATATTTTCATCCACCCATCACATTCCCAGTTACCTTCACCCCCCCGCCTCCCCATTTATCTCTCAGCACCCTTGGCCCACAAGCCTCATTCCTGATGAAGGGCTTATGCCTGAAACGTCCATTCTCCTGGTCTTCAGATGCTGCCTGACACACATTTTGACACATATTTTCATATCACTGGAATAGTAATCCAGGACCCAGGCTGCTGTTCTGGGGACATGGTTCAAACCTCACCATAGCAGATGGTGACATTTCATTTCCGTCAGACACAAAGCTCTCTTCCTCATGCTGCCTCTATCATTGAACAATTGAGCCCTTTTCAGGTTAAGAGAGTGTGATGTCAATGTTTTATTTGCTGATGTACTTCGCAGATATTTTATCTGACATTTAATCTCCATCTTTCAGAGGTTTTGCTCACTTTGAGAGTTGGCTCTGCGGGAGCTGAATCAGTGTCAAGGACTTACCTTTTATTAATACATGGTAACT
This sequence comes from Chiloscyllium plagiosum, assembly GCF_037043375.1. NCBI lineage: Eukaryota > Metazoa > Chordata > Chondrichthyes > Orectolobiformes > Hemiscylliidae > Chiloscyllium > Chiloscyllium plagiosum. The sequence continues at coordinate 58,582,412 of NW_028270155.1, read as the reverse complement.
TGGTGATGGGACATTGGCCTCTGTGGAACTTTTTCAGATGGCTTGTCCCTTCCCCTTTGTAAAAAGAAACAAGAATCTCCATCTTGTGATTGAGGGAAGGGTACACAGTGCTTAGTGGATAGTGTGACCTATTCCCCAATTGTACCTTGCCATTCTGAGCTAGGCCTCACACTGATGGTCTCTATCGCAACTCATGTAACTGAGTTAGGTGGTATAGATTAACATTGAGAGGAACTGAGAAAGGAAAAGAAGAACCATTCATTTCACAACTATCTTTAAATGATAAAAATGAAGCACGCCAGGAAAGTACCGAAGAGTCCCACCATGTATATTTTACGGCACTCACCTTTTGACGATTTGTTTTCTCCAATTGTTAGAGGTGGTCAAACAAAATAAAAGGGAAATAAAAATTAATACTGCAGCTGTGGGCTGGGGAGGGGTGCGATGCATTGTAACTTCCTCCTGATGGTGATTTAATAGTATATTTCTGTCTATATTCTGAGAATGACTGATTGTCATACGAAGACCATAAGCAATAGGAACTGGAATAAGACATTCAGCCCCTCGAACGGCTCCACCGTTCAATAGGATCATGGCCGTTCCAACATTGTTCACATCTACTTTTCTGCCCTTTTCCCCATAACCCTTAGCTCCCCCCCCGCCCCGCCCCCCACCACTGATCAAAAATCTATCTATCTCAGCCTTAAATATTCACAAGGGCTTATTCCCACAGCTCTCTGTGGCAAGGAGTTTCAAAGACTTTCAACCTTCTGAGAGAGGCAATTGTGGATCATCTCAATCTTAACTTGGTGCTCCTTTATTCCAAGACTGCCTTCTGGCCTAAGACTCTCCCGTGGTGGGGGAGATATCTTCTCAGCATTGATCTTAAGAATGCGAGATGTTTCATTGAGATCGCTTCTCATTTTTCTAAACTCCAGTGAGTGGAGCCCTAGTCTGCTTAGCCTTTCTGAGAAGACAATGCTTCCATACCAGTGATACTTTGGATCTGCGCTAATCATATCAGTCTATACAGCCACTTGCAGACTCTGCCTGAGAGTGGAGAAGAGCCATCCTTGTCTACAAGGAACTACCAATTATGATGACAACTTTTGGATAACAGAAGTTCATGTTGGAAGACAGGCATTTGTTGATTTTTTTTATCATAAGCAATTCAATTTGGTAAAGTTTGACTAGGTATTGCAATGAAAACATTGAGAAGTACCTTGTTTCGATGACTGAAATATAAAAGTTCAAGACCATTTGTTTCCCTCTTTCTACCTGATCGATCACAAAATGGATAAGGTTGGCGCTCCTACTTATCCTCAATTTGAAAAGTATGTTACAGGCTGTTTGCCAAGTTTCTTTATGTGAACTCGGAACATCATTAGAGGATTGCAATTGTTCTAATTGGATATCAGGTAGGACAAGAGTGCTGCCACAGAGCTAATGAGTCAGAAATTGTATGTTCCACTTCCCATTTCCAGATACTTGAGCACAATATATAAATTGCTGGGATATTACGCTGTGAGAGCTACTGTGAGGTTAGATAGTAGATCAAAGGCATCTCTGGTCTCTCATGTGAGCGTAAAAGAGCCCATGAAACTATTTAGGAAAGAGCTAGGAAGATCTCCTTAGTGTCCTGCCATTTATCCATTAAACAGCATCAAAAATTGAGACTGACTGTGCTGTGTCATAGAAACCCTACAGGATACAGGCCCTTCATCCTCACTGACCCTCCAAAGAGTAATCCACCCAGACCCATTCTCCTCCTAGCCTATATTTACCCCTAATGCTCCTAACCTATACATCCCTGAACACTATGGGGCAATTTACCTAATCTGCACATCTTTGGAGTGTGGGAGGAAGCCGGACTCCTGGAGGAAACCCATGCAGACACTGGGAGAATGTGCAAACTCCACATGTACGATTGCCCGAGGCTGGAATTGAATCCAGGTCCCTGGTGCTGTGAGGTAGCAGTGCTAATCACTGAGCCACCATGCCACCCCAATATTGTCATATTGCTTTGAGACCTTGCTCTGTGCAAATTGGCTGCTGCCAATTTTACATAATATAGTGATTACACTTCAAAACAAAATGACTGAAAAGCATTTTGAAATGGCCTAAATTTGTGAAAAGTGGGGTATTATCAGAAGTATTTATTTTTCTTTATACACCAATAACAGTGACTGCATTCCAGTTGCAGAAATGGAACAAAAATAGAAGGAGAAATGGACTCTTGGGAAACAGCTTAGAAAGTTCAAACTAAAAGTTGGCCATGATCTCTGTGTGACTGAAAAATGATAAATCCGAATCAGTCAAGTGAAGTGTGAAGTACTGCAGATAGGAAACAAAATGAGTAATTCCTATGAATGTTGTCAAGGAGTGAATAGATCTGATGGTCAACATATTACAACATTGTGAAGCAACTATCAACAAAGCAAATTTTGTTGGGTGAAGTCAGAATGAGAATGTTTTGAAACATTTCACTCACAGGCCGAGCAACATTTATTGCCTGTCCCTAGTTGCCATTGAGAAGGTGGTGGTGAGCTGCCTTCTTAAACTGCTTCAGTCCATGTATGAAAGGTAGCCCCACCATGCCATTAGGGAGGGAATTTCAGGATTTTGACCCAATGACACTGAAGGAACATCAATACAGGATGGTGAGAGGCTTGGAGGGGAACTTGCAGGTGGTGGTGTTCCCAGATATTTGTTGCTTTTGTCCTTTTTTAGGTGGTAGTGGCCATGGGTTTGGAAGGTACTTAAGGAGTTTTGCTGAATATATGATAGAGACTAAGAAATTCAATGAGGAATTTAGGTGAAATTTCTTTACATAGAGATTAGTAAGAATGTGGAACGGTTGAAGGAGTGCACTGATGCACTTGATGGAGACATGAGCGAATATGAGAGGGTGGCACGGCAGCATGGTGGCTCAGTGGTTAGCACTGCTGCCTCAGCGTCAGGGACCTGGGTTCAATTCCAGCCTTAGGTGACTGTCTGCCTGGGTTTCCTCTGGGTGCTCCGGCTTCCTCCCAAAGATGTGCTGGTTAGGTGAATTGGCCTTGCTAAATTGCTCATAGTGTTCAGGGATGTGTAGGTTAGGTGCATTAGTCAGGGGTAAATATAGGGTAGGGGGAATGGGTCTGAGTGGGTTACTCTTCGGAACATTGGTGTGGACTTGGGTGGAAGGGCCTGTGTTCACACTATAGGGATTCTATGAACACAGAATAGAGGGAAATGTGGGTAAAAGTGGAAGGAGCAATGTAATTAAGCCAGGGTGTGTTGTGTAGAGCGTAAACATTATACAGTAACTGGGCTTAGTCCTTGTAACGCAGTGGTAATGTCTCCACCTCTGGATCAGAAGATCAGAGTTTAAGTCCCATCTACCCCTGAGATATGTCACAGCATGTCTAAATAGGTGGATTAAATATAATTACCAGTCGGGCTGAATTACCCATTTTTGTGTTTGTGAATTCTGTGTAACTATGTGAACGACAATGAGGCATTCATGAAACTGGTCTCTAGTCCCATCCAACTTTCAATTCTGTTTCTGGTTCAGACCTCTAACCTGCAAGGGAGATGTTGAATTACTAGGTGCAAAGAACATCCAGCCAGACTGTCAGAGGTCTAAAGCAGGAGGAAAAGTCGCAAACCCTGAGCTTTGCCGTCTCGCAGCAATTTTATGAAAATAGTTGAATGAACTGATAAAAAAGCAAAACCCATTAAAATGTATTTCAAATCCGATTGCAAACCTAAGACATGGTAGCAGAGTCTTGAGCTAGGGAAAGGCAAATTCAAGACTTAGAATTGTAGAAACCCGGCAATGCAGAAAGAGGCCCATCGGGTCTGCATTAACCCTCCGAACAGCATCCCACCCAGACCTACCCTCCCACCCTGCTAAAAGTTATGAATTTACTTAGAAAATGTGGATCTATTTGCTGGTCTTTTCCATTTCCCTTCCCACACCCCTGATAATTTTGCAGGTCACTAAATAGCTCATCTTTAACATGGGTGGGGGGGGAGGGGGGAATGTATAAACAGCTCCCATAATGATTTTACTGAGTGATTTAGTTTTACAACCAGGGAGATCCCTGGTCAGTGCTGACTTCACTGATTGTTGTCGGAGATTGAAAAGCGTGGTTTAAAAGATTATATTATGAAAGGTGAGATACTCACTCACTATCAATTTCTCCTTTACCTTGGCTGGAAAACATATGTGAACTTTGGATGGAGGGCAAGACATATAATGATTGACCACATGGCTTCTTTCTGGAACTGAAACCCAACACTTGTGAAACTGCAATCCAGATTTTAAAAAGGAGAGAAGGCAGGAGAAAAGAGAGCAAATGAGGTTTCTGACAAAAATAAACAGTAATAAATCAACACTGTCGTCATGAACCGATACAAGTCACTAGTTGCAAAAATGTCAGGTGTAGTGCATAACTGCAGGACAGCTCTGAGATCAGGGGAAATTGTCACATTCCACTGACTGCACCTGTTTTAATCTCTATTGCGTCAGTCACATTCTTGCTAAAGTTAACGCTGAAATGCTGAAAGCTTTGTCTATTGTCTCTCGCATCAAAAAAGTGGATTCGGCTTTGAATAATCTGTTATCACCCAGTATATTTTGTAACAACCTGCAGCACCACATTTTCATTGGATACAATGGCAACAAACCATCAAAGCTGTGTTAGATTTAGGGCAGAGCCATGCTGCTGCTGTAGATCTCTGTGAGATTGCTGCTACCAGTGGTTAATTCGTATGTGGTTGTGCAATGTGGTTGGAAGTAAATGTAATTTGGTATATCATTAATTATGGTTTAATAAGTGTTAAAGCTGTGGTAATACACCTGCAACCTTGTTGCAAAGAATCAAACACCCAGTAGTATTTCACAGCTGACCGTTATAGTCCTACACCACGGAAACAAACCCTTCAGTCCAACTGGGCTACGCCAACCATGTTCTCAAATAAGTCCCACTTGTCTGCACTTGGACCATATCCCTCCAAACCTTTCTTGTTCATGAACTCACCCAACTGTCTTTTAAACATTGTAATTGTACCCGCATCCACTACTTTCTCTGACAGTTAATTCCACACACGAAACACACTCTGTCTAAAAAAGTTACCCCTCATGTCCTTTTTAAATTTTTCTCCTCTCGCCCTAAAAATATACCCCCTAGCTTTGAACTCCCCCACCCTACGCAAAGATCCTTATCATGCCCCTCGTGATTTCATAAACCTTGATAAGGTCACCTCTCAACATCTTATGCTCCAGCGAAAAAAGTCCCGGCTTTCCCAGTCTATTTTTATAACTCAAACCCTCCATTCCTGCCAACATCCTAGTAAATCTTTTCTGCACCTCTCCAGCTTAATACTATCCTTCCTGTAGCAGGGCAACCAGAACAGCACACAGTACTCCAGAAGAGACCTAACCAGTGTCCTGTACAACCTCAACATGCCTTCCCAACTCCTATACCCAAAGATAAAAACAGAAATTGTTGGAAAAGCTCTTCAAGTCTCGCAGCATCTATGGAGAGAAATCAGAGTTAATGTTTCGGATCGAGTGACCCTTCCTATACTCAAAGGTGTGAGCAATGAAGGCAAGCATGCTAAATGCCTTTTTAACTCTGTACAAATTTCAGTCTTGCTTCATTTTGACTTAGAAAGGAATTTGAAGTTTCAACTCACAGATTGATGTTATTTGTTAATTATTTTGCCAATTGTGTTATGCCTGTATTGTCAAGAGTGTAACCAGAAAGTCTTAGAAGTGAAAAAGAAGCCTGTAGAGACCTATTAAGGTGCATGCCAAATGATGAAGGGTTAAAAACCGTCCCTGAGTCACCTACTTTAAAAACAAAAGCCACAAAGATAGACTTTTCTTGTTTGTCAGCTTCTTGGAATTTGTGATATTGCCAGCGGCAAACCAGAGTGGGTAATGTATATGCTGGATATGTAAAATGCGAGCATAGGTGTGACGTTACACCCTGGAACTACAGACAAATAACAAAGGTCTCTGAGCCTTTAGCTTTAAGCTTTGGCATAACAATGTAAATGGCACAGAAAAGTGGAATTTAGCGACTTCAAACATATTAAACCAAATAAGGAGGCAGAAAAAACTTCTCAGTAATATTTCGTAAGGAATCATTTACATCAAATCTGGCAGCTATTGTTCAGTGTAATTTTCCCACCCTTGATTTTATAACACATGGTAGCAATATTTGAATCACTGCTATCTCTATTTATCTCTCTCTCTCTAGAGAATATCAAACATAGGAATGCAGAATTGTTCAATAAACATGAGTGTCTAATTCAATCAACTGTTTTCTTAACGTTTGAAGGGACGTCTATTAAGATATATAAAGTTTTCGAAGTAGTTCAGGGGATGCAGTTGAATTGTTGAATGTGTAGGTGTGTGCTTCTGATAAGCATACTGAATGAACACCTACAAATTTGTGCTGGAGTATGGCTCCCCTGAGAATCCACTTCAAATTGTATTTGGTCTCACTTTCTCGGTTTAATTGATTTGAAGTAAGTGTTTTACACAGTGAAGCGTTTAATGGTGGCAATTGGCACAGCAACACTATCTCACTGTTGGTATGTGACACCTGTTTTTGTGGGGATCTTCTGCTTCTGTAGGGGTATTATCTGTTCCCTGGGCTCTCGTACAACAGTTAATGTTTTGAGAAGAGTTTTCCTGGAAGTGAGCATTGACTAAAATGCTCTGTCTTTTCTTGACGGAGGCAATCCTCGGGGAATGCTTAGGAGTACAAAAAATGTTTGAAAGCTCTTACAGCTCAGGCTTGGGTCCTGAGGAGGGTCAAGGGAACCCTGTGTTAGGGTGTCCACTCACTCCTTACCATCTGGGTCCTTCTCCTTATCCCACAACATGAGAGAAGGCCTCGCATTCATCAGACTCATGATCATCCTTTGGGCTCATGTTTGCTTTGATGTCCTCTGTTTAGGGACCTAGAAGCTACCCTGGTTAGTATAGAACCACTTTGTCCCTTTCAGCAGTCACACCATGGAGCTCGCCTTGTCCATAACACTTTATTGTATGCTGCATGGAATGTCCTTACCCAGGCACAACTGTCCTGTCATAAATGCTGCCCTCATCAGCATGCCCACGTCCCATGAACAAATAAAGAAAAATTAACATTCATTAAAACTGGACTTTCCTGTAATGCAGCAAATAGTACAATTTGTAGGTTAAAGTGGTTTTGTAGCTAACAACTACAGTAATTTTGGTTTGTGAAGCTCCATTTAGATTGTATCTCTGTCACTCGCGTGGGCAACAGTCCAGTTTCACTTCCTAATTTTCATTATTCATTACATTTACTGAAACTCTGAGATAATATCCACCAGAGTGGTTACTGCAGTAACTGACGTATCAAGCAAAAGATGAAACTTTGAAGCTGTCAGCTGCTGAATAATCTGATCGACTGAAGGATGGAGCTAATGATTTCAAAATCTTAACAGGAGCCATATGATATGCCAGAACATTACAAATAAATGAAGGGTATCCAGTCTCATTTAGTTGCTGTCTCTGTTGTGATCTCTGAACTTTATGGAATGTCATTGCAAAATTAATTCGTGAGATATTTCTCTTAGTAGAGAAGCGTTTTTAGTTTTTATAAGTAACTAGCAGTGGACTACTCACCTACAGGATATTAACTTAATATGTTTAAATTGTCCTAAGCATTCATTATGAGGATAGCTTAATAAAAATTGCTTTTCTCACATTCCTTAACCTCTGCCCCCCTTCATAGGAGATCTGACCTCATTCAGTAATGGTAGCTGTTCATTAGTAATGGTAAATCAATACTGTGTTTGATGTTGACCTGAAATGTATTTGTTTCAAGGAAGCTTTAAGAGACTTAGCATTAACAAATCCCTATGGATTTTCCATGCAGTTACATTAAACCAGTGTGTGGGAAACCAGCGATTCCAAAATGGATGTACTATAGTGTAAAACAATTGAATTGTACAAATGTAAGATCACAATGCGCAGATGTTGAGAACCTGAAATAAAAACACAAAATGGTGGAAATACTCAGCCGATCAAGTATGAATCTATCCAAAATCCATTAACACTCATCAATCTGAAATGCTAACTGTTCCTTCGCCCACAGGCACTCCCCAACCTGCTGAATAGTCCCAGCATTTACTGATTTATTCATTATACTGTTTATTTGCTATGTCATTGCTTTATATTAAGCTATTAATGGTATGGGGGAGTTGGTAGTGCAGTGGTACTGCCACAGGGAGGGTAATGCAGAGACCCAGATAAGGCTTAGGACCCAGGTTTGAATCCCACAATGAGGGTGGAGTTTGAGCTCAATAAAAATGGAATTAAAAGTCTAATGATCATAAAACCATCGGCAATTGTCATAAAAACCCATTTGATTCACTAATGTCCTTTTAAAGGAGGGAAATCTGCCATCCTTTCCTCATCTGGCCTACATGTGACTCCTGGCCCACAGCAATGTAGTTGACTCTTAACTGCCCTTTCCAGTAGCTTGATACAACAGAGTGCCTAGCAACCACTCTGTTGTATCAAGCTACTAAAAAATCTCAAAGTGAGACTGACGACAATGCAATGATAGCCCTGTCAACCCTGCAAAGTCCTCCTTATTAACATCTGGGGGATAGTGCCAAAATTGGGAGAGCTATCTTGCAGACTGGTCAAGAAATGGCCTGACATAGTCAAACTTTCAGATTCACACCTGACAAAGTCTCAGACAACACTATCACTATCACTATCCTATTAGCAGGGCAGGTCCAGCAGAGGTGCGGCATAGTTGGATATCGTGGAACAGAATTGACCTGGGAATCCTAAATATTGAGGAGAAAGTGAGGTCTGCAGATGCTGGAGATCAGAGCTGAAAATGTGTTGCTGGAAAAGCGCAGCAGGTCCGGCAGCATCCAGGGAACAGGAGAATCGACATTTCGTTCCTCATTCCTGAAGAAGGGCTTATGCCCGAAACATCGATTCTCCTGTTCCCTGGATGCTGCCTGACCTGCGCTTTTCCAGCAACACATTTTCAATCCTAAATATTGACTTTGTCTGATGGCTTCATATTAAAGATGGGCAATGAAACCTACTGCTGGTTACAATTAGATGGTGAATTCTTTCTTGTAGAACATTTATTCAGTATACATTAATCTAGTTATTCATAGTAATATTTAATTATTAAAAGCAAACAAATTGTCATAATCAGTTGAAGCTGAGGATTGACTTTAGGATGATCTGTATGGTCAAGTCAGAAGTGTGTGTTGTTCTGGGTACAAATTGCAACAATCGAATGTAAACCGACCTTTGAGTTGTTCGAACATGTTAGGTAGAAATGAAATCACTTGTGTTTTGTATGTGTTTATTTCGCAGTGGGAATGATAATTGGGTTGGAGTCTGTAAACATCATAAATGTGCAGTGTGTGGGGATTTAATATCTTTGCATCCTTTCAGTTTGGGCACACAGCACAACAGTAGCACATGCAGGTAAATACATGTCAAAATATTGTACGCCCCATTGGCAAAGTTAAGCTTGTCTTGTCTGTTAACGTCTCCTCTAAGAGTTCGCAAGCACGTTCTACTCTATCTCTTGGTAATTATCTTCCATTACCTCATCTTGGAGGCAGTGGGCTCCTACCTGTTCTTCATATTAAATGTGTGAGCTGAACTGAGGGTAGACAGCCTGTCAATGACTTAGCAGCAGAGACGGTGCTGTTTTTTTTTACTGGAGTTCCAGGCAGGCGCTATTTCATTTAGGAGTGCAGGATTGCAATCAGGAGTGAGTATCTGTCCTGACTCTTCACTTTCTCAACTCCCTCTCCCCAATTCAAGGGAGCTGACAACTGTTAACAAAATGAGATTGGTCCACTCAGCATAGACTTCGGATCAGAACCCAGGATCTTTCTGTTCTATTGAAACACATCTCTTACCTGCTCTCTGATAGATGATACACTCCTTACTGTTTACTTTAAAATGGAGAACAACAGAAGGAAATTTGGAAAGGATACCTTTTAAAAGTGTTCACTAAAATTAGATATTAATAGAATCTGGATTAAGTTTGCTCTCTGAGTTGGAAGCTGAAAACGAACCTTCCAGCTCAGCGAGCAAACCTACATCCAGAACCTCAACCTGAGCTACAAATCTTCTCAAAACTTGCTAATATTAATAGAATAACAAATGAGCTCATTGTATCTCTCTCTATCAATGGCATGTATTGCAATGCAATCCTCTTTGTGGAGGAGAAGTGACTGTCCAAATACATAATTCCAAAAAATACATAATTCCAAAAAATGCAAATTTCTCCAATTTTTAAAATGCATCAGTGGTATATTTTATTTATCTGGTAACAGATATGAACACTTATGTAAATTAACAAAATTTATTTTCTAGCACTTCCAATTATTCCTACTTGGAATGTAGGTCATGGTGCATTTATTGCTCAATTCCAATTGTCCCATATATGTAATGATAACAGTTGACTGAAAGCAATTTTTGACTTGTCTATAAACCTCTAATTACACACACTCTGGATAGGTTGTTTAATTCATTCCCTATAATAAAGGTGCATGGCTATGTGTATATACTTATGTGTATTATGATGCCTGTAGAGACCAATAACTTTCAGAAAGATCCAACTTCACAATATGGAAGTCAAGGTTTTAGCTTTTAAACGTACAGCAACAAAAGACTAAAAACACATTGAACTAACCACTATCTTTGTAGTTAATTTAATACATTAAACTAGAGATTGGAATACCTTTTCTTATTAGTCCAACTAATGCTTTGTCTTTATTTTTATCTATGCATTTTTATACATAAATATACAAATAATATTTATCAATTGAGAAGTGAACCTTAGCTCCCATGGATTTATTCCTTTTCTTTTCTGTTCTCAGTCTGCCATTTTGCAATCCTTGCACTGTTGATCGCATTGATGTTTTCTTTTCCTGGATGAGCTTCCCCCGGTCCAAACCAGGAAATCTGTCCAGCCTTGTTTAACTCTGGATGAATTTGGTCTTTCAATCCAAATGCAAGCTCCCACTCACATTCCTCCTGACAAACCACAGGGATGTTTCTGGACCAGAGGTTCCATCTTTAAAAGCACTGTCTGCGTTAGCCTTGGAAAGTCTGTTACCTGGTGTGAGCATATTACAATTGCAACATCAAACACAATAGACTTAGAGTTATAGAGATGTACTGCACGGAAATAGGCCCTTCTGTCCAACTCATCCATGCCAACCAGATTTCCCAATCTAGTCCCATTTGCCAGCACTTGGCCCAACTCTCTCTCAACCCTTCCCTACTCATGTACCCATCGAGACGCCTTATAAATGTTGTAATTGTACCAGCTTCTACCACTTCCTTTGGCAGCTCATTCCATACACACACCATCCTCTGGTGTGAAAAAGTAGCCTCATAGGTTCCTTTTCAATCTTTCCACTCTCACCCTAAACCTATGCCCTCCAGTTCTGGACTCCCCCACCCTAGGGAAAAGGCCTTGTCTATTTATCTTAACCATGTCCCTTCATGATTTTATAAACCTCTATGAGGCCACCACTCAGCCTCTGACACTCCACAGAAAACAGCTCCAGCCTATTCAGCCTCTCCCTGTAGCTCAAACCCTCCAACCCAGGCAACATCATTGTAAATCTTTTCTGAACCCTTTAAGTCAGTAGAAATGCTGATTAGTCAGTCTTGGCCACGACTCTCTTTAATCTTCAGAGCAAATGTACAGTTCGCAGCACAACTATTTTTATCCCAGTACTTCCAACACCTTTATGGGATTTTGGAAAACTCCAAGTCTACCTGTTATAGAATTAGAGCTAACACTATTCAGGAGTGAAATCAAGGGAGCACTTTTTCCTGCGAATATTTGGAATTCTATTCCCCCAAATTGCCATGGGTGCTAGCTCAATCAGGATGTTGACTGATGTTTTGTTAGACTAAGGGTTTCAAGGGTTATGGATTAATTCTAGTACCTCTTGATGTAAGACAATAACAGTTGTATGGTAGAGTAAGCATTGTGACTTCTCTTAATTGTGGCATAGCTGTAGATGACAGTGCAGCCCAAGAACTGATCAAAGTGATGGTGCCATTGGTATTCATTATTCACCTATATATGTATATCAAGGAAAGGAATTGCAACTTCCACCTGAATCGCTTTTTACTGATGTGATGTCAAATGTAGTTACTCTCAATTTTTTGTCATTTAAAAAAGAAGTCTGACATTTGGATTCTGTATCACTGATTTCTTATCCACTTGCCAGAATGAATACTGGGATTCCTGATCCAGCTGAGTTCAGAATTTGAACTTCTCTGTGCAACATGATTTTTACAATAATGATGACCATTAGTGACTGCTCCCATAACTGCTGTACTGAATGGTTGCTATTGCTGTCATGTGGTGGAAGTAAAAATAAAGTGTTAAGTATACAAAGTTACAGTGGACTCCCAACGGGTGGATAGAATGCTGCAATAAAACAGACAGTTTGTGATAGTAAAATAGATAATGTTTTACCAGTAATTCACACATTTCTCAATGTGTTAAAGGATATTGAGAGGCATTCTGGCACACCTCTCCATCAGTTCAGAATACTTTCTTCTCCCTTCAATCCTCACCTCCATGAAATTAGACTGGCAAGTTTCTTCATCCTCCATCAATTCACACTAGCATCATCCTTCCTCTCTCTCAGCAATATCCTCAATGCCAGTTCATAGTGTTAGCCTCACCCCTCATCAGCGCTGATCCCAGCTCTTCGGATGGTGGATATTCCTGAAATGCCCCAATCATGGAAGATCGCAGAATTCCATATTCTGGAAAAGCAACAGCATTTCTGGAAACCAGGGATGAAGCCAGACACAACATTGAGCAAATGGACACAGGACATGAAATTGTCAGCAATTGGCATGTAGTTTTTGGCTGTTGTTTGACTTTTAGACTTGATTTATCTCTAGCTCTGTCAGTGTTTATTCTGAACTTTTTTTTCTGTCCCCCCCCTTCCCCCCCCCCCCTTCCCCCCCCTTCCCCCCCCCCTTCCCACCCCCACCCCCACCCCCCCCCCTCTCTCTCTCTCTCTCTCTCTCTCACATCTCCTGCAGCCTCCCTGCTTCGTCCTTGCTGTGAGAAGATCTGTGATTTGTCCCACTGTTTCTCTCCCACACAATATCCCAGGACCTTCTCTTCCCCAACTTGTTTTTAAGACCTTTAGCCTGCATTATCAAATTGATATTCCCTGCAGGACCAGTGAGAAGCTTGGCTGGGTGTTCATTCCTAATTGGAGAGCTGCCTCTTTGTAACTGCTGAGTCATAGTTTGCACACCTGCAGGCCTAAGTCATATGTTTCCATGTTTTCTTGAACTGAACTGGCTCTGATATGGTGGATGCATTTATCTGATTGAGACCTAGGTACAGCACCAGAGCTAGTCAGGCATCTTTATCTTTGCAAAATAATGTAGGAGGAAGGTTATTCACAATTGGTAATTCCCTGCTCTCTCTTCCGTTTTATAATTCCACAGTCCAAATTGTTTTTTAAAAAATGTTATTAATTTGAATATTTTTTATTGAGAAGGAAAATGTAGTAATTAATATAATTCTGCAATAAAGAGCTGCTCACAGATGAACTATTTTTGAATTAGGTTTTTTAATGTCCATTCACCATGAGAAGTAGTCCATGATTGTTTTCTATTTAGGGCCAAAAAGTGTGGCGCTGGAAAAGCATGGCAGGTCAGGCAGCATCCAAGGAGCAGGAGAGTCGACGTTTCAGGCATAAGTTCCTGATGAAGAGCTTTTGCCCGAAATGTCAACTCTCCTGCTCCTTGGAAACTGCCTGAATGGCTGTGCTTTTCCAGTGCCACACGTTTTGACTCTGATCTCCAGCATCTCCAGTCCTCCCTTTCTTCTATTTAAGGCCCTCTGTTATACAGCCAAACTGCTGTAAACTCCAAGGAATTGTTTCATACTGTTGCAAAACCTAATGTGTCAAATAGTTTACTGTTAAAATGTAACAGCAAATCAATTAGGAAGCTCTTGTGTTCTGAACTGTTTGATACTGTGACAATATGGGACAAGATACTTTTTATATTAAAAAAAATTCAATTCGGAACTGCGTGTAGTAAGTTCCAGGACGTCAAACACAACAAGCAGTCACAGTCTGATTGGAATGATCTGTTCACTTACGGAAAGGCTTCTCAGTCAGCCTTGGTAGCACTTTCACAGGAAGCTGAGAGCTTGAATCCCACTCCAGGACTTGGGCAACCTTTTCATACATGTGTAGAATGAACAGCTAGAGGAAGTGGTAGATGCAGGTACAGTTACAACGTTTTAAAGAGGTTTGGATGAATAGGAGAGGTTTAGAGGAATATGGGCCAAACACAGCAAAGTGCGAACAGTTTAGTTTGGGAAACTTGATCGGCCTGGATGAGTTGAACCAAAGGGTCTGTTTCCATGTTCCATGTATCTACGACTTGTGTACGGTAGATTAGATTGGCTTTGCAATGTAATATTGAGGGAATATCGCACTGCAATAGGGACTGCATGTCTAATGTAATGTCAGAGGCCCTGTAAACACTTGGGGGTGGATAAAAGATCCCACAACACAATTTGAAGATGAGTGAGAGTATTCTCCTCCTTGTCCTGGCCAATATTTCTCCCTTGGCTAACATTTACAGCTGATCCACTTTCACAGTGCTGACTTTATGGAATTTGCTGTATGGAAATCAGTTGCCATATTTACTCCATCACAACTTCATTATTGGCTATAAAGCACTTGCAGGTGTCCTGAGTTCAGAAAAGGCATTATATAAATATCAGTCTTTATTTTTTCTTCTTTTAAGGTTGGATATTCCTGCTGTAAAAGTAAAATAATGTATTTTTTATATTTCTCCTGTCTGTCCAGTTAGAAGACTGTGTGCTACAGATAGCTCCGAATGGGAATTATTTGGATCTGGAGTTGTCACTGGATGAGCAGAAGGATGAGTTGGAAGGTTTCTATGAAGAAGTTGGGTAAGGAATTAATTACTGAGCTAAACATGAAAATAGCAAAAAAAGTTAACAAGATCCAACATATAACGAGTATGTGCTCAGCAAATCTGCAGCTTTGCTGAGTAATTGATCACTCAATAGAAATCTAACATTAAGTGAGAGTTTGACATTTTCACCAGTCTACTTATTAACAGTACAATTCTTTAGACACTTTACAAATAGGTTTGGAGTTATATTGCCAGACCTGTTAAGATTCTCTTTTCAAAGTGCCACTGTGGCAGATTTTAGCTTCCATTGAGGTTAAGGTCCATATAATTTCCCTGTAATGACTAGCTATTCCCTGGTCATCCTGCCTTAATGACATTCTTTGAAACCCCTCAGCTCAGCACATGGAAGTCTTGTAACAACAATAAAGTGAAGTTCTCACTTGTAACAGCAATAATAATAAGCTGTGCATTTTTTAAACCAAAGAATAGTACTGATCATAGAGCAGCAACAGGATGTTACAATTGACATGGGGCTGATTGGCCACTGCATGATGATCTTTTGAGACTTTCAAACTCCATACTTTTGGTATTTTATTTTGACAGGGTTAGACCTAATTTCTTGTGGTTTACCTGCTGTCAAATGTGAAGGATAATATAATGGTTTCAGTTGGTTTGATTAGCACACTTGTGCAAAGTTAAGTTTCTTCACAGACCATCAGTGAGAGTACAATGAAATGCTGTGGTCACTTAGGCCTGGACTCTACATGCCCCATGCTGGTCTGCTTTCAGCATGGAGACCTGGACATAGGGAGAGTGCCCAGACCCCACCTTACCAATCATCTGTGAACTGGCCCATGATACGAGGAGTGTGTGAGCCTTAAAATTGGCAGTCTGCCTGCCTTATCTGAATAAATAATTAAGGACCAAAACTGAGCTTATACTAAGTTCAACATTATCCTGGCCAAGCCATAATAAGGTTCCCGCAAGTGAGCAGCCTGTTCTTTTTTAACAAGGTCTCAACAAGGCAGATTCTGGCTGATTATTGAGCTCAATACGCTAATCCCCCTCTCCCCATTCCCCAGTATCCCTGATCCCTGATCCCTTTAGCCACAAGAGTTGGATCTACCTCCTTCTTGAAAACACAATGTTTTGGTCTCAACCACTTTCTGTGGTAATGAATTCCACAGGCTTACCACTCTCTGGGTGAAAAATATGTTCATCATTTCAGTCCTAAAAGGTGTATCCTTTATCCTTAAATTGTGATGCTTGGTTCTGTACTCCTCCATCATTGGGAACAGTTTTCCTGCATCTACTGTGTCTTGTCACTTTAGAATTTTATGGATTTTTGAGATCCCAGTTCACCTTCTAAACTCCATTGAATACAATTCTAACCAACACAATCTCTCTTCGCCCCCTCTATAGCAAGAACATCCTTCCTCAGATAGGGAGACCAAATGTGTGCACGAAATTCCAGGTGTGGTCTCACCAATGCCCTGTGTAATTGCAATATGGCAAACAGTTTGCTTTCTTTAGTGCCTGATGTACCTGTACATTTACTTTTAGCGAGTGGTGTGTAAGGACACCCAGGTCACGTTGAACATTTCCCTGTCCCATTTAACATTCAGGAGAAAGTGAGAACTGCAGATGCTGGAGATCAGAGTCAAAAAGTGTGGTGCTTCCTGATGAAGAGCTTATGCTTGAAACATCAACTCTCCTGCTCCTTGCTGCCTGACCGCTGCATTTTTCCAGCACCACACTTTTTGATGCCCATTTTACAGCCAAATAATAATCTGCCTTCCCGTTTTTGTTACCAAAGTGCATCCCCTCACATTTATCCATGTCATACTGAATCTGCCATGCATTTACCCGCTTGCTCAGCCTATCGAAACACACTGTGACATCTCTGCCTCCTCCTCACAGCTCACCCTTCACAGCTTTTGTGTAATCTGCAAATTTTGAGATAGTACATTTAGTTCCATCACCTAAATCATTAATGTATATTGTGATTAATTGGGATCCAAGCACCGATCCCTGCAGTACCCACTGTCACTGCCTGCCGTTCAGAAAAAGACTCATTTTGTCCCACTCTTTGTTTCCTGTATGCTAAACGACTTTCTGTCCATCTCAATACACTACTCCTAGTCCCATGGGATTTAATTTTATATATTCATTTCTTATGTGGAACTTTGTCAAAAATCTTCTGAAAGTCCACATAAACCATATCCACTGGCTGACCCTGGTCAACTCTACTAGTTCCATCCTCGAAAAATTCCAGTGATTTGTCAAACATGACTTCCCTTTCATAAATCCATGCTGACTGTGTCTGATTCAACTATTATTTTCTAAATGCTGTACTATAAAGTCCTTGATAATGGACTCTAGCATCTTCCCCATCTCCAACATTAGGCTGACTGGTCTATAATTCCCTGTTTTCTGTCTACCTTCCTTTTTAAATAGACAGGTTACATGACCTAACCTCCAGTCTGTAGGAACCGTTCCAGGGTCTAAAGAATCCTGGATGGTGACCAGCAATGCATCCACAATTTCGAGGTCACCTTCCTTAGGTACTTTGGGATGTAGATTATCAGGCTGTAGGCATTTATTAGCCTTCAGCCTCATTAATATCCCAACATTATTTCTTTGCTCATATAGATTTGCTTCAGTTCCTCCCTCTCACTAAACTGTCCTCCCAATCTTTTCTGAAAGTAGGTGAGGTGCTTTCTTCGGGGGTGTCCTTTAGGTATTGGGGTACAGCCCTGATGGAACATAGAACAGAGAAAATTGACTCTATCTATTCCTCTCATTATTTTGTACACCTTGATCAGGTCTCCTCTCTTCCTCCTCCTCTCCAGAGAGAAAAGTCCGAGCTTATTCAACCTTTTTTTATAAGGCAAGCCCTCCAGCAGTCCAGGCAGTATCCTGGTAGACCGTCTTTGCACCCTCTCCAAAGCCTCTGTATCTTTCCTATAGTAGGGTGACCAGAACTGGACACAATATTCCAAGTGATAGTTGGCACCTTCCTTCCTCCCCCCACCTGAACTTTGATTTAACCTTGCTCTACTCCTCACCCACTTCTCCTTTTCAGATGTTCATGCTCTCCCCACCCAATAAGCTGTCCAACCCGAGTCCAGGAAACATTGGCCCCTTCATCTTGAGCCTGCTTGCAGCATCCCACTAGTGAAGGTTGGCTAGCAGAGAGTGGGATGTCCTGCCACTGATGAGTAAGGGCTGAGCATTAGCCTACCCTGCAGAACATTATGGCTGTGGGGAAGGGTCCATTTCAGTTTGTCAGCTGGCTGCCAACTTGCCTTCCGCATCTTCTGTCTCTCTCTTCCCATTAAACTCCACCTCAGATAGTAGTACACCATAGAAATCAGTAGTATTTAAGATATCAGTTCCTGTTGGAAGAAGGCACTAACTGTGTATCCCAAAATGTGTTATCCTTAAACCATTCTCACCTTTGCACTGATGGTGCAGTCACAATGGTGTTGGGTAGGACATTGTGTCTAGCTATAAATGTGGAATGATAAAACAAGCTTCTGGATAAATTTCCCTGTCCGATATAAGAGTCAAGTCATGTTAACTGGGCAGCTGTTCTGTCGGAATTGCTAACGTTAACAAAACATGCAAGGGAAACAAAATGTGTAGGTTTGGTCGATTACCAGCTCACCTCACGAATCCATCCACTGGTAAACTACCTGCAACAGTCCCTGGTTTCTGCTTTTTCCATTCAAATGGAATTGTATTTGTAAACTGTGTTGGATTATTGTATGTTGCATTTGCAATGGCAACAAAATATTCCACCATATGGAAACAACTTAACTTAAAAGGGTTTTTTCTCACCAATCCCAATGATGAAGCTTAAATAGTGGGATAAGATCAAGTCTGCTAGCTCGACAGAATGATGATCATGAAAATAAACAAATCTTGTTGCAACCTAATTGTCAGACACTTTCAGATACATGATGTTAGAACCAACCAGTTGGCTGTCAGCCAGACAGTATACAACTTTTCAATCTTCCATTGCCCATAACAGAGATTCATTTATAATGTTTCTTTTCAACATTGTATTTTTAATTCTCTATCTTCTAACAAAAGATTTGATCAGATTTTGAGTAGGTTTGTGGTTATTTTCCTTTTTCATTTCTGATTTCTCTGCCACTCTCCGAGCAGCCTGGCCCCGCTCTGACTGAGACAGAAATCCAGAGAACATCAATCTCAGTTGTAGTTGGCTGCTGGAAATTATGACCAAGAATCAGAAAGAGATGGACCTTTTTGATTTGCTTTAATTTTTCACCACCATTCCCTCTTGCTTACTTTCTGAGGCAACTCCCATAGCTCCCCAACACTATTGATTCACATTTAGGATGTGAAAGTGACCCATTTGGATGGAAATGTCTTTTCTAGTCTGTGGAAGTCTGAAATATGATATTGCCAAGTCCCCTTTGCCTATAGAACATTGCAATCCCATAATATCCATTTCTTGGGAAAGCGAATTGTCATCCTTAACTTTGCTCTGATATGGCCGTTTTCACTGCCTGAACAGATTTGCAACAATTTATTTACATGATTTGGGTGTGACTGGAGGACATTTGGTTAGTAAGCTTGCAGATGACATCAAAAATTGGTGGTGTAGTGAACAGTGAAAAAGGTTATCTCAGAGTATAGCAGGATCTTGATCAGTTGGACCAATGGGCTAAGGAGCGGCAGATGGAGTTTAATTTAGATAAATGTGAGGTGCTGCAGTTTGGAAAGGAATTATACATTTGATGGTAAGGTCCTGGGGAATCATAGAGTTACAGAATGAGTCCTCGGGGTGCAGGTGCATAGTTCCTTGGAAGTGAAGTCGCAGGTAGACAGGGTGGTGAAGAAGGCACACTTGCCTTCGTTGGTCAATGTGTTGAGTACAGGAGTTGGGACAGCATGTTGTGACTGTATAGGACATTGGCGAGGTCACCTCTAGAATATAGTTTTCAATTCCGGCCTCCCTTCTACAGGAAAGATGTTGTGAAACTTCATAAATTACAGAATCCCTACAGTCCATTTGGCCCAACAAGTCCACACCGCCCCTCTGAAGTGTAATCTTCCAGACCCATTCCCCTATCCTATTGGTCTACATTTCCCCTGACGAATGCAATGAACTTACACATCCCTGAACGCTGAGCAATTCACCTAACCTGCATATTTTTGTACTGTGGAGCAAAACGGAGGACCCTGAGAAAACCCTCGCAGACCCACAGAGAAGGTGCAAACTCCACACAGACAATTGCCTGAGGCTGCAATCAAATCAAACCAGGTCCCTGGTGCTGTGAGGCAGCAGTGCTAACCACTGAGCCACTGTGCCAGCCCACCTTGAAAGGGTTCAGAAAAGATTTACATGGATGTTGCCTGGACTGGAGGGTTTGAACAATAGGGGGAGTCTGAATAGGCTGAGACTTTTACTCCTGGAGTGTCAGAGACTATGCAGTGATCTTAAAGGTGTTAATAAAATCATGAGGGTCAAGGTCTTTTCCCCAGGATAGGGCAGACCAAACCTAGAGGACTTAGGTTTAAGGTGAAAGGGGGAAGATTTAAAAGGGCAACTTTTTCATGTAGAGAGTAGTGTGTGTATGGAACATACTGTCAGAGGAAGCGGGTACAATCACCACATTTAGAAGGCATCTGGATGGGTATATGAATAGGAAGGGTTTAGGGGGATATGGGCAAAATGCAGGCAAATGGGACTAGGTCAGTTTAGGATATCTGGTCAGCAAGGTTGAGTTGGACTTAAAGGTCTGTTTCGATGCTGTATGACTCTATGAACTACTATTTATAAAACTCATACTCTTGACACGCGAAGATAGTAGGATGTTGTGCTATGATGACTCATTTGTCCTGACCATTGTACAGCTTAAGGTTTGTCGGGTGCAGGAAACATCAAGGCATCTGTACAAGCTGCACGTGAGCACCGTTCCTATCATTACGAGGTTAGGAATGCAAAAGAAGAATCGTCCTGCATTTTAAATAGCTGAGCTTGGTATAATTAGACAGTGATTTCTGTTTTGACATGGATTTAGTTAAGCAATTGCAATATTAAAATATCTAAGTACAAGCTTTTAAAGAAGAACTATTACCCGTTTAGGTTCTTGAGTAACTTTGGGGAAGAGTGACAGTGATAGGAAAACAGATTGGGACTTGATCTGCATGACAAAATTTATTTCAATCAGTAGTGGAAATACTTTTTATATTGAAAACTATAGCTTTAAGTGCCAAAGATTGTGTAACTAATTTAGAATTAATAAAACTGTGGCCACTTTAGGCATTAGAAGCAGGAATGTTAGGACTACTTCCAGCCAAATATTGAATCCCTGACCACAACTGGGCCAGATAGAGAGAATTCAGGACTGGTTGTGTTTAAATGGTGGTTGCTATGTTACCATAGAATGTGCAGTTTTGCACATCAGCATTTATTTTCAGTTTAGTTGTTTCTTTTCTGCTTCCTTGATGTCTTCCCCAGCCCCAAATTAAACACTAAGGACACTCCTAAACTGTCTGCTCTTCTGCCTCTATTTATGAGCAATGAAAGAGGATGCAGACTGGTGGAATGTGCAAACTAATTGATTTTGGTTGCACTGATCTAGTAGCTCAATATGCTCCATTTATTTTCCATCCTGTTTTTCTCCTTCATTCTCATTTGAAGAGTGCATTTTAAACTTGCAGTCAGTCAATGGAAGTGAAATTCAAGCTCAAATGATAAGTTGAAAATCTAGCTAACTGTCTCAGCAATAACTTGAACTTATGTAACACCATTATTGTAACTAATCCCCACAGGTATGATAGTTGACATAGAACAACATAAGGAGAGAGGGTGGGTAAGGGTTTGGAAAGAGGTCAGTTTTATGATGCATCATAACGTGAGAGATGGAGAGGTGTAAGGACGGATCTTAATTGATTAGATCTGAGGCAGCTAACAGTAGTATTGTGGCAGTTAAGATCAGGGATGCCCTGAAGATCAGAATTATATCCCATGATTACTGCAATGGAGGACGTTCAGGCCATGAAAAAATTTAAAGTTAAGGATGAGAATTTTTAAGCAGGAGCCAGTGTAACGTGGGGGGTAATGTGTGAATGGGACTTAGCTCAGTATACAAATTGGATATGTGGAAGAATGTTGAATGCACTGAAGTTTACAGAGTGTTAAATTTGGGAAACCAGCCAGGAGTTGCCTGGAATAGTCAAATCTAGGGGTAACAAAAGCATGGTTGAGGATTTAATGAGGTGGGTGCAGAGCTCTGGGTAGATTGGCCACGTCAAAGAGATAGAAATGGTCTTAGTGACCTCTTGGAGATTAGATCTGCCTCAGATGGTTACCAGGGAGAGGGATGGAGTGAGTTGCTAGGGAATGGAGTTGTGGCAGAGACCGAGACAACGGCTTCAGTCTTCCCAATATTTAATTGGAGGACCATTTCTCTCGATGCAGTCCTGAATACCAGACAGACAGTCTGACAGATTTGAGACAGTGGAAGCAACAAGAAGGATGGTGATGAGTTAGAGCAGGAACTGATGACAGTGTCACCAAAGGCAGTGTGTTGGGGAGGGAACCAGGGAGAGATCACTGGGAGAGCCAGAGATTAGAATGCATGGGAGCAGGTTAAGGAACCAATGTCAGTTGTACTCTTGTCACAATTCAATAGGGGAAGAATGGTTACAGGGCAGTGAGGTCCCATCCAATTGGGTGAGAGTAGAGAGGTATTACAGAAGGATGGTGAATCAACTGTGTCAAAGGCAGCAAACAAGTCAAAAAAAGGATGGAAGGTTTGCTGTGTCACATAGAAAGTCAATAGTGACTTTGATAAGAGCTGTTTTGCTGCAGTGACCAGGTGGAAGTCTGTTTGGAGGGAGTGAAACCTGGAGATCTGGCAAAGGTGGACACACATGGGTGATGCCAACACGTTCATTGTCTATTGGAAAAGAGAGGGATTGAATTCACTTTGCCCCCAGGAGTTGACTTGAATCTGCCATCTGGTTCATTTTCTTCTGTCAATGTTTGGAGTGTGAATGTTTGAAATGGGTTGGCAAAGGAAGGTCTGTCCCTGTAGTCACCATATTTGTGAAGGTTTTCAGTTTGGACTCTCTGGATAACGATGGGAACAAAGCAAGTGTTTTATTGTTCTTCACCCTAACTGAGGAAAGTTAGTCTCTGTTTGAGATCAGCTCAGGCTGGTGTGGGAAACTGCGACTTGCTTATCCATAATCCTCAGAAGGACACTAGATGTTGCACTTACCTTTGAAGCAATGCTTGAGGAGTGCCTTCGACGGAGTGCATTTCACTGTCCCCTCCAGTTTAGGAATTGTGTTTTCCTACACCTCTTCCTACTTTCAGAATGAAGTTGTAATCTGTGCATCTGTAAGAATGAGTGATTAGGGGACTTCTTCCAAAGATCATTGGATCCAGGAGGAACAGGAATGTTTTCCCATTTCTCCTTGAACAAGTGCCAACCTTGAATTGGCACTTTTCACCTAGCCTGACTCTGCCAACCAGAACCTAGCTATCACCACCCCGGCAAGATGGCCCACAGCTAATGTCACCAGTCAGGCATGATGGGTAGTCAGATACTGTGGCTCATCCTGGAACCTTTGTACATGGCTTGAATCCAATTTTGGGTTGGGTTTGGGCTTCTCAGTTTGGTCCAAAGCACAGTGTCCCAATCACAGTGTGCTTTGGACCCAATCTGCTCTGGAGGGCAATTGGCTGGTACAACATCTGTAACAGTTGGACTGCTATTGCGATAGATTTAACTAGTCGTTGTTTACATATATTCAGTCCTAAAAGAAATAAGTAGTTTGATTTGGTGTTGAGAGACAAACATCTAATCCTCTGTTCATTTTCGTGACTGGGAATACACAAGATGGATGTGGACACCATTTGGTTTTCCA
The DNA here is from genome assembly GCF_037043375.1 of Chiloscyllium plagiosum. NCBI lineage: Eukaryota > Metazoa > Chordata > Chondrichthyes > Orectolobiformes > Hemiscylliidae > Chiloscyllium > Chiloscyllium plagiosum. Next base: position 58,558,522 of record NW_028270155.1, on the reverse strand, counting down.
TTGACATTAATGGAGATTCAAAATCCATCCTTAGCTTTCTGTTGCACCTTCACAAGAAGTGCAAAGGAAGACAGGAACTATAAGCCACATAGTGGATGTAAAGTGTGCCAGCCTTGCAAAGATGCCAGCTGGATGCAGTTCCTTTGCTCATGTCAAACATAAGAACTAGCTTGAAAATGAGCTAGGGAAATAAATATCAAGCTATGGAATCAATGCTACACAATGAATTATTTTGCACATTCAACCAGTCTGCATCCTCTCACACTGCTTATAAACAGACACAGAAAAGCAGACCAATTAGGAATGTTCTTAGTGTTTAATTTGGGGTCGGGGAAAACATCAAGAAAAGAAACAACTAACACTGGAAGTAAATGTTGATGTGCAAAACTGCATCAGGTTTAAATAAACTCACATTCAATGATAACTTAGCAACCACTATGTAAGCATAACCAGTCCTGAATTCTCTGTATCTGGCCCAGTTGTGGTCAGGGATTCAATATGTGGCTGGAAGCCATCCCAACATACCCATTGCTTGTGTCTAATGATCCAGATGGCCAACTGAGTCCTTTCCAGTCCTCTGTTCTCCAAGTTCCTGTTGGATCAGTCACTTGGAGTAATAAATTACTTGAGGTACTTGTTCCATTGAAATCTTGTCAGCATTTGAATCCATTCCCTCGTTTGTTTGAGGTCTGCAAATAGCCTGTCCATTAACCTTTAAAGGACTAATTAGCATTTGGTCTGTAGACCTGTTGGTCAGTGTATCCAAATTTCTTTTTAATGTGATTAGTGCTTCTGCCTCTATCAATCCTTTTTGGGTAGTCAATTCCACACCCGAGATCACCATCTATAAAAAACATTGTTCTTCAACTGTTGATGATCTTCATTTCAAATTTGTTGCTTTAAACCTGTCAGTTATTGATATTCTTCCTATTCATTCTACCTTGGAAGCTCTTAATTACACACATCCCGATTAAATTGCTTGCATAAAGAAACCAACATCAGTCTTCCAAAACTTTGCTCATTCTGAAAATTCTCCATTCTTGGCAACATCCTTGTAAAGGAGAAAGTGAGGTCTGCAGATGCTGGAGATCAAAGTTGAAACTTTATTGCTGGAACAGCACAGCAGGTCAGGCAGCATCCAGGGAACAGGAGATTCGACGTTTCGGGCACAGGCCCTTCTTCAGGAAGAAGGGCCTGTGCCCGAAACGTCGAATCTCCTGTTCCCTGGATGCTGCCTGACCTGCTGTGCTGTTCCAGCAATAAAGTTTCAACAACATCCTTGTAAATCCCTTCTGTAACTCCTCTGATGTGTCACATCCTGCCTATACTGTAGTGACCAGAACTGCACGCTGTGCTCCAGCTGATGCCTAACCTGCGTTTTATAGCACTCCAGCAGAATTACCATGCCTGGATTTGATATAATATGACAGCTCATTGGAGACTTTTATTTTTGCACCACTTAGAGAGAGAAAGTCACAACTGGTGTGAAGTGAATTAAGCGCAATTGTAATACTTAGAACTTCATCTAATATTGATGAAGAACTAACCTTTCATCACCTCCTCAGTAACATCAAACAGAACTGCGACTTGTCTGGCAGTGTGTTGAGTTTACTTCATCAGAAATCCAGGCCAAACTAGCAGCACAGTTCCAATCCGCTCACTTTCAGTAGATATTATCCAAGTACTACCAGTTGAAAAAGGTTGCAATTATCTAAATACACCAATTTTGCAAACTAAACTGATGCCTGGATTATACCAGTGTTGTTTCTGTGTGTTTGCTCATGTTGTTAAGTTGGATGCTGTCTTGGAGTAGCTAAGCTTGAATGAATGGTGATGGAAACAACATGTAGTCAAGACGTCTCTATACAGGTGTATGGGGTTCAAAGTGCAGAATGGTTGGCACTCCTACATGGAAAGTATTACTTCATACTCTGATTTTCACTTGTGCTTCAAACAGATCAAACTGATTTTCTTTGAAGCTCTGGGGTGAACATAATTATATGCTAACTACTATGCGTTGGAAAATCGCATAAGAGGATTCTTTACCTGAATGGGCAACTTTATTTATTGAAGTTTATTTGCAAGTTTAGAGCAGGGCAGCAAGATATCTTGAAACTGGAATAGTTTAATTTTGTGTATATTGGTTAAAAGACTGATAATTGCAGGATTGGATAAAAGTATGCAGTGCGACCACAAAGAGGAGATGTAAAATGCTGCCAGACATGATGCTGTACAAGCACATTTTTTCAGGCTTTGACAAGGAAGCCTGAAAACTGTGGCTTGCTTGAAGTGATTTCACCCGAGTCATATGGAGATTATTCATTTGTACATGTGATCTGTCATGTAGTGTTACTAAATAAACCAACTTTGACTCTGAATTATGCAGGAGTATTTCAGAATAAGGCGCAACACTGATTTTTAAGGCATCTCGGTCTGTGTGGAATTTTACAAAGTAATTATTTTGAAATGTTCCTTCCTGCTCTGGGTGCTGAGTCACATCTGGTTATATTTCCATGGGTTTCAGCAGTCTTCCACCACTGTGTCCAATTGGCTGCTTTTTACATCTTGTTCTTAGCCAGTGAGCGTCACCTCAGATCCTATACATTCTCCAAACATTGTGACTGCACTGCGCCACCAAATGAGTATCGTAAGAAAGTGGATATTCAGTTTTCCTACTTCAATGTCTTGATTAATGTAGTCTTAGCAGGAGCCATTGGTGGTTGATCAGGAACAGGGCTGTCAAGGGAGGGGGAGGCATAATATGAAATTAAGAACTTTCACTGATGCTAAATGGGGTTGGTTCTGAACCAAGCAATTAGGCAGGGCATGTGACTCTTGGCTTTAAGAAAATCTAGGAAAAGATTTCTCTTGGAACCCTAAATGAGAAGGACAGATACTTTGTACCATTACAAAGCCATGGTGAAAGAACAGGGCAGTCTGGCAAATTTGGATAGTTCCTTCAATGCTTCAATATTCTCATGACAGACTGAATCACAGAAGTTTTGCAGTGTAGAAGGAGGCCATTTGTCCCATCCTGTCTGAACTGGCCGACCAAATGCGTATCATAAGAAAGTGGATATTAAGAAAGTGGATGTGCTGGAAATTCTGGGAATCATCAAGACAAGTAAGTCCCCAGGGCCAGACCAGATATATACAAGGTTACCACAGGAAGCGAGGAATGAGATTGCTGTGCTTCTGGCAATGATCTTTGCTTCCTCACTCTCCACGGGAGTAGTACCAGATGATTGGAGGGAGGTGAATGTTGTTGTGGTTCTGTTCGCCATGCTGGGAATTTGTGTTGCAGACGTTTCGTCCCCTGTCTAGGTGAGGAGAATGTTGTTCCTCTGTTCAAGAAAGGGAATAGGCAAATCCCTGGGAATTACAGACCAGCCAGTCTTATGTCTGTGGTAAGCAAGATACTGGAAAGGATTGAGAGATAGAATTTGAGTATTTGGAAGAACATAGTTTGACTAAAAATAGCATGGCTTTGTGAGAGGCAGATCATGCCTCACAAGCCATATTGAGGTCTTTGAGGATGTGACGAGACAAGTTGATGAAGGTCGAGCAGTGTAAGTGGTGTATATGGATTTCAGTAAGGCATTTGATAAGGTTCCCCACAGTAGGCTTATTCAGAAAGTTAGGAGGTATGGGATACAGGGAAATTTGGTGGTCTGGATACAGAATTGGCTGGCCAAAAGAAGACAGTGAGTGGATAGAAAATATTCTTCCTGGAGGTCAGTGCCAAGTGATCTCCTGCAGGGAAATTTTCTTGGGCCTCTGCTCTCTGTAGTTTTTTTTATAAATGAATGAAGAAATGGAAGGGTGGGTTAGTAAGTTTGCCAATGATACAAAGGTCGGTGGTATTGTAGATTGTGTGGGGGGGGCTGTTGCAGGCTACACAAGGCATTGACAGGATGCAGAGCTGGGCTGAGAAGTGGCAGATGGAGTTCAACCTGGATAAATGCAAAGTGATTCATTTTGGAACGTCAAATTTGAATGCTGAATACAGGGTTAAAGACAGAAACAGTGGGATCTTGGGGTCTACATACTTAGATCCTGCAAAGTTGCCATTCAAGTTGATAGGGGGGGTTAAGAAGGCATATAGTGTTTTGGCTTTCATTAACTGGGGGATTGAGTTGAAGGGCTGTGAGGTTTTGCTGCAGCTCTATAAAATCCTGGTTAGACCACACTTGGAATATTGTGTCCAGTTCAGGTTGTATCAGGTTGCCTCATTATAGGAAGGATGTAGATAGAGTGCAGACGAGATTTAGCAGAGTGCCTGAATTGGAGGGCTTGTCTTATGAGGAGAGGTTGAGTGAGCTGGGGCTTTTCACACTGGAGAGAAGAAAGAAGAGAGGTCACTTGATAGAGGTGTACAGATTAATCTCGACAGAGTAGATGGTTCGAGACTTTTCCCCAGGGCAGAAATGGATGCCACAAGGGGTCATAATATTCAGGTGATTGGAGGAAGGTATCGGGGAGTTGTCAGAGGTAGGTTCTTTTCGCAGAGAGTGGTGGGTGTGTGGAATGCACTGCCAGCGGTGGTAATAGAGTCAGAGACATTAGGGACATTTAAGCGACTGCTGGACAAGCACATGACTGGCAGTAAACTGAGGGGTGTGTCGGTCAGGTTGATCTTAGATTAACATAATGCTCGGCACAACACGTGGGCCGAAGGGCCTGTACTGTTCTATGATTTATAACTTACTGCCATTTTCCTGCCTTTCCCTCTTTATCCTGACATTGGGTCATTATTTGAATAGGAACAGCATTCTCATAACCTGCTGCCCCCACCACTAGCCTGTATTCCAGACCCAAACTATTCACTGTGTGGAAAAACATTTTTCTCAAATCACACTTGTTTCTTTTGCAAACTAGTTTAAATTTGCACCCTCTCATTTTCAACTCCTTATACAAATAAGGATGGTTACTCTCTGTCTATTCTGTACTGACTCCTTGTGATTTTGAAAACATCGATCAAATCTCCTCTTATCCTTCTCCTTTCCAAGGAAAACAGTTGCAATAGCTCCAATCTTTCCTCATAACTGGTGTCTAACCCCTGGAACCAGTCTCTTTTGCCCTCTCTCCAATGTGTTCACACCCTTCCTAAAGTGTGGCACTTACAACTGCACACAATTCTCCATCTGGGATCTGACAAGTGTTCAGCATAACCTTTTTGCTGTTATACTCTGTGGTCCTATTAATAAAACCTTTAGAATAGTACACATTTTATTGTCTTTCCATGTTTCTTATACCAAAATGTATCACCTCACAATTGTCCGGATTGAACTTCATCTGCCATCTACCTTCCCACTCCACCAGCTTGTCAACGTCCTGATGAAGTTCAACACTGTCACAGTTTACAAGCCATCCAAGTTTTGTATCATTCCCAAATTTTGAAATTGTCCCCTGCACACCAAGATCTAGATGATTCATACATATCCGGAAAAACATGGTCCCAATATCACTTTCTGGAGAACACCTGTGCAAACCTTCCTCTGTTACGCAGCCAATTTTGTATCCATGTTGCCACTGTCCCTTTTATTCCTTAAGCTGTGACTTTGCTTACAAGTCTGTTTTATGGCACTGTAGAAAATGTCTCTTGGAAGTCCACACTCTCACCAACTCTCTCTTTACTTCCTCAAAGACTCTAGCAATTTAGTGAATGAGGAGAAATCCATTCTCATCCCGAGCTAACTCTCATTTGTCTATGCAACTATTAATTCTCTCCTAAATGATTGTTTCTGGAGGTTTCCGCACTGCGGATTGGCCAATATTTACTGAAATTATTCTTGCAAGCTCCCTTTTTAACAAAGGGGTAATGTTTACAATTGCTGAAAATGTGTTGCTGGAAAAGCGCAGCAGGTCAGGCAGCATCCAGGGAACAGGAGAATCGACGTTTCGGGCATAAGCCCTTCTTCGGGCTTATGCCCGAAACGTCGATTCTCCTGTTCCCTGGATGCTGCCTGACCTGCTGCGCTTTTCCAGCAACACATTTTCAGCTCTGATCTCTAGCATATGCAGACCTCACTTTCTCCTTAATGTTTACAATTCTCCAGTCATCTGGTACCACCCTGAGTCTTAAGAAAACTGAAATACTCAGGTCAGTCCCCCTACAGTTTCCACCCTCACTTTTACCAGTATCCCTGGATGTATCATTCAGTCCCAGCATCTTGGCAACCCAACCTCTACTCCTGGCACCTTCCCCTGCAACCGCAAGAAATGCAAAACTTGCGCCCACACCTCCCCCCTCACTTCCCTCCAAGGCCCCAAGGGATCCTTCAATATCCGTCACAAATTCACTTGCACCTCCACACACATCATTTACTGCATCCACTGCACCCGATGTAGCCTTCCAAACATTGGGGAGACAGGCCGCCTACTTGCGGAACGTTTCAGAGAACACCTCTGGGACACCCGCATCAACCAACCCAACCGCCCCGTGGCTGAACACTTTAACTCCCCCTCCCACTCCGCCAAAGACATGCAGGTCCTTGGCCTCCTCCATCGCCAGACCACGGTAACACGACGCCTGGAGGAAGAGCGCCTCATCTTCCGCCTAGGAACCCTCCAACCACAAGGGATGAATGCAGATTTCTCCAGCTTCCTCATTTCCCCTCCCCCACCTTATCTCAATCCCAAGCCTCGGACTCAGCACCGCCTTCTTGACCTGCAATCTTCTTCCCGACCTCTCCGCCCCACCCCCTCTCCGGCCTATCACCCTCACCTTAACCTCCTTCCACCTATCGCATTCCCAACGTCCCTCCCCCAAGTCCCTCCTCCCTACCTTTTTATCTTAGCCTGCTTGGCACACCCTCCTCATTCCTGAAGAAGGGCTTCTGTCCGAAACGTCAATTCTCCTGCTCCTTGGATGCTGCCTGACCTGCTGTGCTTTTCCAGCAACACATTTTTCAACCTTATACCTCATTGTCCAATACCTCATTGTCAATTTTGAACCCTTCTGGTGACTGACTGACTTGCTCCCTGTTTCATTGTGGTCCAGTAACATGATGTTCTTGATAAAGACAGATGCAAAATATTCATTTACTACCCCAACCAAGCCCCCTCCCCAACCCTTTTCAATATTTATGTGTCTGCCAAAGAATTTGGGCTTCTCTTCCATGTTAGTTGTCTGTCGTCTTCTGTATTGTACAATTCTATGGTTATTAATGAATACTGGATCTCTTCTCATTGCACATCTCCCTCCCCAACCCCACCAAAACACCTTTGCACCAGAATACCATGGTATAATGTTCAAGGAATGGTCCGATTATGTGTGGAGTATGTAAAATGTTTTGCGTTTAAAAACCTGTGGGCAAATAACAACTTCCTGTTTTAACTGAGTAGAGTAGCTTTTATTTGTCATTTCAACCATATGCAACTGATACAATAAAAATGAGTCAGCGTTCCTCCAGGACCAAGATGCTACATGGGCAGCACAAACTATACAATTGTACATGGCATAAAGTGCACAAGAAGTACAAAATAATTCAAGTTACAGTGTAATAGAAGAATGATTGATAATAAGCATTTTACTAGCAGGAATTTGAAAGACTTTCAGATGGGAAAGAGTCCGATTATACTGTATTAAGGAGCCTGACGGCTTGGGGGAAGAAACTGTTGCACAGTCTGGCCATGATAGACCGTATGCTCTGGTATCTTCTGCTAGATGGGAGGAAGGAGATGAGTTTGAATGAGTGCTGTGTGGGGTCTTCCACAATGCTTGTAGCCTTGCAGATGCAGCGTGTAGCGTAAATGTCTGTAATGGAGAGAAGAGAGAGCCTGATGATCTTCTCAGCTGTACTCACTATCCGTTGTAGGGTCAAGCCTCATTAAATATGCCTGGAAACAAACCTGCAAGTACCAAATTCTCAAGAACAGCTCTAAAAATGAAACTTAAGCTATGCCTCCCTTCTTAACACACGAAATATAAATTAAACTTAAAGCCATAATACATTCCTAACCTTGAAAGTAGAGTTTCAGGTAGACAGGATAGCAAAAAAGGCAGTTGGTATGCTTGCCTTTATTAGTCAGAGCATTGAGTATAGAATTTGGGAGGTCATGCTGCAGCTGTACAGGACATTGGTTAGTCCACTTTTGGAATACTGCGTTCAATTCTGGTCTCCTTGCTATCCGAAGGATGTTGTGAAACTAGAAATGGTTCTGAAAAGATTTACAAGGACATTGCCAGGGTTGGACTGTTTGAACTTTAGGGAGAGGCTGAATAGGTTGCAGCTACTTTCCCTGGAGCATCAGAGGCTGAGGGGTGGCCTTATAGAGGTTTATAAAATCATGAGAGGCCTGGATAGGGTAAATAGCCAAGGGTTTTTCCCTGGGGTGAGGGAGTCCACAAATAAAGGGCGTAGTTTTAATGTGAGAGGGGAAAGATTGAAAAGGGACCTAAGGGGCAACGTTTTCACGCAGAGGGTGGTGCACGTATGGAATGAGCTGCCAGAGGCTGGTACAATTACAACATTTAAAAGACATCTGGATGAGTATATGAATAGAAAGGGTTTAGAGGGATATGGGCCAAATGCTGGCAAATGGGACTCGATTAACTTAGGATATCTGGTCAATGCAGACAAGTTGGAACCGAAGTGTCTGTTTCTGTGCTGCACATCTCTATGGTCCTAATTTTAAAATGCTTTGTTAGAATACATGATGCACAAAGCTTGAAATATGATTTGTTGTGGCTTGCCTTTGCTGATGCCATTTTAATAGCAACTGGATCATGGCAAGAGTTGTCACACAGAGAGTTGTATGCTTGGGGTTGTGGGTCTCTGATGTTTTGCTGAACAGTCAGGCCTCCTGAATACCCACCTAGTTTGAAACACTGTGCTCACCAAGAGACCTGTAACTATTTCTGGTGGGGCAAATAGCCTCCAGTCTTATTAACATGCATTTGCTGCTCAACTATTGCATGTTTTCACACAGAGGAGTTTACTGTAGTACTGTACACTAAACAGAAGGAGCAGAAAAACATTGGCATTCCAGTTGACTAACGAATCATCTCTTTCTCATTCAGTAAAGGGAGACGACCTACCATAATCCTTCGGACCCAGCTCTCTGTAAGAGTTCATGCCATTATAGGTGAGTGAAATATTCTTCGTTTGCAGGTGTTGGAACTTACAAAACAAACATGACCCATCCATGTAATTTTTTTCTCATGATATGGCTCTTGTTTTATATTTTGAGTTAAAAGAAAAATCATATTTCACATTAGATTCTCCAACTTTCCAAGAATATTTGTGAAACATTAGTGTGGAACTATATGGACTTGTTGTTTGTAACGCTTGAATTAATATAGTGCATTGCAATAGAGTAACCATTAAAATGAGTTATTTGGATATCTATGACTTATTCAGCAGCTGGTTCTAATATGGCTAGATGTTATGATGACTGGCATCATTATGCTTCAGAGATCTTGTTGCACTGCCAAAGGCAGGGACAATGTTACTTTTGAGGGCTAATTTTATGCATTACTGCATTATCTTGGCATGTAATGTATTGCTATTTACATGAGATTTTCCATTTACCCAGATTGACTTTTTGTCTCAGTTGCTTCTGCTGTCTGTACCCAGACCTCAGCTGGGGCCTTGCTTAATGATCCCTTTTATCGGTTGCCATAGATGAAACATAATGTCCTGAATGTATAAATACATCAACTAGATATGCCAAAAAGGAAATGCAGTTTAACTTGCATGTTATTTTTTTGTTTTCCTGACAGTTTTTCCAATTTACTTTCTTCTCCAATTCTAAACACCAGTGATTTCTCAACTGCAGTTCAGCAATATTTTAAAAGAAAGATTTAGAATTATGTAGCTTCTTTCACAGCTTGAGGACATTTTAATGTGCTTTATAGACAGGTAAGTACTTTTTAAGCTGCAGTCATTGTTGAATTGCAAAAATAGTGGGGCCCATTATGTAGACAGCAGCATCCCACAAACAGCAATGAGATAAGGCCAATTAATTTGTTTCAGTAATTTGTTCGAGGGATGTATATTGGCCTGGACGCAGGGAAAACTTCCTTGCTCTCCTTTTAAAAAAAAAGAGCTGGGATAGTTTATATTTCTATCCTAAGAGATTAGTTGGCATCTTGGTTTAGCATCTTCTCTAAAATGTGATACATTCAGCATGGCAGTGTTCTGATGTTGAAACAAGAGTGTCTCATACTCCATCATTGGCAGTCCTCTATGTTGTGAAATGATGCTTTGTAAAGTGCTGAAAAACTCTGTGTGAACCATCACCTGGAGTAGCTCCCCATTCTAGCCTGGTGGTCTTTGCTGCATTTACTGTAGAGAAAGCCAGTGGGCTGGGAAGGTACACAGTTCGCTGGCCTCTTTTTCTCAGGGCGCATATCTTTTACAGATGTAATATTGGTTTTCTGCTCCCCCCTTCCAATGCTCTTCTAGAAGGTCCACTTCCAGAGGACATCAGTGACTGTTGCCCATTTATCAGTGCCAATAGGGTTAGGGTTAAAGTTGTCAACATTTTGATTACTGGCGTCAGTCATTCAGAGACTGTGACCCAGTTCACTGTACAGAGAGTCCTTTGGCTGTCAGATATTCCATGTATATGGTTCAGCTGGTACAGACTTCATTGATTTAGAAAATGAGTATATCAATTAGCACATTCCAGGACCTCAGAGCTGGTGACCTTATGCTGCCAGGAAATGCTGCAGATGTGTCTTGTTCTTAATTCAACCATGGTCAGATTCGAACCCGAGATCCCAGAACATTCACTGGATTTCTGGATTACTAATCCCGTGACAATAGCACTAGACTGACTACTGAGCTAGCAAATGTCGTCCAAGTCTTAACATTGTAGAGGAGTGCACTGATACTTCAGGCTTGGTAGGGTTTGGTGTTCACAGTCAGAGTGCTGTGGTCCAACACTCTCTCTTTCTTGGACATAGCTGCAGCTTTTCCAGCTGAGCAATGATTAACAATAGAGTCATTGGTTTTCAGGCAGGAGCCTGGACAGTCAGCACTTATTCATTGTGTCCTTGGGGGCTCTGCACATGCTGTTCAGTGGGTGGAAGCATTGACTTCTGGTTCTGGAAACTATTGTCATGCATGGACCTAAGAAACTCACACAGCAGCGGAATGGAGGAATATGGCATGGTGGGCATTGGCGTTAAGCATTGTCATCCAACAACCATCACACGTGCACTTTATAATAGAGTCCACTCCATTACAAGGAGAAAATGGGGAATGCAGATCCTGGAGATCAGAGTCGAGAGTGTGTTGCTCGAATCGCAGCAGGTCAGGCAGCATCTGAGGAGCAGGAGAATAGACATTTCGGGCATAAGCCCTTCATCAGGAATGAGGCTTGTGGGTCAGGGCTGAGAGATAAATGGGAGGGGGGTGGGGTTGGGGGAAGTAGCTGGGAAAGCAATAGGTGGATGAAGGTGAGGGAGAAGGTGATAGGTCAGAGGGGGCAGTAATAGACGGATCCGGAGGGTGGTGCTGAGTTGGAGACTCAAAACTGGGATAATGTGGGGGGAGGGGAAATGAGGAAGCTGTTGAAATCCACATTAATCCCGTGTGGTTGCAGGGTCCCAAAGCGGAATATGAGGTGTTCCTCCTCAAGGCGTCAGGTAGTAACAGTTAGGTGGTGGAGGAAGCCCAGGACTTGCATGTCCTTGATGGAGTGGGAGGGAGAGTTGAAGTGTTCACCCACGGGGCAGTGAGGTTGGTGGGTGCGGGTGTCCCAGAGATGTTCTCTGGAACGATCTGCAAGCTGGCGTCCTGCCTCCCCAATGTAAAGGAGACCACACCGGGTTCAACGGATACAATAGATGACATTGGTAGAGGAATAGGTGAATTTCTGACGGATGTGGAAGGATCCCATGGGACCTTGGACGGAGGTGAAGGGAGTGGTTTGGGCGCAGGTTTTGCACTTCCTGTGGTGGCAGGGAAAGGTGCTAAGACTGGGGTGTGGGCTGGTGAGGATGTTGGCCTAACAAGGGAGTGGTGGAGGAAATGGTCTTTTTGGAACGCTGATAGGGGTGGGGGGGGAAATATATCTCTGGTGGGGTCCGTTTGGAGGTGGCAGAAGTGGCAGAGGATGATGCGATTTATGCGGAGGTTGGTGGGGTCGAAGGTGAGGACAGAACCCCCATGGTCCTCAAAAACCACCCCACCAACCTCTGCATAAAGCGCATCATCCTCCACCACTTCCGCCATCTCCAAACAAACTTCACCACCAGAGATATATTTCCTTCCCCACCTCTATCAGCGTTCCAAAAAGACCATTCCCTCCACCACTCCCTCGTCCGGTCCACACCCCCCACCAGCCCACACCCCACTCCTAGCACCTTTCCCTGCCACCACAGGAAGTGCAAAACCTGCGCCCACACTACTCCTTTCACCTCCGCCCAAGGTCCCAAGGGATCCTTCTACATCCGTCAGAAATTCACCTGCACCTCTACCAATGTCATCTATTATATCTGTTGCACCCGGTCCAGTGGGCAGCACGGTGGCACAGTGGTTAGCACTGCTGCCTCACAGCGCCAGAGACCTGGGTTCAATTCCCGCCTCAGGCGACTGACTGTGTGGAGTTTGCATGTTCTCCCTGTGTCTGCGTGGGTTTCCCCCGGGTGCTCCGGTTTCCTCCCACTGTCCAAAGATGTGCAGGTCAGGTGAATTGGCCATGCTAAATTGCCTGTAGTGTTAGGTAAAGGGGTAAATGTAGGGGAATGGGTGAGTTGCGCTTTGGCGGGTCAGTGTGGACTTGTTGGGCCGAAGGGCCTGTTTCCACACTGTAATATAATGTAATCTAAAACAAAAACCCAGCTTCATGGCTTGGCCACCTTGGCGAATAAACACTTTCGCATCACCAAGCTATTGACACAGCTTTCCAGGTTCGAGGTCTTTTTAACTAGCTCACAGAGCCTTAGTGAGCTCTCGAATCCTTGTTTACCCAACAACAAAATTAACTTCTCCCTCAGAGTGATTTGCACTTTTGCTTACAAAACAAATGCATACGTTCATCTTTTTTACCCTGTCCGCTTCAGACTTGAGGCTTTATCATCTTCCCTTCCTCTGATTTTAGTTATCCTTTTGTGTCCACAAATCTCCTTTGTATTTGGCCACGTGTCATCGGCACTCTGACTTCCTTCCTGATGGTACAATTTTCAGGTTAAGGGTTACCAGGTTTCATGGACCTCTTCTTCTCCAAGAAAGGTAAAATTGATACCTTTTACAATTGATGTAACCTCTGAAAGCCATTTCAAACTTTCTTAAGTACAATTACACATTTTGCAAGCAATTTTAAAAAATTACTGATGGTACAATGCCCAGGTCAAACCTCTGCCTAAACCTGATGAAGGGGTAGCTCTCTGAAAGCTAGTGCTTCCACTTAAACCTGTTGGACTATAACCTAGCGTTGTGTGATTTTTAAAAACTTTGTCCACCCCAGTCCAACATCGGCATCTCCAAATCATAACACAGAAAGAGCAAGACCGAAATATTCCTGGTCTGGGAAGGAGAGGTAAAGATAATCAGTTGGGTTTTCAGCTTGCTTGAAATGGAGTAGAGTTGAGAGTGTGTTGCTGGGAAATCACAGCAGGTCAGGCAGCATCCGGGGAGGAGAATCGACGTTTCAGGCATAAGCCTTTCATCAGGAATGAGGCTTGTGGGTCAGGGCTGAGAGATAAATGAAAATAGATTACTGGTGAGGGTTATAGATACGGCTTAACTATAATGTTGGTTCAGTTTTGTGGGGGGTTGTCGAAGGGGTAGCTGGTATTGGATTTCACTTGAGTATATTTATATCCTGAAATAAATTCACCAGAGCTGCTGTTGTGGAGCATGTTTCTTTACTTGGTCTTTGCATACTATGACTCAGAGAAGTTCTTGGTTGTTTTTGACAACAGATCCCAAGTGTGGAGTCGTAGCGTCCTACAGTATGGAAACAGATCCCTTAATCCAACTCGTCCATGTTGACCAGACATCCCAATCTGACCTAGTCCCATTCGCCAACATTTGGTCCATATCCCTCCAAACCTTTCCAATTCATATACCCATCCAGATGCCTTTTAAATGCTGCAATTGTACCAGCCTCCACTACTTCCTGTGGCAGCTCATTCTGTATACAGAGCAACCTTGATTATCTGAACTTTGATTATCCAAATTTTGGATTATCCAAACAAGATCGCAAGGTCCCGATGCTTGGTTAAACTGGTATTCCATTATCCGAACATTCGATTATCCGAACAAATACTCCCCGCCCGTGTCATTCAGATAATCGAGGTTCCTCTGCTTCAGTGTGAAAAGTTACCTCTCAAGTCCTTATTTAATCTTTTCCCCTTTCACCTTCTAGCACTGTACCTGCATGCTTGATCTGAAAGTACTACTGTGTTATTTGGTGTGGAAATTACAATACAGCCTCAGAATGTTGTTACTCTATAATAGCAGCAGGTACAGTAAACTTCAGAAATTACTGTTTATCAGACTGATAATTGGTGAGCAAATGTATTAACTATAAAAAAGCATTAAATAATTTGCAAAGTAAACACATCTTGAGCTACCATTTCCACATGCCGTCAAACAGTCTAATATCATTCTTCAATACAACAGTCAACATGCCTGCAGCCAGAGTGAATTTACTTTATTTTGTTGCAAATTTCAAAGGGAAGATTAAATAAACTTGCTCTGTGTCCTTGACGTATTTATTGAGAGGAGCATAATTTATCCATAAGTGTTGGATTTCTTGGTTATTTATGAGATTGACACCTGCTGTAGACATTTATAGCATGACACCTACCTCTCAAGTACTCAGTACCTAATTTGGCCATGTTCATGGTACCAGCTTGCATGACTGAAACCTACACCAGTTAATGAAGTGGTCTTGGCAACGTGGTCAGATCTGCTTTTGAGTCTATTTTAATGTACGAGTTATAGGGAGGGGCTGAATAGGTTGACATCCTGTCATTGATCCAGGAAGTAAACAAAACTCTATTTCAGTCGTGTGTTGTGTAAGTAACATCTTTGAGGAAGTTAATGTCAACGAGCTCCATCCAACTTCATGATGTCACATAGTCTTTTCATGGAGAGAGTTGAATTCTGCCTGAGAACCCGGAGGGAGCGGATTTATTCTGCACAGTTCCAAACGTCCTCACTGATGGGGGTCCCCAGTTTACGAACATCTGACTTTCATACTTAGGAATGCAACCATAAATAAAGGTGTAATTTTAAAGATCCAACATACGAACCTTTCCCGTATTTACAAATGGCTACTTTACATTGTCCAGCATTGTGTTCTGGCTTGTGTACAAGTTGATTTGTGAATGGACTCCAGAATGGAAACCATTCACAACCCTGGGATTGTCTGTGATTGTAATACGCAAATGAGTGTAAACTGTATTCATTGCTGTTATGCAGTAAACTATCTTATCTAAGATGGCAGCACAGCGGCTCAGTGGTTAGCACAGCAGCCTCACAGCACCAGGGACCCGGGTTCAATTCCTGCCTCGGGCACTGTTTGTGTGGAATTTGCATATTCTCCCTGTGTCTACGTTTCCTCGCACAATCCAAAGATATACAGGCCAGGTGAATTGGCCATGCTAAATTGCCCATAGTGTTAGGCGCATTATAGCAGGGGAATGAGTCTGGGTGGGTTACTCTTTGGAGGGTCGGTGTGGATGTGTCGGGCTGAAGGGCCTGTTTCCACACTGTAGAGAATCTAATCTAAATATGTGTTGCTTTTGTTCCTAACCAGTTATCTATCTTCTACCATTGATAATTAGACAGGCCCTAGACTTGATATTGAGAAAGGGGGACTGGTGACGGTGAAACCAGAATACCACAAACTGCATGGCAACTGAAAACACACTGATCAGCTTTACACAGTGCTTTGGTGTAGTCGACTAAGCCTTCATGACAGAAGGTGGCTGCTACATTGGCATTACTTATGATGCACGATTTCACTATCTTTATATAGTGTCTCCATGTACATTGCATGCAATATTAATGAACGAAACTTAAATTCTTACTCTGTATTCAAAATTTCAGCAAAAATAAAAATGCTGCAGACGCAGAACCCTGCAACAAAACAGCAAATTGTCAGAAAAACATAGTAGGCCAGCTAGCATCTGTGGATTGAAAATAAGAGAACCATGTACTTGTTTGTACAGTGCTTGCTCAGTACAAGTTGACAAAGTGTCACTAGTCCAAAAAAGATGTTGTGAAACTTGAAAGGGTTCAGAAAAGATTTACAGATAGTTGCCAGATTTGGAGAGTTTGAGCTATAGACTGGGGCTATTTTCGCTGGAGTGTCAGAGTCTGAGGGGCAAACTTATAGAGGTTTATAAAATTATGGGAGGAGCACGGATAGGGTGAATAGCCAAGGTCTTTTCCCTGGGGGTGTCTGAAACGTAGAGGCCATAGGTTTAAGGTGAGAGGGAAAAGATGTAAATAGGAGCTAAGGGGCAACTTTTTCACGCAGAGAGTTGTGCGTGTATGGAATGAGCTGCCAGAGGAAATGGTGGAGGCTGGTATAATTACAACATTTTAAAGCATCTGGATGGGTAATGAATAGAAAGGGTTTGGAGGGATATGGGTCAAATGAGACAAGATTAATTTAGGATATCTGGTTGGTATGGGTTAGTTAGACTGAAGGGTCTGTTTCTCTGCTGTAAAACTGTATGAGTCTATGGCAAGAAGCATTCTCTAAAAGTGAAACTAGAATCTTGGTGAGGTTGAGAAGGTTGAAATGACAACAACAATCTGAAATCAGAAATTTACTTTTCAACTTTTGCAGTCAACAGACTCCCTGCCTCTTCCCAAAGAGATAATTAAATGGGAGAGGTTTATATATCACTGACATTAAGCTTTTAAGACATTGATTATCCTGATGAGGGGGATATTTTAATCACCCTGGAAACATGTTTATGGAAGAGCAAGTGTAATATTTTCAGGCTTGGAATTCTGAATGAATGGTAGCTGCAGTCTCCAGTAACTGATAAATCGCACAAAGGAAAATGATGCATTTATGCCAAACTTTGTGCATCCATAATTTGCAGTACAAATGGCACCCAGTGTTAGTTAAATCTTCTGACCTTGTACCGAGACCATTTTTATTTTGCTAGTACACATTAAATTATTGATCTCTAGCTTGTTAGTTGCTTAAATTATAGTTCTTTTATTAATGTAAATTACGAAGTGGAGAGGTATATTTCGGTCACAATAAATGTTTCAGGTTGCTGTGCTTGCAAGGAGCCTCCCACTGCACAACTCAATTTGGATTAATACCTGTGTTTTAAATATTAGCCGCTTTTAGAATTATACAGCTTTTCTCTGAAATGTGATTTTTGGAAAATTAAATAAAACTTCTTTCGACAATTAATGTAAAATCAATTCAATGCATTTTTCTTATGAATATTGAGCTAGAGTTGTCGAACTGTACAGGACAGAAACCAACCTTTTGATTCAACTCATCCATGCCAACCAGATATCCTAAATTAATCTAATTTGCCATAATCCCCCTAAACCCTTCCTGCTCATATACCTATCCAAATGCCTTTTAAGCTTTGTAATTTTACCAGCCTCCACCACTTCCTCTGGTAGCTCATTCCCAAGTTGTGCAAAAAGGTTGCCCCTTAAGTCCCTTTTACATCTTTCTCCTCTCACCTACTGGTCACGAGGAATCAAGCAGCAATATGGCTGTGTTGCAAAGATCTGTGGCACTTTAAGACGTGCCAATGCATCAATTACTTATAACAATTCAATATGGTGACCACCCATACTGGCACACTCTACGAGACAAGCCCTGTTTTATGCTGGGATTTTTTTGAATTTTAAAAATCACTTTATGTGCTGAGAGCTACAGCAGCTCCCTCTTTGACCAAGGTTTTGGTTATCCTGCCTATGTGGCAATTTTTGTTTTTGAAAGTTATTAGGCATGTTTCACTGTATTGAAGGTGCTACAAAAATAGAAATTGTTGTTAATTAGTTGCTTCAAGGATCTGGCACAAGCTGGTTGAACCAAATGGCATTCTCTTGTACTGTAAGACTGTGAAATTTTAATGTTTAAAGCTAATTTAGTGCACTTATATTGACATAATGGTTTCTTAACCAAGCATTCCCCTTTTAAATGTAAAAGACAGGATTGGGTTTAGTTGCACTGTTATCAGAGCTAAGGAAGGGTGACCAGACCCAAAATGTTAACTCTGATTTCTCTCCACTGATGCTGCCATACCTACTGAGCTTTTCCAACAATTCCTGTTTTTTGTTTCTGATTTACAGCATCCACAGTTCGTTTGGTTTTTATTGGAGGATTTGAGCTATAGGAAGAGGCTGAACAGGCTGGGGCTGTTTTCTCTGGAGCATTGGAGGCTGAGGGGTGACCTTATAGAGGTTTACAAAATTATGAGGGGCATGGATAAGGTAAATAGGCAAAGTCTTTTCCCTGAGGTCAGTGAGTCCAGAACTAGAGGGCATAGGTTTAGGGTGAGAGGAGAAAGATATAAAAGAGACCTAAGGGGCAACTTTCTCACCCAGAGGGTGGTACGTGTATGGAATGAGCTGCCAGAGGAAGTGGTGGAGGCTGGTACAATTGCAACATTTGAGAGGTATTTGGATGGGTATATGAATAGGAAGGGTTTGGAGGGATTGTGGGCCAGGTGCTGGCATGTGGGGCTAGATTTGTCGGGATATCTGGTCGGCATGGACAGGTTGGTCCGAAGGGTCTGTTTCCATGCTGTACATCTCTATGACTCTATCTCAAGTCGACACATGGTAGAAAATAAGTTCAATGTGGGGCTATCTCTCCATGTTCAAATTTGCTCAGTTTTGATGATCTGCTAATTCTGTTTTTAGCAATAAATTCCCACTTTATTGTATTGTTTACTTTGCTTAATTTTCCTGGTTGAATAATTCATTCAAAATATTTGCAACTATCGTAGGCTGTAGTTGGCAGAGGTGAAAAGGTAAAACCCAGTCAGTATTAGATACAAAATGCTGTTTTGTTTAATGAATGTTTGAAAATTGCCAAGAAGAGCAGTATCTCTGTGGAACTTGGCATCAAATCAGGAAGAACATGATAGACCTTTCTCCCATCAGCACTGCTGTGCTGTCCCTTGTGCATTCAGTCAATACTTCCTGTTTGTTTCATGTTGTGTTTTCTATAAAAATTTTTTTCTTTTTTCTCCTTTGTGGCCTTGATACATAACAATGATCAGTAGTTTACTGTGGAAATAAACTTTTGCCTTGCTTGGAGACTTGCACGCAAAATTGCCAACTTCCCTTTTACTGAGGCTTCCAAAGGACAAACATGCTCAATCTGTAGATGTCCCAAGAAATGAATAGAGATAACGTTTTGTTCATTGTCTCTCAGACTTTGTAACTCAAATCCCAAACTATTGCACGAGAAAACAATTAACATATGAAATGTTCAGCCAGTGCAAACATATATTGACTATTTAATGTAAATGCAGTGCATTATGCCAGGTTCTCCTTGGCAATGTTCTCATTTCCCAGTCCACCAGGGCTTTGTAATGAAATGCCAATTCTGGCTTTGAGTGGAAATCCAACATGTTCTACGAGGAGATGACTGAAACCTGAGAGCTGCTTCATTTCAGGGCTGTTTGTCTGGGTGGCATGGTGGCACAGTGGTTAGCACTGCTGCCTCACAGCGCCAGAGACCCGGGTTCAATTCCCGCCTCAGGCGACTGACTGTGTGGAGTTTGCACATTCTCCCCGTGTCTGTGTGGGTTTCCTTCAGGTGCTCCAGTTTCCTCCCACAGTCCAAAGAAATGTGCAGGTGAGGTGAATTGGCCGTGTTAAATTGCCCGTAGTGTTAGGTGCAGGGGTAAATGTAGGGGAATGGGTCTGAGTGGGTGCGCTTTGGCGGGTCGGTGTGGACCTGTTGGGCCGAAGGGCCTGTTTCGACACTAAGTAATCTAATCTAATAGCTTTTATGTTGCACATTTCTGATATGTCCATTCGATAGGCATTTTTGTCTGCAAATTATAAACTTTAACCGGTAGACTGTGGGTTTGTGATGCAGCTGCAGGGGCAAGAGACCATGAGAAACGCAGACTTCATTCCCTCTTGTGAATGTCAATCGTAGAGGTCTCTGATTTGGAAGACTAATTGCTGGAATCTGTACTGAAAAAGAATTGCTGGAAATCACAGCATGTCAGGTAGTATCCATGGAGAGAGCTCTGATGAAGAGTCATCGAGTCTCAAAACCTTAGCGTGCTCTCCTTCCACAGATGCTCTACTGTGATCTCCAGCATGTTTTTTTGTTAGGGTAATTAGTAATATGTTTTTCTTTTTCAAAGGAGAATACATTGCAGTGAAAATGAATCAATGCAATATAAAACTTCAAGTTGAATATTGACTTTATATTCCATACTTTGCTGCTTAATACAAAATCTAAATTGAGATGAGGGAAAGAGAGCTGTCACTAAATATAGATGTAACCTGGGAGTTATTGTAGGAAAACTACTGTTGCCAAAATGAGTAACATATTATACACATTGTTTGTTTAACATTTTTCTATATGTCAAGCAGAAATGTTAGTTTAGAATTTTCCAACCAAGACAGTTATTCTTAATCCTTAATGATACACAGATGCTGGTGCACAGTATAACCTCCACAGCAATCTTTCTGCATTCAAGTAAAAGTTGACAAAGAGTTAATGGGAAATTAGTCATCACATTTTGATTTAGCTTTCACAATTTCCAGTTCTTCACTACCATTATCTTGAACATTTTTCTCCAATTCCCTTCCTTTGCTCACTGCCACCGGCTCTTGTTGAAGCAAAGTGCTGACAACTTGCTTGTGAACGAGCTGATGAATTGTCTGAAGTACCATTGCAACCAAGCCCTATCCTGTCCGTTACCCATGATCATGTGTACCCACATCCTGGGGATGGGGGTGTGGTCACTGGACATAAATCAGGAGGACCAACCCTGAGTGCTTTGCCTTAATTATTCATTAGCACATGTTAACTGTCACTCTAGCTGAGAAATGATGACTCAGCAGAGACCAGGCATCAAAACTGGGATCCTGCTGTGTACGGCACTTACTTAGGCATCAGGGTAGCTATCAGGGCAATAAGAGTCAAAAGCTGATTTGCTGGAAATAGTAAATACGGAAAGAACAGACATTCCAGAGCTCCCAGTCATAGCTTTTTTTAAAAAAAGCTTAGTTTTCTCAAAGCCGCAGAGAAATCCCCAGAGTATTTTGAGACATTGTATTCAACGGGGAATGAAATGCTGAAACTCGCTGGAGGCGACAGTACCTTTGATACATACAATTTTCTAAACGTCTCTGGTTGCAAATCTGGAGTGCCAGAGGACTGCTAACTATTGTTTAGAATGGCAGGAAAGGATAGCCTAAGTAATTACAGGCTACCCAGACGACATTCAATGGAGGGCAAATTATGGAAAGCAATTCTAAGGAATGGTAATCATTGTCGTTTAGGCACAGATTAATCAAGGACAGATTTATAAAGGGGAGGACATGTCTGGTTGACTTGCTTGATTTCTCAAGGATGAAACAAAGAGGATGGATAAGACTAATGGGTTTGATATAATCGGTATGGATTTTAGTTAGGCTTTTACATGGTGCCACGTTGACAAACAGGTCAGGAAATGAGGAGCCTATGGGGTACAATTGGTTGGAAACGAGTTGTACCCAAAATTGGCTCTGGGTGGTAGCCACTGTGTTTTATGACAGCAACGCTGATTCCAGTGGAGGCCAAGATTAGAGTGGTGCTGGAAAAGCACAGCAGGTCAGGCAGCATCCGAGGAGCAAGAAAATTGATGTTTTGTATCAGGAATCAACTGGATTTTGCCCGAAATGTCGATTTTCCTGTTCCTCGGATGCTGCCTGACCTGCTGTGCTTTTCCAGCACCACTCTAATCTCAACTCTAATCTCCAGCAGCTGCAGTACCCACTTCTGCCTAGTTGATTCCAGTGGGTTTCCACAGTGCTCAGTTCCTTGCTTCATATAGCCTAGATTTATATGTAGGGAAAAGCGTTGAGAAAGTTACAGATCCTTGGAAGAAGTTTGTGCTGCTGTAGAAATTGGCTGTGTAGTTAATAGCAAGGAAGAAAGCTGTAGACTGTAGGAATATGACAATAAATCGGTCAGGTTGGCAGAAAAGTGGCAAATTTGCAGCTGAAGCCACTTTTGGAACACTGCATACAATTCTGGTTGCCCTGCTATGGGAAGGATATTGCTAAATTAGAAAAGGTACAGAAAAAGTTAATAAGAATGCTGCCAGGAGCATTGAAGTTATAAGGAGAGGCTGAATAGGCTGGGACCTCTCTCACTGCAGCACTAGAGGCTGAGGGGTGACCTTAGAGTTTATAAAATCATGAGGGGCATAGGTAAGGCGAATAGCAAGGTCTTTACCCCAGCGTTGTGGAGTCCAAAACTAGAGGGCATAGGTTTAAAGTGAGCGGGGAAAGATTTAAAAGGAACCTGAGGGGCAACTTTGCCACACCAGAAGGTGGTGCATATTTGGAATGAACTGCCAGAGGAAGTGGTAGAGGCTGATACAATTGCAACATTTAAAACATTTGGTTAGGTAATGATTTGGAGATGCCGGTGTTGGACTGGGGTGTACAAAGTTAAAAATCACACAACACCAGGTTATAGTCCCAACAGGTTTAATTGGAAGCACACTAGCTTTCGGAGCGACGCTCCTTCCTCAGGTGATAGTTACCTGATGAAGGAGCGACGCTCCGAAAGCTAGTGTGCTTCCAATTAAACCTGTTGGACTATAACCTGGTGTTGTGTGATTTTTAACTTTGGTTAGGTAAATGAGAGATATGGACCAAACACTGTCTTGTGGTTGGAACCGGTTGGGTCTTATTGACTATGAGATCTTTGATTGGGGTTGTTAACCCGGGCCAATCAGGAGTCCTGACTGACCCGTCAAGGACTCTCCATCTGTGTCAGGGGACTGACTCCAAGCTGACTGACCATAGCCAGTATTTTAAAAATAAATAGAGGATTCAGAATCTCCTAACATCAGGGACTGACTCCAAGCTTGCTGGCTCCAGCAAGTGTACTGTGCACATGTAAATAAAGAGGGTCTTGGTGACATGATATTGGCCTCTGAGCAGTTGTTTCATGCATGCAAATGGAGCTAGTTTTGCATGGGCAAGTTGAACCGAAAGGTCTGTTTCTGTGCTGTATAACTCTATAACCCTAAGTAATATATTTATAGAGATCAAACAAGGCAAGACAAGGACTGTGGAAAACTGTACTAATTTGGGATTAAAGCTACAAAGTCTGAGAGACAATGATCAAAATCTTTATCTCTATTCCTTTCTCAGAACATCTAAAGACTGAGAATTATTTTTGGAAACCTCAGAAAAAAGAAGTTGACAATTTTGCGTGCCATCATCAACCAAGTCAAAAATTGATTTCTCCAGTGATGATACTGATGGGAAGCAGGAAGCTGGCTAAAAAGACAAAAGATTTCCTTTCTTTGCCCAAGTATGGGTTCCATGATGTGGAGAAGCCAATGTTAAACTGGTTTGGACAACCTGAAAAGTCACTCAACTCCAGGTTATAGTCCAACAGATTTATTTGGTAGCTGAGGAAGGAGCAGTACTCAGAAAGCTAGTGCTTCTAAATCAACTTGTTGAGCTATAACCTGGTGTTGTGTGATTTTTAACCAAGTGTGGGTTGTAAGAGTTGGGAGCTGATGCCTGGACAAACCAATACTTAAGGCTGCAGCTTGAGTATTGTGCACAGTTTTGATCATCACATGACTGGAGAAATATGATCACACTGGAAAGAGTAGAGAGGTGATTAGCAAGGATGTCATTAATAATGGAAAATATTAGCTTTGAGGAAAGATTGGATCGATTGTGATTTTTTTTCAGCAAAGAGGCTGAAGAGGGATTTATTTGAGGTGTATATAAGATTAGAGGGGATAGACCCATTTCCTTGAACAGAGGGATCAATAACCAGAAGACTTGGATTTAAAGTAATCTGTGGAAAAATCAGGAAGAAATTGACCAGACTGGTTTATGGTGGTGAGAATCTGGAACTGGCTACTGATAAAGTGGTAGAGGCAAGATCCCTCAATACAGGTAAAAGATGTTTGGTTATGCACTCAGTGTGCCATCATCTGGAAGCAATAGACCAAGAGCTGGAACGTGGGCTTGGGTTGGATAGCTCTATTTCTGCTACTACAGACAGGATGGGCCAACTGGCCTTCTGTGCTGGTAACTATGCTTGATTCAGATTTTCTTGATTGAGACAAGGGGCAGGTCACTCTGCGGATACTTTTTTTTAAGACATCATAATCTCAGAAGGTGTGAAAACCTTAATGCAGCTGTCAAATGAGGTAAAGGGTGATAGGTATAAGTAGTGGCCACTTTATTCCCTTTGAGCTACTGACTTTAAAAAAAATGCCAAAAGGTTACTGCTTAAAACCAAAGAAGCTGTGCTAGGAGATGTTGCAGTTTTAAAAGCGAATTACTGGAGTCATTATAAGTTGAAGCTACAATGTTGCCAATTTCAGTTTTGCCCTAACTGTATTTTCAATTGACCAATGTAAGATCCTGGTGTTGCTGTACAAAGAGACAGAGGAGTGCAGTTTCATAGTTTCTTGAAAGTGGAATCCCTGGCAGACAGGGTAGTGAAGAAAGTGTTTGGTACACTGGCATTTATTGAATGTAGGATTTGGGAGGTCATGTTGCAGCGGTACAGGACATTGGCTGGGTTCAGGACGGCTCACCATAGTAACAGCCACTTGATTAGATCCTGGGTGAATGGCTACAGCCTCGCATGTGGGCAATGGGGCAGAAACATTACTTTGCAACCTCTGTCCCTTCTCCTGTGGACAGAAGTAACAGACAATCTTCTTCACCAACTATTTCCTTGTAAATTGCTCTCTCTCAAGTGCCCATTGAAAGGAAAATGAAGAAAATACATTTTGAGATCAGGAATGGTGTAAACTCTCAGTAACTGAATGAAAGATAACATTAATGTGCAAACAACCTCATTTTATCTGCAAAGGTCTTGAAGTGGAAGGAACTGAAACAAATTGACTCATCATTTCTCTGTGGTGTGGCTGAGTACTTTGAACAGTTTTTCACTTTATTTTCACACCCACAATGTCTTTTTCTTGTCTCGAGATGCACCTGTTTGTTCTTTATGGGAATTTTCAGAAAAGGGTAGAGTGTAAATTATGGAGATATAAAATAGCAATTCACATTTCTTGCCACTGATTAAAGTGTTTGATTACAATAAGTAGTTACTTTCTTGTCAACGAAAAAGCCAGGTGCACATATTTTTAAAATCTGCATCACATAGAATTGGTGGTTTAATCAAATATTCACATTTGGGAAGACTCCAGACATAGTAGGGCTTAATTTCCTGCGCACTGCCCAGCGAGTTGGTACTTATAATATTAAGATGATTAGATTAGATTGCCTACAGTATGGAAACAGGCCCGTAGGCCCAACAAGTCCAACCAACCCTCCAAAGAGGAACCCACCCAGACCTTATATTTACCCCGACTAATGCCCCTTACACTATGGGCAATTTAGCATGGCCAATTCACCTGACCTGCATATCTTTGAACTGTGGGAGGATACCAGAGTACCCGGGGAAACCCATGCAGACACTGGAAGAATGTGCAAACTCCACACAGACAGTTACCCAAGGTGGAAGACCACCTCCTGCTCTGTATAATTAGATGTTTCATTGAAGAATACTGACAATTTAATCGTTACATTAATGTGTAATCGAATATTTTAAAGCCACATGACAGTAGAACAGGACAGATCCTGAATCAATCTTTCTGCAACTTCTCTTCAATCATAGCATGTCCAGTGCTGAGGAATCTATACTCCTTTCATTTTGAAATGTGACCATCGTGTTGTCAAGGGTCCAATGTTTGCCCAACTTACTGATTTACATGTTATGAAAGTAATTCATTTCATGAAAAAACAGATTTACGGAAGAGATTAAATTGAATAGATCATTTCCTGTGATGCTAAATTGCTTAGCTACGTGTATCTGTGGACGTGCATTCAGCTTAATTTGCGAACCGGATTCATTTGTGTACAGGAATAAGATTTGTTGGTAATTCACAGTCACATCACAGAGGGGTAATTCAACCTTGGTTTGACTTCTGAAGCCATTCAAAGCAAATATTTCAAAATTTACCTTGTACAATATGAATAGAGCATGGAGGCATGTTTACAACTTGGATATGTCCACTTTGTCCTCAGAGGTATTAATTATCAAGTACAGGAATTAATGCTGACCTCTGAAAATTAGCTGAATTCATTGAAAAGCATTTAATATTAGAAACAAAACTGCCTTTATGAACCTCTCTGCAGTTTATCATTTATAGGACATTGACAGAAAGAGGGCTGATGAACGGCAGATAGAGTTTAATTTAGGTAAATGTGAGGTGCTGCATTTTGGAAAGGCAAATCAGGGCTTGAATTATACACTGAATGGTAAGGTCCTGGTGTTGCTGTACAAAGAGACAGAGGAGTGCAGTTTCATAGTTTCTTGAAAGTGGAATCCCAGGCAGACAGGATAGTGAAGAAAGTGTTTGGTACACTGGCATTTATTGAATGTAGGATTTGGGAGGTCATGTTGCAGCGGTACAGGACATTGGTTAAGCCACTTTTGGAATACTGAGTTCAATTCTGGTCTGTTTCAAGTCACTGTGCCATAGGAAGGATGTGGTGGAGGCTGGTACAATGACAACATTTAAAAGGCAACTGGATGGGTACATGAATAGGAAGGGATTAGAGGGATATGGATCAAATGTTGGCAAATGGGACAGGATTGATTAAGAAAATCTGATCAGCATGGATGAGTTGGACCGAAAGGGTCTGTTTCGGTACTGTGCAACTATAGAACATAGAACATAGAACAATACAGCACAGAACAGGCCCTTCGGCCCACGATGTTGTGCCGAACATTTGTCCTAGCTTAAGCACCCATCCATGTACCTATCCAATTGCCGCTTAAAGGTCACCAAAGATTCTGACTCTACCACACCCACAGGCAGCGCATTCCATGCCCCCACCACTCTCTGGGTAAAGAACCTACCCCTGACATCCCCCCCTATACCTTCCACCCTTCACCTTAAATTTATGTCCCCTTGTAACACTCTGTTGTACCCGGGGAAAAAGTTTCTGACTGTCTACTCTATCTATTCCTCTGATCATCTTATAAACCTCTATCAAGTCACCCCTCATTCTTCGCCGTTCCAACGAGAAAAGGCCTAGCACACTCAACCTATCCTCGTACGACCTATTCTCCATTCAAGGCAACATCCTGGTAAATCTTCTCTGCACCCTCTCCAAAGCTTCCACATCTTTCCTAAAGTGAGGCGACCAGAACTGCACACAGTACTCCAAATGTGGCCTAACCAAAGTCCTGTACAGTTGCAACATCACTTCACGACTCTTGAATTCAATCCCTCTGCTAATGAACGCTAATACATCATAGGCCTTCTTACAAGCTCTATCCACCTGAGTGGCAACTTTCAAAGATCTATGAACATAGTCCCCAAGATCCCTCTGCTCCTCTACCTCACTAAGAACCCTACCGTTAACCCTGTATTCCGCATTCTTATTTGTCTTTCCAAAATGGACAACCTCACACTTGACAGGGTTGAACTCCATCTGCCACTCCTCAGCCCAGCTCTGCATCATATCCAAGTCCCTTTGCAGCCGACAACAGCCCTCCTCACTATCCACAACTCCACCAATCTTCGTATCATCTGCAAATTTACTGACCCACCCTTCGACTCCCTCATCCAAGTCATTAATAAAAATTACAAACAGCAGAGGACCCAGAACTGATCCCTGCGGAACTCCACTTGTAACTGGGCTCCAGGCTGAATATTTGCCATCTACCACCACTCTCTGACTTCGACCGGTTAGCCAGTTTTCTATCCAATTGGCCAAATTTCCCTCTATCCCATGCCTCCTGACTTTCCGCATAAGCCTACCATGGGGAACCTTATCAAATGCCTTACTAAAATCCATGTATACTACATCCACTGCTCTACCCTCATCCACATGCTTGGTCACCTCCTCAAAGAATTCAATAAGACTTGTAAGGCAAGACCTACCCTTCACAAATCCGTGCTGGCTGTCCCTAATCAAGCAGTGTCTTTCCAGATACTCATAAATCCTATCCCTCAGTACCCTTTCCATTACTTTGCCTACCACCGAAGTAAGACTAACTGGCCTGTAATTCCCGGTGTTATCCCTATTCCCTTTTTTGAACAGGGGCACAACATTCGCCACTCTCCAGTCCCCTGGTACCACCCTCGTTGACAGTGAAGACGAAAAGATCATTGCCAACGGTACTGCAATTTCCTCTCTTGCTTCCCACATAATCCTAGGATATATCCCGTCAGGCCCGGGGGACTTTGTCTATCCTCAAGTTGTTCAAAATGTCCAACACATCTTCCTTCCTAACAAGTATATCCTCTAGCTTACCAGTCCGTTTCACACTCTCCTCTTCAACAATACGGTCCCTCTCGTTCGTAAGTACTGAAGAAAAGTACTCATTCAAGACCTCTCCTATCTCTTCCGACTCAATACACAGTCTCCCACTACTGTCCTTGATTGGACCTACACTCGTTCTCGTCATTCTCATGTTTCTCACATACGCATAAAATGCCTTTGGGTTATCCTTGATCCTATCCACCAAAGATTTTTCATGCCCTCTCTTAGCTCTCCTAATCCCTTTCTTCAGCTCCCTTCTGGCTATCCTGTATCCCTCCACTGCTCTGTCTGAACCCTGTTTCCTCAACCTTATGTAAGCCTCCTTCTTCCTCTTTACAAGACATTCAACCTCCCTCGTCAACCAAGGTTCCCTCACACGACCATTTCTTTCCTGCCTGACAGGTACATACATATCAAGGACACGTCGTATCTGTTCCTTGAAAAAGTTCCACATTTCCACGACATCCTTCCCTGACATCCTATGCTCCCAACTTATGCTCCTCAGATCCTGTCTTACAGCATCGTAATTACCCTTCCCCCAATTGTAAAACCTACCCTGTTGCACGCACCTATCTCTCTCCATAACCAAGGTGAAAGTCACTGAATTGTGGTCACCAACACCAAAATGTTCACCCTCTAACAAGCCCATCACTTGTCCCGGTTCATTGCCGAGTACCAAATCCAATATGGCCTCCCCTCTGGTCGGACAATCTACATACTGAGTTAGAAAAGCTTCCTGGACACTGCGCAAACACCGCCCCATCCAATCTACTTGATCTAAAGAGCTTCCAATCAATATTTGGGAAGTTGAAATCACCCATGACTACTACCCTGTGGCTTCTGCACCTTTCCAAAACCTGTTTCCCAATCTGTTTCTCCACATCTCTGCTACTATTGAGGGGCCTATAGTAAACACCCAACAAGGTGACTGCACCTTTCCTATTTCTGACTTCAGCCCATACTACCTCCAAAGGCAGATCCCCCTCGAACTGCCTTTCTGCAGCCGTTATACCATTTCTAATTAGCAACGCCACCCCCCCTCCTTTTTTACCACCCTCCCTAATCTTACTGAAACATCTGTAACCAGGAACCTCCAACAACCATTCCTGTCCCTCTTCTATCCACGTTTCCGTGATGGCCACAACATCGTAGTCCCAGGTACCGATCCACGCCTTAAGTTCACCCACCTTATTTCTGATACTCCTTGCGTTGAAGTATATGCACTTGAACCCATCTCTGTGTCTGCAAGTATTCCCTGTCAGTGCTACCTTCTTCACAGCCTCCCTACATTCTTGGACATCCTGACAAACAGCTAGCCTACTTGCTGGACTACAAGTCCGGATCCCATCCCCCTGCCAAATTAGTTTAAACCCCCCGAAGAGTGCTAGCAAACCTACCCCCCAGGATATGACTATGACCAAGAGGAGAACTTAGTTTTGCCAAAAAACCTGGGGCTGTCACATGTAAATCAAGAAATTTTGCATTAAAATACAAGCTTTCCTAAAGGCTATTTTATTTGAATTTCATTTTAAATATTTTAGTTGTACAAATACGTGGTGTTATTACTAATGCACCCATCATATTGTGAATTCTTGTACCCAGCATTTATCCAACGCCAGAATTGGCAGGGTGGGAGCAGAAGTACAAGTATGAATGGTTTCGAGAGCATGACATTCAGAGGTTGTGTGTCTTAGATTTTAAAAAGTATATATTTGTTCTTGGAATGCTGGCAAAGTCACTTTTATTATCTGGCCCTGTGTTCCCTGTGATGGTGCTGGTGGGTTAGCTTTAGGAACACCTGCAATCTTTGTCTTGTGTAAGAAATTACAACACAGTGACTGAAAGCAAATTGGAAGTGTGTGCGACTCCGAGAGGAATGTGGAGGAGATAGTGTTTCCATAGATTGTTTTTCTTTTGTCCTCTGTGCTTGACGGCTGATGAGTGCTTCTCTCAAAGAAAGACTGTTGAAGCGTATATTACAATCAGAGTCGGGGGATGAGATGAGCACTCAGAACAGTGGTGGGGTTGCTACTGGAAAGTTTGAATTACTTGAGTGCATTCAGGTGATTGTGCTTTGCATTTGGAGATGCAATTAGAGCAGAAAGTGAGGCTTTCATCTAAACTAAAAAACAGAAAATGGCAGCAAAATCTCCAGCAGGTCTGGCCGCATCAGCAGAGAGAGAAACAGTTAATGTTTTGAGTCCAATACAACTCCAATGGACTGAAATGTTAACTCTGTTTCTCTCTCCACTGATGTGGCCAGAACTGCTGAGATTTTACTGCCATTTTCTGTTTTTAGTTTAGATTTCCAGTAGCTACAGTATTTTCCCTTTTTTCTTTATTACCGTAGTTACCAGAGCAGGACAGATACTATGTACTCTACGATGAATGCCTCTACTTTATGCTCTCATTGTGCTTTGCATTTGGAGAGGCAATCACCTGGATGAATGTCCTCAAGTAATAAAATAAAATGCCATAAATAATAAAACAAACAATGTTGGAGAAAGTCAGCAGGTCTGGCAGCATCAGTGGAGAGAGAACCAGAATTAACATTTCATGTCCATTGGAATTGCATTGGACTCAAAACATTACCTGTTTCTCTCTCCACTGATGCTCCCAGAACTACTGACTTTATCCAACATTTTCTGTTTTTATTAATTATGGCTACTGTGTTCATTTGGTTAATGAGTTATGCTTTCAGCATGGACTCAGACTCCAGACCTCAGCATGGTCTCAGACTCTTGGCCTCAGTGTAGACTTGACTCCCAGCCTTGAAGGATTTGTACACAGCGAAAGGGTAGAGCATAAAGCAGCTTCATGCTGAACCTAACGTGGCTTTCGGGCAGGCTGACTATGAATAATAATGATGTGGAGGTGCCTGTGTTGGACTGGAGTGGACAAAGTTTAAAAATCGCACAACATTAGCTTATAGTCCAACAGGGTTATTTGCAAGTACTAGCTTTCAAAGCGCTGCTCCTTCATCAGGTAACTAGTGGGGCAGGATCATAAGACACAGAGTTTATACCAAATGATCACCGTGTCATGCAATTAAAACAATATATTGAACAAACCTAGATTGCTACTAAGTCTTTCTTCTTTGAGAACGGGTTATAGGTTTTGGTTAATTAATACATAAATCCCAGAACTTCTTTAAAGTCACATTCTTGAGATAACTTAAGGTTTTAACAAAAAGGTGACATCTCAGCTCAGACAATGTATTAAAGGTGTGAGGTTAGATTTCAGGACAACGTTGACCACAGCACCGTCCAACCCTGTCATGGCAACCACTACAAGGCAAGTCAAGAGTGTCAACACTGATACCACCGTTACCCTTGGGGACAGCACCCACCATGTACGCAGCAGGTACTCGTGACTCGGCAAGCATTGTCTATCTCATATGCTGCAGGCAAGGATGCCCTGAGGCATGGTACATTGACGAGACCAAGTAGAGGCTACAACAAATGGATGAATGGACACCATGCAACAATTGCCAGACAAAGGTGTTCCCTCCCAGTCAGTGAACACTTCAGCGGTCAGGGACACAACAGTGCAAAGTGACTGAACAGAGGCTGATAGCCAGGTTCTGTACCTTTCAACGGGACCTTGGGTTCATGTCACACTATAGGTGACCACACACACGCACACTCAATCACACACCCTCTCACAAGCTTATACTCTGTCACACTCACGCTCACACACACACAAACACACACTGTCACACTCACATTCACTCTCTCTCTTTCTCGTCCCCTCACATGCATGCACACACACATACTATTCTATGGGTTGAATTTGCATTTGCAGATACATTATATTTTTGCTCATAAAGCACACAACCTGCAGGCAGTCAATCCATATAATATTTTATAAATTTCTACTTTGGAAATATAACCAGTCTAATTCAATGGAATGTACGGAATACAGACAGACTCTTACCTCATGCCTTTAATACATTGTCTGAGCTGAGATGTCACCTTATAAAAACTTAAGGTTTTATCTCAAGAATGTGACTTTAAAGAAGTTCTGGGATTTACATATTAATGAACCGAAACCTGCAACCCATTCTAAAAGATGAAAGACTTAACAGCAATCTAGGTTTGTTCAATATATTGTTTTAATTGCTTGACACAGTGATCGTTTGCTATAAATTCTGTGTCTTATGATCCTGCACCATTAGTTACCTGATGAAGGAGCAGTGCTCTGAATGCTAGTACTTCCAAATAAACCTGTTGTACTATAATTGTTGTGTGATTTTTAACTATGAATAATCATGTGACAGCAATCTTGACTCCCCCCCACAAAATGATGTCTCAAAAGTCCAGCAATGCCTTCACCAAAAGAGATGACGTTAATTAATGGGAGATTTCAAGACTAAGGAGTGTATTTGTAAGGTGAGAGTTAAAAAAGACATGAGGGGCAATTTTTTTAAACACAGAGTGGTTCATGTGTGGAATGAACTTCCAGAGGAAATGATGGTTGCAGGTTACGGTTAGAATGTTTAAAAGACATTTCGATAAGTAAATGAACAAGAAATGTTTGGAAAGAAATGAGCAAAATGCAGGCAGGTGGGATGAGTTTAGTTTCAGATTATAGTCAGCGTGGATGGATTGGACTGAAGGGTCTGTTTCTGTGCCCTATGGACCCTATGAAGATATGCTTGAGAAGTTGTAGGAACTAGTGAGGAACGGAGAGAAGTAAATCATGTAATAATATCATGAATGAACTTCACCATGATAAATTTAGAAAAGCCAGTAAACTCCATGCACCCTTGAGGCTGTTTCTGCAAACATTTAATTTGTTGGAAGTGACGGCAAAGCAAAATTTAAGAAGTGGCCTGCTGGTTAAGGTTCCACTATTGTGTGTTTTGCAGTGAGAAGGAGCAGGTTTAATCCTGGTCTCGGCAGCAGTGAGAGTGCAGCCCCCTGGATAACATTGTCTGGTAATAAAAAGAGATAAAATTTGGTCAAGCCGCTGAAACCAGACAGTTCTTAGAGTTGTTAGAATTTTGGTTTTTCTTTGCCCAGCAACTATTTTCTCTTGTGAAAGGCAAATAATTTCCATAAGCAGTCTTGTATTAAGAGACTTGTGTCTTTAGTCTCTGCTCTATTGTGTTGCCATAGCAATCACTATAAATTGCTTACTCTGAATACATAGGATGCCTTCTGTGACTCCTGCCAATTTAGACATTGGAAAATATCACACCGCAAGGCAACATTGTATGTGCTGAATGATGGACCATGTTTATTGACATTGAAGATGGCCCACAAAAGCAAATAGATAGAAAAGTTCTGAATGGCATAAACAGTAATTATAAGAGTATTAGTAGTGTTTGTTGTAGATCACTATTTACTATAGCAATAGTGTGGCAGAGCTATTTCTTGGTGTTCTGCAGCCTACTCGAACTGAACATCCTAAAGCCATCTGGTCATTCCTGGAGTTTTAGCTTTATTTCTTTAAACGAGGAGACTTCAATTGAAAATCCACATGTCCCATCTAAATGCAGCGTTGACTGTTGTTGGCTAATTGGGGTTGGAATGGTGTGCTGACATTGTATTGTTGTGTTCTTTTGAAGTGCTTTTCCTGTTTTCCTATCCTATCAGGACCTTGATTAAGCTCCATCAATTATGTCAGCTCACAAGCTAACGTTTAATAATGTCCAAGATCCTTGTGAGACTGTTTGATTTGTACAGAAATTCCAAAGCTGCAAAACTCATTTAAGGGCAGCAGTGCCTGCTGTACCTGAAATAATCCAGACCAGCCAATGCTTGAACTCAAGTGGAATCTGGGACACAGAGAGAATGCTCAAGGCATGATGCAGCTGGTTTAAGCTTTTGGTACTTGGAGCTAGAGTTTCCTGCTGCATGTCGTCCTTTCATTTCTTCCTTTGCTTGTTTGAAAGCTGGGGAGGGACAAGTGATGTCGGTGACACTGTGGTTTGGAAAACTAACACGTGTTTGGCAAACAAAAAAGGTGCCTCAGAGGTCAGCTTGTGTCATGTGAAAACTTCTCTGAATCGGTTGATCAAGGTGCTGTACGGAAGTTGTGTTACCGATTCGGGTCGAACTTCCTAAACTGGGTTTTGAGGACATGTATACCTTCGGCAACATCTCCGAACCCCGGCAGAGCCTTCACTGTGTGTGGGAGTGCAGACCACAACTTAGCTTTCTACGTCTGAAGCCCAGTTTCACTCCATGAGCGCATTGATGGGTCCAACATGATCTTTTCGCATCTCTGGAATCAAGGTCCCTTCACTTTGCAAGCTCTTTGCTGGCTGATATCTGATTGTCCTTCAGTCTGTCTGGATGCTCCTGTTCCCTGGATGCTGCCTGACCTGCTGCGCTTTTCCAGCAACACATTTCCAGCTCTGATCTCCAGCATCTGCAGACCTCACTTTCTCCTTCAGTCTGTCTGTCCATTTTTCACAAGCTAGCTGCAGTTCAGTGTTGTCTAACCTTGGATGGTCGTGCCTGATCGGCTAGCAACGTTTTTCTGTTGAATGAACGTGCTGTGAAAATGTAGGCTGAGATGCAGAGCCAAGCTCTGTTTTTGGATGGGGGGTGTGGTTTCAGCAAATGGTGGATATGGGAGGTCACACACCAACTGTGGAGTGGGAGCTGGGCAGGAGGGGAAGGTACCACTGGGTAAAGCGAGTGTCAGAATTAGACTGAGTGTCAAACATTGTATCAGGGAGCCAGGCTGGACATGGAGAATTGATCTGTGAGAGATGTGTAGAGACCTGAAAGTCAGGAATCACTCAGTGCACATTCAACCATGTGCCCATACTTAGTGGAAGTGGTGTGAGGCTTTTCTAAAGTCCCATGAACTCACCAGTGGGATGTACATTTACTGTTTAATTGTACTTTGCACAGCATCAGTCGCAGTTTTAACAGCCTTTAGAGATATATGGCACAGAAACAGACCCTTCAGTCCAACTTGTCCTCACACTAAGCGTTCCATTTATAATGCCCACTGTGTTTCATTAGTTAGTCAAAACGTGTTTGCCAAATGTGAGTGTTTTCTGAGTCGTTGTTTTTGGAAAAAAGACCAACTTGAAATGGGTAAAGAAATCTTGGCTGATGCCTGTTTGTGATTAAGAACAGCAACACACTATAAAAGCCATTGTGTGCAAAGGAAATAAAAATTATTACATATAGTCTTGAACTGTGAATTATTAGAAATGATTCTTAATTCATCTGTGTCTGTGGATGCAAATTCTGGCATTCACCCTGTGGGTGCATCATTGCACTCAATGATGTTATTTGTTAGTAGGATGCCAGCTCCATTGATATAACAGCAGTAGCTGACGATGCTCATTTCATGAACACTCCAAGTTGCACAGATAGGGCCAACACCATATTCCCAACTGATACAAAATGTGCAGCCGGAGTTAGTTGCAATACTGCACCACTGACAGCGCCACCAGCAGCTATGGCCATTGGTGGTATTGCAGTGGAGCTGATAGTGAAGGATTGGTTTTGGAGCCTGTGAGGACACACAAAGGTGGGGGTTACTGACCAGGGTGGGATGTGTGTGGGGAGGACAGGGGTATGGTATCCTGCAGGCCCTGACTATCCCAGTAGCAGGTCCGTCACACGGAAACAAAGGAGCCTGAGAGTTCAGTACATCCTTCCCTTCCAAGTTCACATAACTGCAAGCAAATCGGACTCGTGTTCGTCCCATTGTCCCAAGTCTCCTGCTCATTGCTGTTTGTCTATCAGTGGCAGCAGGTATGGACCATTGCTAGCTACTGAGGGCTTTGGTTTCTCTGGAAAGTGTGACAATGCTATGGCTTTTAGACTTGTATTTTATCCTCGTTTCTTTTAAGAGAGAGATTTAATAAGAGGCACTGAGCAGTCTGTGGTAATGTAAAATGCTTGCGATTCCTTGGGGTTTTTTTTTCAAAGTTGGAATAATAGAAGCAGCCTGGATGGGTGTGGCCAGCTCTCAGCGACCAGGATTTCTAGGTTTATTTAGCTTTTAGAAGATGCTGGAGTCTTGAAGTAGAGGCTACTTTTTCAACTCTCTTGGTTACATCAAGAAGTTGGGGTCTCTCCTCTTACTGCAGGTGTGGCACATGAGAAAGTCTAATTTCTGCATTTGTGATTTTGCCCTAGGGTGTGATTCTGGGATGTTAGTATATTGGAACAGTTAATTATTAATAGCTGTTGTAACTATCACTCTAAGCAAGTTTTCAAATAGAGTTGAGGTAATCTAACTTCTCCTTTCTTTAGTTGTATTTTAACTATAGTGCTTGAATAATCAGTGTTGTGCTTATTGTTGAATAGTTTGACCAGTCAAGTTGCATCTGGAACATAGCACATTACATTTGCCTTTAAAATAAGGAAGTGTAGGGTTTAGCCTACTGCTTTAAAAGATTTAGAGGGAGCCAAGGGACTTAATAGATAGGAGGTGGCAATATCTCCACATGCACCCTCCAAACTAACCCTCCTTTACCTCTGAACGTTTCCCCAAGCGAGTGAGTTGGGACATTAATTCTGCCCATTAACTTTCTTTTTTAGATTAGATTAGATTACTTACAGTGTGGAAACAGGCCCTTCGGGCCAACAAGTCCACACCGACCCGCCAAAGCGTAACCACCCATTCCCCTATATTTACCCCTTTACCTAACACTACGGGCAATTTACCATGGCCAATTCACCTGACCTGCACATCTTTGGACTGTGGGAGGAAACCGGAGCACCCCCGGAGGAAACCCACGCAGACACGGGGAGAATGTGCAAACTCCACACAGTCAGTCGTCTGAGTCGGGAATTGAACCCGGGTCTCTGGCGCTGTATACATGCTAACCACTGTGCCACCGTGCCGCCAGATGATATCTGCCTTGTGGAGATTTTTCAGCATTTTCTAGTTTTGTTTCAGTGAAAATCTTCAATATTTTGGTTCTGCTATAAATATGTAATACTTGATCTAAGCTCCAACTAAAAGTGAGGATCATTATCTTTATGCTGATCAAACAGGAGCACTTTGATAAAATGCTCCTATGATTTAAGATATTTCTAAATTAACATGTAGGCACTTCACTTCCTGGCCGTTCTCCTTAGACGCTGCATGTACTTTCCTAGCAGCCGTTTTCATGATTATAACCCTTTAATCACTCTGTTACTTTGGAGGCCTCTTTTGACATTGTGATCCAAAGGCTGGTTGTTATGGTGAGCTGTGATACCAGGGGTTGAGGGTGTTCTCCGTGATAGACTGACCTGTGGTGGTGAATTCACAGTATAGGGAGTCATGTGTCTGCCCTCACACCCCAATGGTCAAAGTCATTCTATATTGGATTACGCTGACACGCATTGCACATCTTCTAGTTTGTGATTCTTTTGCAGGCAATGTAATGTTGGCCCACGTACCTGCTAAGAAAGTTTACAGTTTTCAGTTCATGCGAAGTTATGGATTTTGCCAAGTTGTCATGGCTACGGCAAGTCCAACATTCTGATTTGCTTCAATAACTCTGTCAGCTACCATGGAGAGTGTGAATTCTATGTTGCTTGTGTTGAAAAGAATTGAGTTTAGTTAGAAGAATCCCAGTCATTTTATCATCATGACATGTTTGCAGTAACTTCTTCATGTAGATTGTCCCCTTTTTTTTGGTTGCTTACTCCTCTTTTCATGAATACCAATGCAAGTTAGCAACCTTTGTTCTCCATATTTTCCGTTATTCGGTGAAAATAAAATCATAAAACTTTGGAAGATGATTTAAACTCTTTACACCACAGGAATGTATACATGCTTTACATGATGACTTTTTAGGTTTATCTCTTGCCCTGATTTCCATTATGAAAATCAACCAACTGTAATTGAACTAAATTGTATTCTGCTGTGTACAAAGCCATGTCTCAATTAGCAATGCTAATTGAAGGAAGGAAGTCTGTGTTTTATGTAAATTACTGTCAAAGGTTTACATAGTTGGAGAGAAGTAAACTGAAATTTGTTGTTGGACAAGGGCTGTATGGAAGGTGATGTGATCATAATTAACATGTCTCGTTGCCCCCATCCTGCCCCTAGTCCCTGATTGAGATTGTCAAGGTTCTTTGAGGAGCAATTGGATCTTATCCCAGATGCTGTTTCTTAATTGAAGGCTGACATCTCTCAGGTTCATGTATTTCTGCTATAGTCCTTCATGTGACTGGATAGGCTGATTCTCAACTCCTACATCTTTGGGCAGGACATGCCACACAGAGTGAGAATCAAAGTGCAGGATTTGTTTCCTTCTGTGCTATCGCGTTGCCTCAGTGTTCAGGGATTTAGACTCTGTGTGCCACAACTTGATGGGCAAGTTGTCTAAATTCTCAACAGTTGGTAGCAAGTTCCACCCAATTATTAATGTTCGTGCTGCCAGGCTTCAGGGAGGGTCTCACAGCATCTTTGTAGCAATTTGCTTTGTCCTTCCCTGGAACACTGGCAATTTGAAAGTTGAGAAAGCAGAGCCTAGTGGGGCTGATGGTTCCCAGTTGTCCAGACACTCAGTCCAGTCCATTACAGTTGGCTTTGCAAGAGTTTTGTCTGAATGCTGTAGAGCGGGCTTCAAGAAGGACACCAGCATTCAGTCGTCCCACTGAACCTGGAGAGTGCGGCAGTGATATTGCTGATGGAATTTCCCTACCACTTTTACGTGTCGCTGATACACAGTCCAAGTCTCAATGCAATAATGAAAGCCCGTGTAGTGCTTTCAGTCTTTATTTTCCTCAACAAAGATGAGCTGCCCTCTGGTGTGAGTGTTAAATACTGTCTTGTGGAACGTATGAATTCAGATCCTTGGACCTGCTCTGTCATTCATGCCTGACCTGTTTGTTTGAAATCCCACATTCTCATCTACTCCTGATTGCCTTGAATTGTTTTGTTTAAAAAGAATGTATTGACCTTTGCCTTAAAAACATTCAATGACCCCACTTCCACTGCCTTCTGAGGAAGAGATTTTCACAACCCTCATAGAGAAAATAGTTCTTCTCATCCATGTCTAAATAGTGAGACCCCCTAACCTCCAGCTGATGCCCGTTAGTTCTGGAGTGATTCCCCCAGAGGAAGCATCTTTCCACGTCTGCCTTATTGAGAACGTTCAAGATCTTCCACACTTCCATCAAATCAATTCTTCACTCTTCTAAACTCCTGAAAACAAGCCCATCATGTTCAATCTTTCCTCATAAGAGATCCTGTTCAATTTAGGTATGATCTCGTAAATCTCCTCTGGGCCACCTGCATCGCCTTTCCATCCTTCCTTAAATAAGGAGATCAAAACTACACACAGGCTTTGGGATGTGGCCTGTATAATTGAAACATAACATCCTTAGTTTTATGATGATTCCTCTCATTTTAAAGGATAGCATTCCATTAGTCTTTATTATTTACTGTGCTTGCGTAACAGCGATTTGTGATTCTTAGAACCTTCTGCAGTTCTGCAGCCATTCTTTGTTTCGGTAATACTCGGCGTTTTTTCAATTCTTCCTGCCAAATTGAATAATTGCCTATTTTCCCACATTGAGCAAAAATCTGACAGATGGAGTATAGTCACTCAACTTGTCCATATTGGTCTGCATCCTTCTTATGTCTTCTTCACAGCATACTTTCTCTCTGTGTCATCTTTGGATTTTGCTACCAGACTATCACTGACCTCATATCAGTCTTTAGATTGGATTAGGTTAGTTTCCCTACAGTGTGGAAACAGGCCCTTCAGCCCAACCAGTCCACACCGACCCTCCGAAGAGCAACCCACCCAGACCCATTTCCCCTTGAATGATGCATCTAACACTGTGAGCAATTGAGCATGGCCAATTCACCTGACCTGCACATCTTTGGACTGTGGGAGGAAACCGGAGCACCCAGAGGAATCCCACGCAGACACTGGGAGAACGTGCAAACTCCACGCAGACAGTCGCCTGAGGCTGGGATCGAACCTGGGAACCTTGTGCTGTGAGGCTGCAGTGCTAACCACTGAGCCACCGTGCTGCCCATTTAATCTCCATTACATCTACACCAGACCTAATCTGACCACGATTGACAAACAATTTGCAGTGTGGTCTCCCACTCTGCACCAGATTTAATAAACCGCTCTCGATTTCCCTGATTCTGCAAACAAAAAATGCAACCTGACCTGGAATATTACTCCAGCAAAACTCTTGCGTCACCCAAGACCTGGCCAGTCAAACATCCCACTTCCGACACCGCTTGAAGCAGAGATTCTGCAATATGTTGAACACTTCCCATGCCTTGGCAGCCAAAGCATGGGAAATGTTCAACATATTCCAGCAACTCTACCCTTCCATCTGTGGAGGAAGTGGAATGTGTGACTGGCCAGGTCTTGGTTGGAATAAGAGTTTGGAAATCCAACAGGGAACCAGCTCGCCAGCTCCATTTTCCACAAAGTAGTGAGGTCTGATAATAAAGCTTGTTCTGTACCCTATTGTTTTTGATGTTTGGAAAACTTGCAGCATCATTGTAAGTAGATTCTACTGTTTGATACACAACACACTGAACTGTCGAAAGTTTATTTTGCAATCTGTGTACTTGCTTGTCAAGTATCATTGGGAGGTTTATTTTCATGAGTTGGGTTAAAGCATACTTCCCAGTTTGGAGAACGAGGTAAAATTCATACCTGTCTGCCAAATCAGAGTGCAAGCTGATGCAGTTTAAAGAAGACAGGTTTTCTTTGCTATTGTTTCACTCCCACAATCAGCACCATGCAGTAAGTTTTTCCTGATGTTAGATGAGCCAGTACCATACGATTGCAAAACAATTATCATTATGACTGTAGTTAGACTGAAGTAATTGTAATATTGTGATGTGATGTGTAGAGGAAGCCTGTGGTATGCATTACCGGAAGCTTCTAACAAAAAGGCAATGAAGATTGCCAGTCCTGCTTGCTTGTACTCTGAGAGGAAGGAAATATCTAGTGATAGAAATAGCACACGTGTCCTAATGAAAGTAGGAGAAAGACTTTTTCAGATTCTCAACATAGGGCCGAATTAACGACTTGGATGGAATCTTCATTTTAAGATAAACACCTTATTTCTGAGGCTTCTTGTAATATGCTATTTCTTCAATTGCAGACACACTTCTAGCATAGATATGCTTCCATTACATTGGAGAGCCAGTATTTTTACTTAGACCTATCTACATGGATTGATATTATGGAGCAGATGTACTGAAGCAAAACATTTCAAAGGTGTTTTTGGCCAATGGTCACACAACTGACAACCAGCCGAGGTGCTCAAAATAATCACTGCAACTTTTATATCTAAATAAAGTGTAAGATGAATTCCACATTTTTAGCCTGAAATATGAACAATTACTGGCAGGTGTTCAATGTTTCTGACATATTATTGGTATCCAAGCAAATTCAGTTTTCCGTTCTCTTGACACGTTAGTCAGAACATGCTTCACAACAAAGGAAAAATGCTCTTAAAAAATGCACTTTCTGTACAGAGGCTATATGAAACGTTTGCAATACAAGACTGTTGGAAATGCAGAAAGTGAAAATAACTTCAGGGGAGAAGGAGAAACAGTTTGCATGCTCACACTGACACCACAGCCTGACTTTAAAACGTTCTCTGCATTTTCTGTTCCAGAATTAACAGGTGGAATGTTTTCTCGATGTGTTGGAATTTTGACAGCATCAATAAAGAGTTCAGCACGTTTTACTTTGGCAAACTCCATGATGAATAAAATATGTACTGTACTGGCAAGAGCAGTCACCACTTGAAAAGTTCGAAAAGCAAACCTGGCAACTTGACAACTTGCAGGTTGTTGGGGTTGGGGGTGGAGTGGGAGGTTTTGCAGTTCCCCACATTGTCGACACTCAGTACCTGATTGAATGGCCCGGCATTGGGAAATGGGTAATCCCAAACACCCCACAAACCAATACACCCCTGCACCCTCACCCCCATCCAGCCTTCACTCCCTCATGGTGCTAACATCTCACTGCGTCTCAAGTGAGTGTCTTCCTGGCAGCTACCATTGTTCCCTCGGTGCCACGTGGGGAAAATAATGAGGTGTTCACTTAAGTGGGTCCTCTACTTTTTGTCATTTACATAAATGATTTGGATGCAAGCATAAGAGTTAGTAAGTTTGCAGGTGGCACCAAAATTGGAGCTGTAGTGCACAGCGAAGAGGGTTACCTCAGATTACAACAGGATCTGGACCAGATGGGCCAATGGGCTGAGAAGCGGCAGATGGAGTTTAATTCCGATAAATGCGAGGTGCTGCATTTTGGGAAAGCAAATCTTAGCAGGACTTATACACTTAATGGTAAGGTCCTAGGGAGTGTTGCTGAACAAAGAGACCTTGGAGTGCATGTTCATAGCTCCTTGAAGGCGGAATCGCAGGCAGGTAGGATAGTGAAGAAGGTGCTTGGTATGCTTTCCTTTATTGGTCAGAGTATTGAGTACAGGACTTGGGAGGCTGTACAGGACATTGGTTAGGCCACTGTTGGAATATTGTGTGCAATTCTGGTCTCCTTCCTATCGGAAAGATGTTGTGAAACTTGAAAGGGTTCAGAAAAGATTTACAAGGATGTTGTCAGGGTTGGAGGATCTGAGTTATAGGGAGAGGCTGAACAGGCTGGGTTGTTTTTCCTGGAGTGTCGGAGGCTGAGGAGTGACCTTATAGAGGTTTACAAAATTATGAGGGGCATGGATAGGGTAAATAGACAAAGTCTTTTCCCTAGGGTGTGGGAGTCTAGAAGTAGAGGGCATAGGTTTAAGGTGAGAAGGGAAAGATATAAAAGGGACCCAAGGGGCAACTTTTTCATGCAGAAGGTGGTACATGTATGGAATGAGCTGCCAGAGGAAGTGATGGAGGCTGGTACAATTGCAACATTTAAGAGGCATCTGGATGGGTATATGAATAGGAAGGGTTTGGAGGGATATGGGATGGGTGCTGGTAGGTGGGACTAGATTGGGTTGGGATATCTGGTCGACATAGTCGTGTTGGACCGAAGGGTCTGTTTCCACGCTGTACATCTCTATGACTCTATATTCTGATTGTTCAAAGCTGATATTACATGAGGTGCAACACAATTTAGTTTCTTCCATTGCTGTGTATTAATTCTGTTTCTTTTCTCCTGTCCTTATTATCCGATTATCTGGGACTATGGGTCTGCATTAGATTAGTCTATGCCTTTGGGCCTGGTTCTGTAGTAGTTTGCCATTGTCATCTGTAGGTTACTCTCCGAGTCTCACCACCTGAGATCAGGTGAATTGGAAGGATTTTAAAGGCCGACAGTCAACCTGTTTGACTTTGTTGCAAATACATCTTCCATCATCAACAGATCCTGGCATGATCTCAAACCCTCCACGTCTGGCTTAGAGGTGGGAGCACTACACTGTACCACCAGATCTCTGTATGTTATGTTGAGTTTAGAAGAATGAGTGGAGAACTAATTGAGGTATACAAGATATTTAAAGGGGATTGACAAAGTAGACATCGAGGGGATGTTTCCACTTGTGAGCTGATCTGAACGATTTATGTCGGCGATGGGGAGGGATTACTT
Source organism: Chiloscyllium plagiosum (assembly GCF_037043375.1). Lineage (NCBI taxonomy): Eukaryota > Metazoa > Chordata > Chondrichthyes > Orectolobiformes > Hemiscylliidae > Chiloscyllium > Chiloscyllium plagiosum. The sequence goes on along the minus strand of NW_028270155.1, from coordinate 58,514,554 downwards.
TCCTCCACGGTGGTGAATCTGTAGAATTCAATACCCCAGAGTGTGGTGGATACCAGGACACTGAATAAATTTAAGAAGGAGATGAATAGATTCTTAATGAGTAACGGGTTGAAGGATTATGGGAAATGGGCAGGAAAGAGTTTGAGGCTGAGATGCGATCAGCCATGATCATATTAAATAGCAGAGAAGGCTTCAGGGACTGGATTACCTACTCCTGCTCCTGGTTCTCCTGTTCTTCTTCTGAAATTACAATGCATGCAAGGTTTGTGAAGGTTTGTAGCTCAGGTTGAGGTTTAGGGTGTAGGTTTGCTCGCTGAGCTGTAGGTTTGATATCCAGACGTTTCATTACCTGGCTAGGTAACATCAACAGTGGCGACCTCCAAGTGAAGCGAAGCTGTTGTCTCCTGCTTTCTATTTATATCTTTCTCCTGGATGGGGTTCCTGGGGTTTGTGGTGATGTCATTTCCTGTTTGTTTTCTGAGGGGTTGACAGATGGCATCTAGATTTGTGTGTTTGTTTATGGCATTGTGGTTGGAGTGCCAAGCCTCTAGGAATTCTCTGGTATGTCTTTGCTTAGTCTGTCCTAGGATAGATGTGTTGTCCCAGTCAATATGGTGGTTTTTTTCATCCGTGTGTAGGGCCATGAGGAAGAGAGGGTCGTATCTTTTTGTGACTAGCTGGTGTTCATGTATCCTGGTGGCTAACTTTCTTCCTGTTTGTCCTACGTAGTGTTTGTGGCAGTCCTTGCATGGAATTTTGTAGATGACATTGGTTTTGTCCATGGGTTGTATTGGGTCTTTTAAGTTTGTTAGTTTTTGTTTGAGAGTGTTGGTGGGTTTGTGTGCTACAGCTTCGCTTCACTTGGAGGTCGACATTGATGATGTTACCTAGCCAGATAATGAAATGTCTGGATATCAAACCTACAGCTCAGCGAGCAAACCTACATTCCATTACAATGCATATTCAACATCTTCATTAGATAGCAAACCTCTATATACTTTGTTACATTTTCCAGATTCCTCATTGTACTATGGCTGAAAGGCCATCATGTAAAACCTTTCTCCACTGGATATTTATAGCAGCTGCCCGAAGCTCTGGCGCATCCCTCCGCATTTATTCCTGAACTTCAGAATGTCATGGACAACATTCTGCATTGGATGTCTCTGGGAGATCAAAGTATGCACTTCATTGAGATGATGGTCATTCATCTGCAGTGGATGTGTGTCCCTGAGGACAGGCCAGAGAGCACAGAGCTGCTCAGGATAAATCACAACAAAAATCACACCATCCTTTTCAAGATCAGCTTTACAAAGCCAAATTCCAAAAGGAAACTGGTGAGGGTTTCTCCCCATTTGGGTCATTTGGAGGTCACCCTGCTGAGGAGGCAAAACTTTGGCTTTGCAGGAAGACACTGAGAGATTTTCTCTTCCCCAGCCAATCAGAATCTTTGTACTTGTTTGAACTCTCTGGTGATATGGCAATGTGACAAATGTCTAAGGTGGTCTGCCCAGGGAACCAACTGAACGGAATCGAAAATGGAAAAGCCTGGAGAAAATTGATATACAGAGAGATCAGAGTGTTCAGGTCCATTGTACCCTGAAGGTGGCAACGCAGGTCAATAGAGTGGTCAAGAAGGCATACGGCATACTTCATTGAATGGGGTACTGAGTACAAGAGTTGGCAGGTCATGTTACAGTTGTATAAGATTTTGGTTCGGCCACATTTGAAGTACTGCATACAGTTCTGGTAACTACATTACCAAAAGGATGTGGATGATTTGGAGAGGGTGCAGAGGAGGTTCACCTGGATGATTCCTACTACGGACGGCACTAGCTTTGAAGAGAGGTTGAGTAGATTAGGATTATTTTAATTAGAAAGAAGGAGGTTGAGTGGGGGGACCTGATTGAGTTCGACAATATCATGAGAGTGATAGACAGGGTGGATAGCAAGAAGCTCTCTTTCCCAAAGTGGGGGGACTCGATTACTAGGAGTCATGAGTTCAAAGTAAGAGGGGACAAGTTTAAGGGAAATATGTGAGAAAAGTTCTTTACACAAAGGGTGGTGGGTGCCTGGAACGTATTGCCAGTGGAGGTGGTAGAGGCAGGCATGATAGCGTCATTTAAGATGTATCTAAACAGGGAACAATGAATGGACAGGGAACAATGGGATATATATCCTTAGAAAATAGGTGACAGGTTTAGATAGGGCAGAATTGGAGGGCCAAAGGGCCTGTTCCTCTGCTGTAATTTTCTTTGTTCTTGAATCCACCATCTCATTTTCTTTCCCCAAGTCTTTTGAAGACATTATGTACAGCCACTGCATGATAGACTTCGATTAGATTAGATTACTTACAGTGTGGAAACAGGCCCTTCAGCCCAACAAGTCCACACCGCCCCGCCGAAGCGCAACCCACCCATACCCCTACATGTACCCCTTACCTAACACTACGGGCAATTTAGCATGGCCAATTCACCTGACCTGCACATCTTTGGACTGTGGGAGGAAACCGGAGCACCCGGAGGAAACCCACGCAGACACGGGGAGAACGTGCAAACTCCACACAGTCAGTCGCCTGAGGTGGGAATTGAACCCGGGTCTCTGGCGCTCTTTTGTGTGAATCCTCCATGAGGACTGGTGGTACAGTACAGTACAGTGCAGCTAAATGTAGTGTTCTAAGGCAACACGTTCAGATCCATCCTTCACAATACCAGGGATGGTGGGGTTCAATTTAACTGCATGTTAAGGATCAGAATGAAAGTTGTAAATACTATTTCAAATGATGTGTGGTTTACTGATTTAAATTAACAATCGTCCCTCCACCCCCAAACCTGAACCTTCTTAATTAAATGGTTGGAAAATTTTGCAAATCATTTCACTTGCAATCAAGACCGAATTTCCTGAGAAGCTTTGGATTGCAGTGTTTCCACCACACAATCCATTGTGGATTTTGGGAATTGTCTGTCCTTTCCGCAATGCCCTTTAAATAGAACAACTTTGTTCCGATTATGGAGAAGTCACTGGTCCAGGCGGATTGACTTTATTAGTTTGAGGGCTTTATTGTGTTGCGGATTCAGAAATTAAATAGATGTTTCTTGCATTTTGTTTAATGGGTTAGAGTGAAGTGAAGGATTTTTAGGTGGGCTGGGAATCTAAATTACTGTTGTCATTCCATAACAGTCCTGCCAAAAGGCGCTCCACGTGTGCTTAAAGGGAAGCAACTACTTTGTCTAACTCGGCACTTGTGCCTTTGTGTGTCTGTGAACCAGCCTCAGTGTTTTAAGAATGGGTTTAGCCTCACTTCCTGGTGATGGGGGAGACTGGTGGGTGAAATGGATGCATGGCTAGTGGTTCTGCAGCCCTGCTGCCCACTAGCCTGGATGTCCCAACACACTGCAGATGATTAAAACCTGTGCCACCTGATCTTTCAAATTACTCTCCTCCTGCAATTCTGCTCTAACCAGATACATCCTCTGATTCCCTGAGATATCTTCTTTCCCAAATTTCTGACAATGTATATACATATTACTGATACTATTATTACATGAGTTACTATTATTACATGAGTTACGTAGTTACCTTCCTTCCTCCTGGTATTTACTTTACAGCTCATTCTTTTGCTTTTGTTTTGTAGCCAATTATTTTCTTTCTCTTTAATTCCCCCTTCACCCTTGGCCCTTTCTTTCACAAAGTGAATGAGCTGAAATGTGAACTGAGTCTTTCCCCTTCCTCCACCTGCTGGGTTATTTTTCCATTGTTTTAATCTCTGAAATCCATCCAAGATCATTTATGTACTAAGTGATTAATCTACATTTAAATCCTTCTGATTCTTTTCAGGAAAATGAGGAAAAATAAGCCAGAAGCTCACCCCTGTGAATTTGTGAGGCATATAGCACTTACAGAACTGTGCTGCTGGCCTTTTCAAAGTACCACACCTAAATTAGCATGGCAACCAAATTTAAGCCGAACTTCATGCACATGTAACAACCTCACATTTTCTCAATAAGCTGAGTTACAGTTTACTGGTTTACAATGTTATGCATTGCAATAGCACCAGAGTTTATGAAATGACAGAGCGAAAATTGAGCCCATTTGAATTAACCACAAGATACTTAATATTCTGTAACACCTGTCTGCTGTGGTCTAAGCTTTGTCAGCCGCTGTTCTGTTATTTATAGTCTTGACAATCGGAAATGTTGGGGCTAGCTTTGAGCTTGATTGTCTGTCTCTACCTGGGCCACAAGTGCAATGGAGCAGTCATTGAGCGCAACACAGAAAATGCGTTGTCACAGATTCCTGTTTTGTTCAAAACAAAATATAGAAAATATAAAACATCATGAGTTTAGTATCAAATGTAGCTAATGTTTTTTTGAATTTGTTCATTGGACATGGGTGGCACAAGTTATTACCTATCACCTGTCCTAAATTCAAGCATTGTCTTGAAGAGCTGCAGACTGCTTGATGTAGGTACACAAATAGTTCTTTTCAGAAGGAAGTTCCACGGTTTCATTTCAGCGATGCTGAAAGAATGCCAATATAGTTCCAGGTCAGGAAGGTAAGTGACTTGGAGGGAAAGTTGCAGGCAGTGGTTTTCCCATATATCTGTTGTCTTTATTCTCTTGGTGTTGAGGTTGAGGGTTAGGAACATGTTGTCGAAGAGATTCTTCGGTAAATCATTGCTGCTGCTATTGCTGTACATTTGGTGGTAAAGGATGTGAAACTTGAAGGTGTTGGATGTGGTGTCAACCCAGCGGGCTGCTTTGTCCTGGATGGTGACAAGCTTTTTGATTGTTGTTGGAGCTGCACCCATCCAGACAAATGGGAAGTATTCCATCACACTTGTGTGTTGTCCCTAATCCCAACTACATTGGGGTGGGGAGGGGGATAACTTCAATGTTGATAATGCCATTGGACATCAGATTCTCCCTTGTAGGAGATGGTCATTGTCTGACACTTGGGTCACCCAAGGACTACTTTTCCTCTATCACCAGGGCAAAATATTGTCCAGATCTTTTGCATACAGGCAACTACTTTTTCAGTATCTGGGGAGTCATGAATGATGCTGAACATTGTGCAATCATCAGCAAACATCCCTTCATCAGAGCTTCTGATGGAGGGAAGATCATTGAGGAAACAGCTGAAGGTGGTTGAGCAGAAGACAATGCTGAGGAACTCCTACAGAGATGTCCTGGGGCTGTATCTAATGTGTTCTGGCAATTCTTTATTGTATGGAACAGACAGAATCTACAGAAGATTGGCTTCTGAGATGCTGGGAAACTCAGCGGAGGAGCTGAGATGAATCATCCAGTAAATACTTTTGGCTGAAGGTGGAAACAAAACTTGCCTTTTGCTCTAATATGTTGGGCTCCATCACGGAGGATGGAGATCTTTGCAAAACATCCTCCTCCCTTTAGCTATTTAATCATCCATCACCATTTAGGACTGAATGTGATAGGACTGTGACATTTTGATCTGATCCATTGGTTGTGTGATCACTTAACTCTGTCTTTAACTTGTTGTTCCGACCACTTGGCATGCATGTGGCCCTATGTTATACCTCCACCACTTTCAGGTATGCCTGGTGCTACTCCTAGCATACTCTCCTATAGTCCTCACTGAACTAGTATTAGTCCGTGGCTTGATGATAATGGTAGATAGAGGTGACAGATTGTGGTTGAATACAGCTTCCTTTAGATATACCTTCACTAACCAAAAAAAAGCCATATGCAAAGTTGAGGTTTTGGCATAATTTGTTATAAACAGGAATTACACTCATATTCCATCCATATGTGCAGGCGCTCTGTTTATCATTATTTACATGATGTGTGTTTTCAGCTTTAAAATGTTTCACTGGTTCAGAATGTCTTCCAGTATGCAATTTAAATGACCAATTTAAACGACATTGAATTATTTATACACCAGTGCATTGTTTCTGATATAAAAGCCAATTTTGAATCCAAATATTCAACTTTCCACTAGCATATGCTCACTGCTGTCTGTGAAGTCCAGCTTGGATTAACAAACCCAAACAAGAATTCCAAATGATGAGATTAAAGTATATGATTCAAATAAAAACAATGTGCTATTAATTCTGGATGTGTGGAACTTCTGTTTTTCATTATTCGATTTCAGTTTCAACTTCATTAGATAGAACGGACAATGGGTGAATAATGCCAAGTATGCTTTACAAATTGCACAACCAAATAATTTCTGTGAAATATTGCCACATATTCTCTGTTGATGGCCCATTTGGCTGCCGCCTGCGCATGTACCTCAGCAATGTGCTGCCCTGCTTCCTAATTGCTATCTTTGTTAACCATTCCCGCTGGAATGTAACCCATGCTTCAGATTTTATTATGTGAGACTATTTCTCATTTCTTTCTCCTCTCCTGTTGTTGGGAATATGAATAAAGCTGACCTGAATTGGAATGTGCGGTGATTAGAATCGGGTTGACCTTGTTAACTGAGGTTCTTGATTGGGGTTGTTTGCTTGGGCCAATCAGGAAAGCCTTGGCTGACCAATTTAACCAGGAGATTTGGAATCTCCTCAGTTGAGGACTGACTCCGAGCTGGCTGACCACAGCCAGTGTACTGTGCACTAGTTGATAAAGGGCCATTTGGTGACGGGATACTGGCCTCTGTGCAGTTATTTCAGAATTCATCATTTATTTTAAATTGATGGCCTCTCGTTTCTGACTGCCGTTTCAACCAAGGGAAAGTGTTCTTTTCCATGCTGCAATCAAATCTCTCAAATTTCCCTGTATTACGTCCTTGTCTGTTGAATCATGAGCATGTTTAAGGTGATGGACTACTATTCAGAAGTGCTGTTTTCTCCTTAATGATTATAACCAAAACTGTGCAAAGTACACTGTGGTATAACCATTGCCTTGGACTGCATCTTTGATCTTGTACAATGCCTCCAGTCTGATAAATCTTTGTTTGGGAAGAGTTCCGACTGATTAAAAATCAAAGGAGGGTAAGTATAGTTGAGGCGGATTTCAGCTATGCATCAGTGGGATGAATGGCTCAGGAGATTTGTGGGCGGCACGGTGGCACAGTGGTTAGCACTGCTGCCTCAGAGCGCCAGAGACCCGGGTTCAATTCCCGCCTCAGGCGACTGACTGTGTGGAGTTTGCACATTCTCCCCGTGTCTGCGTGGGTTTCCTCCGAGTGCTCCGGTTTCCTCCCACAGTCCAAAGATGTGCAGGCCAGGTGAATTGGCCATGCTAAATTGCCCGTAGTGTTAGGTAAGGGGTAAAGGTAGGGGTATGGGTGGGTTGCGCTTCGGCGGGTCAGTGTGGACTTGTTGGGCCGAAGGGCCTGTTTCCACACTAAGTAATCTAATCTAATTAAATAATCTATTACTGTTGTTGTGTTTCCGCTATTTGTAAAACACAGGTTGGACTCCTGTAATTCATTATTACCTGGACTTTTTAAGCATTTTTTTATTGCGCTCAGACTGCAATTACTTGTCTTCTCCATCCATCTGTCCAGTCCACTAATATGTTCACAAACCTCTCAACTGTTTGCTGAATATCCTACCGGTTGTATCATTAAAAAATTGTGATACAATTCATAAGTTCAATTAATTTATACAATGTGCCCTGTATACTTTTTAAGTTTATTAAAGTACAGTGGCCATGAAATACACAACTTGCTCAACCTTTGCCTACAATGGAAAATGGGGCCTGGCTGCATTAAAAATGCAACCTGAAGTACAATTCTTTGATTCATGTTTTAGTATTCATTTTGATCTCTTCCTTGATAAATTATTTCTCAAGAAAACCTTTTGAGTTGTTAGTTTTTCCCATTTCAGGACCCTATTCAATTGAGATATTTCTGCTTTCAAAAAAAAAATCAGATGAAGTGACAAAATAAGAGACCAGAAGACATTGGAGCAGAAATCTGGCCATTCGGCCAATCGAATCTGCTCCACCATTCAATCATGGCTGATAGGTTTTTCAACTCCATTTTCCTGCTTTCTGCCTGTAACCTTTGATCCCCTTGGCAATCAAGAGCTTATCCATCTCTGTTTTAAATATACTCAATGACCTGGCCTCCACAGCCTTCTGTGGCAGTGAATTCCCCAGATTCACCACTCTGGCTAGAAAGTGCAGGAAAGATTATTCAGTTTGATGTTAATAGGCAGATACATGTTTTTGGAAACGAGATTTGAATAAATCTCTACTTTTATGCCAGACAAAATTTGAATGGAAGACTATAAGTGGCCACTAGTCATGGGTATTGAGGCATCTGATCTATATCTGAATAACATCCTGCCTTCTGTGAAACTGTCCTCAGCTTTATATGAAATCTACTATTTCCTACAATTGAAGAATGGTTACTTTACACAAGATCCAACTCAGTTAGTCCCACCTTTACCATGTAACCCTGCAAATCCACAGTTGAATCTGCCTCCAGCACTTTCTCAGATGCTGCATTCCAGTTCACAGTCACTCAAAGCTTTCTCTCCTGTTGCTTTTGCTTCTTCTGTCAATCATCGTTGATCAGTGATTAATCACCAATTGAGGAAGGCCAAAATTCCTTGAATGTGTGTGTGCGCAAACCAGGCAACTGCATGTTCAGATACTTGTGGTCATGCCTCTGACTTTACTGAGTGACGCTCACCACCTCCAGGTGGATGTGTCATTGAGCAGCACGTTTCCCACTTGGGAAACAACTTCTGAAAGAAAGTCTGTTCAGTATAGTGTTACCAATAAGAAAGATGTTTTCAATTAGCAGACTTGAAAGAAAGACAGCCCTCAATTTCAGTACAACAATACCGCACGGATATTCATGCAGATACAGCACTTTCAGGTCTGCAGTTAAGAATTTTGGTTTCCATGCACTTTGGATTAATGTTTAATCTAAGAAATATGCAGCATGGCCTTAACCAGGCTGATACTCGCACTGCTAAGGAAGATGATTAATCTAGTTAGACATCTAGGAATCTTAACGTTAATCTCTCCAGGCTATTTGGAGAGAGATCAGTCACTCAGCTATACTGTGCTTTGGATTGTATCCTTCACTGATTATTACAAAATCTGACTCTGCTTATAGGGTTGCAACCTTATCTTTGTGATAGCAAATTCACAGCCTAGGAAAATGAATTAGTTGCAATATCTTGGCTGATTGCTTGTTGCCCTCCTGAGTACAGGAGTTGGAACGTCATGTTGCGGCTGTACAGTACATTGGTTAGGCCACTGTTGGAATATTGCGTGCAATTCTGGTCTCCTTCCTATCGGAAAGGTGTTGTGAAACTTGAAAGGGTTCAGAAAAGATTTACAAGGATGTTGCCAGGGTTGGAGGATTTGAGCTATAGGCTGAGGCTGTTTTCCCTGGAGTGTCGGAGGCTGAGGGGTGACCTTATAGAGATTTACAAAATAATGAGGGGCATGGACAGGATAAATAGGCAAAGTCTTTTCCCTGGTGTCGGGGAGTCCAGAACTAGAGGGCATAGGGTGAGAGGGGAAAGATATAAAAGGGACCTAAGGGGCAACTTTTTCACGCAGAGGGTGGTACATGTATGGAATGAGCTGCCAGAGGAAGTGGTGGAGGTTGGTACAATTGCAACATTTAAGAGGCATTTGGATGGGTATATGAATAGGAAAGCTTTGGAGGGATATGGGCTGGGTGCTGGCAGGTGGGACGAGATTGGGTTGGGATATCTGGTCGGCATGGACCGAAGGGTCTGTTTCCATGCTGTCCATCTCTATGACTCTACATTTCAGGGCATCATTGACCATCTGAAAGACTGGATTGCAATCTACTTTTGAAAATTACTTCGACTGTTTGAACTACTTAGGAAAATTCTTGATTTCTTAATTCAGTGAGACAGTTGATAGATGGCATATATTCGAGAAAAACAGGCTTCAAGCCCTGATTGGCTTCTGACATTGTTATTTTGTTCACTCTCGACACATGAAGGATCAACGACAAATCATAGCATAGAAATTGAGCTAATGAAACGTCGATTTCGCTGCTCCTCGGATGCTGCCTGAACTGCTGTGCTCTTCCAGCACCACTAATCCAGAATCTGGTTTCCAGCAACTGCAGTCATTGTTTTTACCTATTCGTGCAGACCCCAAAACTCATGTTTTTGCACACACTTGGTACATTAGCTGACCCTCTGTTTTTAGTCACAATGTGCTCCATTAGTATCGATCCTAAATATTTCATCTCACACATGCATGTATTACTTAGCAATACCTTTACAACTGGTCCCTGTTTAATATACTGATATTCATGTGTCAAATGTCTGTCAGAGATTTAGGAAGTTTTATTGTGAATTGATAAAATTCTGAAAACATAAGTCTTCAATTTTCCCTATCCTCAAGCCCACACCCTACTGGGTAGAACTCGGCTCTGAGTTAGTTTAATTGACCTGTTCAGACACATCATTACACAGCCCTCGAATAGGTGGGATTTGAACCTTGGCCTTCTGCCACACTCTGAACTCACCTCTTTTTTTTAAAAAAAAAATTTCTAATTAACCTGTTCAGTCATAAGAACAAGTCCTAGAAACAGGAGTAGGCATTTCTGTCCGTAGAGTCTGTCCTGCCATGACTGATCTCAACTTGGCTTCAATCCCACTCTCCATAAGCTATTATTAGTTACAAATCAGTCTGTCACCTCCTTGAATTTATCCAATGCCCCAGTGTCTTCGGCAGATTTTCTCCCCATCTCTGTGTTAAATCTGGCACCCCTTTTATCCTAAAACTCTCATTCTAGACTGCCGCACAAGGGGGAAACACCCACTCTATGTGTACTACGTGTACTAATCCTGCTTAGCGAATTATATCCCTCTTTGTATTATGTCTCTTCTCATTCTTCTAAGCTCTAGCTAATGGAGGCCTAAACTGTCCAGTCTCTCTTCATAAAACGAGCCTTTCATCAAATGATGTTATTATACACCATTAAAGCAGATGGGATTTGTCTCACCACAAGAGACTACACCCCTCTCAGGAACCCAGCTCCTAAATACAAAACTCTAATGAACACCTCCTACTCTCAATCCACTCTGGAGCTGATCCCTTTGAGCCTTAAAGAGACCTGCATTTCTAACTCTGACAGTCGCAAGGGATCTCAACAAGGTGACACTGAATATGTGAAGGAGTTCAAGTCATGTCAAAATGTTGTGCTAGATGCAGATAACATTTTTAATAGTGAATGCCCACATCGAGGCCATTGGTTCACTTTTATATCCAATGCATTGTCAAGGAGAAATTTCTCAAGGCTTCAGAGATCGACTTGTTACATGTACTCACTTCATTTGGAATCCCACTGCTAGTTACTCCCTTTGGTCTTGCCTAGCAATAGGAACAGGGATTGTTGCAAGGTTTTCAATGGGTCACTGTAGAATGGTTCCAGGGTCACAGTCAGTTGTTTTTGGAAGACTGAGAGAGAGAAAAGTAGGCTCTGTGCAGCAAAGAATTGATCATGTAAACTGCTGAGAAGGTGGCTGAACTCTACAGCTGGTCTGTAATTTGAGGTTTAGTGAGGTTAAGAGAAGTTGGATAGCTGTACAGTTGAAAGTGAGGAAGAGGTTTTGGAGTTGGACAATAGACAATAGGTGCAAGAATAGGCCATTTTGCCCGTCGAGCCTGCACCACCATTCAATATGATCATGGCTGAGCATCCTTAATCAGTATCCTGTTCCTGCCTTATCTCCATAACCCTTGATTCCACTATCCTTGAGAGCTCTATCCAACTCTTTCTTAAACGAATCCAGAGACTGGGCCTCCACTGCCTTCTGGGGCAGAGCATTCCACACAGCTACCACTCTCTGGGTGAAGAAGTTTCTCCTCATCTCTGTCCTAAATGGTCTACCCCGTATTTTTAAGCTGTGTCCTCTGATTTGGCACTCACCCATTAGCGGAAACATGTTTCCTGCCTCCAGAGTGTCCAATCCTTTAATAATCTTATACGTCTCAATCAGATCCCCTCTCAGTCTTCTAAACTCAAGGGTATACAAGCCCAGTTGCTCCAGTCTTTCAGCGTAAGGTAGTCCCGCCATTCCAGGAATTGACCTTCTGAACCTACACTGCACTCCCTCAATAGCCAGAATGTCTTTGCTCAAATTTGGAGACCAGAACTGCACACAGTATTCCAGGTGTGGTCTCACCAGGGCCCTGTAAAACTGCAGAAGAACATCTTTGCTTCTATACTCAATCCCTCTTGTTATGAAGGCCATAATGCTATTAGCTTTCTTCACTACCTGCTGTACCTGCATGCTTGCCTTCATTGACTGGTGTACAAGAACACCCAGATCTCTTTGTACTACCCCTTTACCTAAATTGATTCCATTTAGGTAGTAATCTGTCTTCCTGTTCTTGCCACCAAAGTGGATAACCATACATTTATCCACATCAAACTGCATCTGCCATGCATCTGACCACTCACCTAACCTGTCCAGGTCACCCTGTAATCTCCTAACATCCTCCTCACATTTCACCCTGCCACCTAGCTTCGTATCATCAGCAAATTTGCTAATGTTATTACTAATACCATCTTCTATATCATTAACATATATTGTAAAAAGCTGTGGTCCCAGCACTGATCCCTGCGGTACCCCACTGGTCACTGCCTGCTATTCCGAAATGGAGCCGTTTATCACTACTCTTTGTTTCCTGTCAGCCAACCAACTTTCAGTCCAAGTTAGTACTTTTCCCCCAATACCATGCGCCCTAATTTTGCTCACTAACCTCCTATGTAGGACTTTATCAAAAGCTTTCTGAAAGTCCAGGTACACTACATCTACTGGATCTCCCTCGTCCATCTTCAGAGTTACATCCTCAAAAAATTCCAGAAGATTAGTCAAGCATGATTTCCCCTTCATAAATCCATGCTGAGTCTGACCTATCCTGTTACTACTATGCAGATGTGTCGTAATTTCATCCTTTATAATAGACTCCAGCATCTTTCCCACCACGGAGGTCAGACTAACTGGTCTATAATTTCCTGCTTTCTCTCTCGCTCCTTTCTTAAAAAGTGGTACAACATTAGCCACCCTCCAATCCGCAGGAACTGATCCCGAATCTATCGAACTCTGGAAAATAATCACCAACACATCCACGATTTCTTGAGCCACCTCCTTCAGTACCCTGGGATGTGGACCATCAGGCTCCGGGGACTTATCAACCTTCAGACCTAACAGTCTCTCCAACACCAATTCCTGGCAAATATAAATTCCCTTCAGTTCAGGTCCTTCAGCCAGTGTTTGTGTCTTCCCCAGTGAACACAGATCTGAAGTACCAATTCAATTCTTCTGCCATTTCTTTGTTCCATGTAATATATTTCCCTGTTTCTGTCTTCAAGGGCCCAATTTTAGTCTTGACCATTTTTTTGCCTTTCACATACCTAAAAAAGCTTTTACTATCCTCCTTTATATTTTTGGCCAATTTACCTTCGTACCTCATTTTTTCTCTGCGTATTTCCTTCTTAGTAATCCTCTGTTTTTCTTTAAAAGCTTCCCAGTCCTCCATTTTCCCACTTACCTTTGCTATGTTATACTTTTTCTCTTTAAACTTTATATGTTTCTTAACTTCCCTCGTCAGCCACGGCCACCCATGCCTCCTCCTAGGATCGATCTTCCTTTTTGGAATGAACTGATCCTGCAGCTTCTGCATTATACACAGAAATATCTGCCATTGTTCCTCCACTGTCATCCCTGCTAAGGTATTGCACCATTGAACTTAGGCCAGCTCCTCCCTCATAGCTCCATAGTTCCCTTTATTCAACAGAAATATTGTCACTTCCGATTGTACCCTCTCCCTCTCAAATTGCAGATTGAAGCTTATTGTATTCTGGTCACTACTTCCCAATGGCTCCTTCACTTCAAGGTCCCTGACCAATTCTGGTTCGTTGCACAATACCAGATGCAGAATTGCCTTCTCCCTGGTAGACTCTAGCACCAGCTGTTCTAAGAATCCATCTCGGAAGCACTCCACAAAGTCTCTTTCTTGAGGTCCAATATTATCCTGATTCTCCCAGTCTACCTGCATGTTGAAATCCTCCATAACAACTGTACTAACATCTTTGCGACAGGCCAATTTCAGCTCCTGATTCAACTTGTATCCGACATCCAGACTACTGTTTGGGGGCCTATAGATGACTCCCAAGAGGGTCTGTTTACCCTTGGAATTTCTCAGCTCTATCCACACTGACTCTACATCCCCTGATTCTAGGTCCACCCGCGCAAGGGACTGAATATCATTCCTTACCAACATGGCCACCCCACCCCCTCTGCCTGTCAGTCTGTCCTTACACTGATACCCAACATGTGCTGTCGTATCAGAGAAAGTGCTTGAAAGAAGCCTGGCATCATTAATAGTTCAGTAGAGTTGAGAGTAAGGGTTGAAGACCCACAAGCAGTAATTGCTTGGTGCAGCTGAGCAAGATTGGAGCACGGGGGAGGAAGAAAAGCTTTGTAGAGAGGCAAAAGTGAGGACTGCAGATGCTGGAAATCAGAGTCTAGATTAGAGTGGTGCTGGAAAAGCACAGTAGGTCAGGCAGCATCCGAGGAGCAGGAAAATCAACGTTTCAGGCAAAAGCTCTTCATTAGGCCCGAAACGTTGATTTTCCTGCTCCTGGGATGCTGCTTGGCATTTGTAAAGAGCTGGATCTGGGCTTGTGAAGAAGAGCCAAATTGGAGTTTGAGGGGAACATAATTCCAGGAAGAGCAAGTGAATAACTGGAATGTGATCTGCCATTGGGAGCAATCCAGATGGAGCAGCTTTTGAGGGAACTTCAAGGATAGGCAAGCAAAAATGAACCATTGGGATCCTTTGTTGAAATTTTAATGAGATTTGGCAATCCACAGAGTCACTAATATCAGGGAGTGCATTATTGAAGAATCCAAGCGATTTATTTTGATCCATTTGCTGCTTAATGGGTTTAAAGGGATGTTTGACCATAGTTTTTGTTACCTACATTTACCTCCTGTTGATTCTGGGATGTTTTGAATATCGATCATATCTACCTTGGCACAGTCTGAAACCTTTAGTTTTGTCAATAATCTCAATCATTTGTCTCAGTAAGTTTTATTTGTAGTAAACTTGTTCTGTGTTGAGTAAAGAAATCAGACCAACTTGTTTCTGCGATTGAACTGGAAGGAATCTGACAATGATATGATTAGTTATATCATCAGCCTGTTCAAAGGGTTTGGTGTGATTAATGGATGAATGGAATTGGAAAAGAATTGGTGCACTCTTCCAACCTCAGTCATAACACACTCTGGAGGCTTATATTATGTGTATCTAGTGTGTTAATTATTCAGTAAAATATTCTACACAATGTAATTTTAACTGCAGATAAAGATGATCATTGTTTTAGTCTGTAATCTGTTGATTCTGTCTTTTCATTTTGAGTGCCAGTTTAGTTGCGTACAGTGTGCAGTTATACTGAATGGAGTACAGCAAGTGGGTAATTTTAAGCTCTCCTTGTGCTTGAAGAGCATGATTTAGAAATGTATGATGTCCATAAAAAAGTGGTCAAGGTTATCTTGCAGGCATTTCATGTTGGATCTGTAAGAACCATTAAAATAAATCCATATGGCAACAACTTGGTAATGTTTGCACGTACCCACAGTACTAATTGATCTTTATAGCCAATGCGAGTTGTTGTGTCGCCATAGTCTTACCAGACCATAGGGGCTGTTCTCTCTTCAGAGAGAGAAGCGACTGGCAGTGATTTAACCTGAGGGCCACCAGACCTCCGGTGAGGGAAGAGGTTGAGAAGGAAAGTCCTTCATGGTAACCTCAAACCGGTGATGGGAATTGAAGCCACGCTGTTGGCATTACACTGTCCTGTAAACCGACAATCCAGCCAACTGAGCTAAACCGATGCCCTGGAACCAATCTCATTTAGAAGGTGAATGGACAGCATGTGATTATTTTCTCCATTGAAATCAATTTCGGAAAGCTCAGCCTGAATATTCCCCTCCCCCAACAGCGCAGGATCTTGTATATCTTTTCTCATCACTTTTTCTTGGCTCTTCTTTATATATTCTTTAAATATTTAACACTTTTCTTTTCCTAAACCTAATATTTGTATGTTTGATGATGTCAGGGATATTCTTGGAGCCTTCAAATTCTGCTTTGAAAGCGAGTTATTTGAAAAACGAGCAGAATCTCTCTAAAGGCCCCAGTTAACATTTTGCTGAGCCACCTGTCTAGATTTCTCTGTCATTTCATTGATGTGGAGTGTTGACTCTGGAACTGTACTATCTCCAAATCTGTGAGATTTAATGTAGATTTGCAATGATGAGTCTTTACAGGTAGTGAACTGTTTTGATGACCGAACATGCTGGGCTCAGGCTCTTGCATTTATCAGCTATTTTTCTTTTCCTTGTGTAAACAAGATAGCATCTGCCTGGCCAGTGAGGCGAGGACTTTCAGAGGAAGCTTGCTGCATAGAGGTTGCAGGATGAGAGCATAATCTGCGACCAGTGAGTTATTTTCAGCAGCTTCTATGGACACCAGTACATTGTACACAGGTTATTTTGCAAACGATGGGCTTAACCTACAAAGACCTATCACATAATTATAACCTGCTTTCAATGACCTATTGCAGCAAATCGGCCTTCCTTCTACAGTTAACTGCTATGAATTTGACCATTGGGCAATTACTTTGGAGAAAACTTTTTCCCCCCTATATTTCATAATACACCTGATTTGGTATTGGTTGCACTAGACTTGAACTACACATGAAAAAGCAAACTTGTTTGGTTTCCTGGACAAGATTTGTCCCTGAGCCAACACCACTAAACAGATGATCTGATCATTGTCACTCTTCAGCCTGTGGCAGGTGCCTGTGCAGAATCTGACAGATGCATTTCTTACATTATAATCATGAGATTTTTAAAAAAGTATTTCATTGGCTGTACATTGCTTTTGGACATCCTGAAGTCATGAAAGGCACTTGACAAATATTAATCTTATACCAGTTTGAACCACCTCCCTTCAACAAGCCTATATATTACCCACAAGCAACTTATTGGCTTTTCCATTTCTCAGCACCACTCAAAGTAATTCTTCATCTTGGTCTCTCGAACTCTCCATTGTACTAATACCATCCTTAATTAATAGGGCTAAACATTTTCCTAGCCTCCTATTTTAGCTAAATGTCCAGTACCCTTGGGTATTCAAATCCAAGTCTTTGTCATCTTATAGCCAGGCCTCTGTAATGGCTACCATATCATACACATTGATTTCTATTTCGGCTGCCAATTCATCTATTTTGTTATAAATGCCTTGTGTATTCAAATACAAAGCCCTCAATTCTGTCATTTTATCAATTTTGTAGCCTCCAGCCTTATCTGTTGGTGTACTCTTTGGTTTGAATGTTATGTGCCTTCCTACTACTCTCTGATCTTCATTTCTCATGTTGCTACCTTTCTCTCTTGCTTTATCTCCTCTATTCACTTTAGCACATCTCCCCATATTGAACCCTTGACTCTCAATTTAGTTTAAAACACACTGCAACCCTAGTTACGCAAACTTCTAGAAAGCTGGCTCCAGGATAGTACAGGTAAATTGAAACCCATTTCTCCCACCAGTCTTTGAATTCTGTGTTTAACTGTCTAATTGTATTTAACCTGAAATAATTCCTGTGGTACAAAAACCAGGCGGTTTTATAAACAATGGCCCATTGTGTCAGTGAGCTGATTGTCTTTTTTGCCACTGTGGTCTTCAGCCTTGACCAGCAGTGCATCTAAGGAGCAAACTATTGCTGAATCATGTTTGTTCTTCACATAGCAATCTGCATATATAATGGAAGAAGTTTAACTTTGCCAAAAGACTGAACAGATATTACTGCAGAACCCAATGCAAGATGTGAAGGGCTTCATTGCCAAGGCTGAGATAAAGACTTCTCGGAAAATAGCGTAATGCACAGTCTTGCTGCTGGCATTTTGTGTGACCTTCAATAATCCCTCTTAACGTTTCATCGAACAAGTTTACTTTTGTGAAGATACATTGCAAATAGGCCTGGATGGCTGTGGGCAGAATTGATAATTAGCATATTTGAAATCAAAATGATAATTATAGAAGACAGAAAAATTAGTTACTTTGCTGAAAGAGGTGATTTTCACCATGTATAAGATGGCAAATCAAAATGTGCCAGTGCTGGGCATCTCTGTGATTATATTAGATTACTTTTAGATTACTTACAGTGTGGAAACAGGCCCTTCAGCCCAACAAGTCCATACCGACCCGCCGAAGCGCAACCCACCCAGACCCATTCCCCTACATTTACTTCTTCACCTAACACTACAGGCAATTTAGCATGGCCAACTTGCCTAACCTGCACATTTTTGTATTGTGGGAGGAAACCGGAGCACCCGGAGGAAACCCACGCAGACACTGGGAGAATGTGCAAACTCCACACAGAGAGTCGCCAGAGGCGGGAATTGAACCCGGGTCTCTGGCGCTGTGAGGCAGCAGTGCTAACCACTGTGCCACCGTGCCGCCCATAAGCTGTGGTTAGGTGCCAAGCTGTGAGTGTGGCATGAGAAGATCCGATAAGCTCAGAACAGAATTTCACATCATTGCCACTAGTTAGTTGGTGCTAGACTATAATGTTTAAACTTCATTCTCAACGAGGAGGACATCATTCTTAAGTTGGAAACATTCTTGTTGATTTGTACCAAAAGTGATATGTTGTTAGAATGGGTAGACATAAACCTGTATGAACTATGTTATGGATTGTGCTTTTGAATACTAGTCAGAAGATACAGATATAAAAATACAATGCTGGACAATTACCAACATGTTTGACTTGTAACCAATCTTCTCTCAGGCCCTCCATTTTTGTAGGTGATCCTTTGATCATTTTACATTCTGCTGTTGACATTTGTAGAACAGTTTTGAGACAGGGCCACGTTTTCAGAGTCAGGAAGACATTTATTTATTTATTTATTTATGTTTTGCCCAGATCAATCCACAAGACTTAGATACACAGCTCCACACCCAGCTTGATTATAGATGTTGAAATAACTCCAGGAAGGTCAGTATCCTGTCACCAAGTCACCCTTTATTTACCTGTACATAGTACATGACACTGATCCTGCTCCCTCAGAGCTAGCTCTGAGAGTGAACGGGATGTTTGTCACTCCTGTTCTTTTTTTTAATATTTAAACCCCCAAACTACCGCCTAACTGCGGAGTGCTTATTTTTTCCCCAGCACCCATGTTGTGTGAGTGCAGGTGTGAGACACAGTGAAAGGCACAAGGTGCACGAATCTTTATTCAGTTTCCACCACCAGGAAGAAAGGAAACACCCGAGTGGTCAGTGACAAGCAGTTCCCTTCACATCAAAGGGCATTAAGACCTGTTTTATTCATGCGGAGGATGTGGGCATCATTGGCTGGCCAGTATTTATTGTCCATCCCTAGTTGCCCTTCAAAAGGTGGTGGTGCGCTGCCCTATTGAACTGCTGCAGTCCATGTGCTGTAGGTTGACCCACAATGCCCTTAGGGAGGGAATTCCAGGGTTTTGACTCTGCGATAGTGAATGAATGAAGGAATATTTCCAAGTCAGGGTAGTGAGTGGCTTGGAGGGGGCCTTGAAAATGGTGGTGTTCCCATATATCTGCTGCCCTCCTCCTTCTAGATAGAGGTGGTTGTGGGTTTGGAAGGTGCTGTCTGAGGCTCTTTGGTGAATTTCTGCAGTGATTCTTGTAGATAGTACACACTGCTGCTACTGAGCATTGGTGGTGTAGAGTGGATGTGGTGCCAGTTATGTGGGCTGCTTTGTCCTAGATGGTGGCAAGCTTCTTGAGTGTTGTTGGAGCTACAACCATCCACACAAGTGGGGAGTATTCCATCACACTCCTGACTTGTGCCTTGTAGATGATGGATAGACTCTGGGGAGTCAGGTGTGGTACTCGAGTCTCCGACCTGCTCTTGTAGCCACTGTATTTAAGTTGTGAGTTCAGCTGAGTTTCTCATAGAATCCTTACGGTGTGGAAACAGGCCATTTGGCCCAACAAGTCCACACCGACCCTCCAAAGCGTAATACACCCAAACCCATTCCCCTATCCTCTTACTCTACATTTTCCCTGACTAATGCACTTAACCTACGGATCCCTGAACACCATGGGCAATTTAGCTTGGCCAATTCACCTAACCTGCACATCTTTGGATTATGGGAGGAAACCGGAGCGCCTGGAGGAAACCCATGCAGACATGGGCAGAATGTGCAACTCCACACAGATAGTTGCTTGAGGCTGGAATTGGATCTAGGTCCATGGTGCTGTGAGGCAGCAGTACTAACCACTGTGCCACCCATATTTTTTCCAATCTAGAGAGTTCAATATTAATCCCAGAATGTTTGTAATGGGGTTTTAGGGATGGTAACACCATTGAATGTCAAGATGGCATTGCTTAGATTGTCTCTTAATGGAGATGGTCATGTGGTGTGAATGTTACTTGTCACTTGTCAGCCCAAGTCTGCATATTGTCCAGATCTTGTTGCATTTGTACTGCTCTTCTGTAGCTGAGGAACTTTGAATGGTGCTGAAATTTGTGTACTCATCGGTGAATTTCTGGCCTTATGATGGAGGGAAGGTCATTGATGAAGCATTTGAATATGGTTGGGCCTCGGACACTACCCTGAGGAACCCCTGCAGAGATGTCCTGGAGCTGAGATGACTGATCACCAACAATCTCAACAATCTTCCTGTGTGCCAGGTATGTCTCCAACTCATGGAGAGTTTGCCCTCTGATATGCATTAATATCAATTTTACTCGGGCTTCTTGATCCCACACTCGGTTGAATGTGTCCTTGATGTCTGTTGACTTTTAATAATGGCAGGAAAGAGCTGGATGCAGAAGTCCCATTCCCATTTGATCATGTTGCAATAATTCACACAGGAGAGAGCCAGAAGGGGCAAGTTTGAATGACCCCATCTTGGTTTTTACAAGAGTCTGAACGCCAGTGTGGGAGTTAGGAATTGATGGAGTAACCATAGATGGTGTGGAATGGCAGATAAGGTCAGAATAACAGCTGTGCTCAGATGTATCTCAGCCATGCTATTTGGACAGCCCCTACCAATCTCACAACCAAAACAATCCAGAAGGACAAGGGCAGCAGTTACATGGGAACCCGACTGACTGCAACTTCCCTCCAAGCTACTAACCACCATGACTTGGAAATATCTCACCATTCCTTTGCAGTTACTGGGTCAAAACCCTGGAACGCCCCTCTGAACAGCGTCCAAAAGACTGTTCTAGAAGGTAGAGTCGAGAGTGTGCTGCTGGAAAAGCACAGCAGGTCAGACAACATCCGAGGAGCGGGAAAATCAACATTTTGGGCAAAAGGCCCTCATTCCTGATGATGGGCTTATGCCCAAAACATCGATTCTCCTGCTCCTCGGATGCTGCCTGATCTGCTGTGCTTTTCCAGCACTGCACTCTCGACTCTGAGCTCCAGCATCTGCGGTCCTCACTTTCTCCCTGTTCAGGAAGCTACCACTATCACCTTGTTCAGGGCAATTCGAGATGGCCAATAAATGGTGGCAATCCACATCTCCTGAATGAATTGAAAAATCACCTCCAGCCTATTTTAGTTGAGATAGCTGCTGGATGGGAGTTGGAAATGAGTGGCATTAAATGGCCTATTGAAGGCACTCTTCACAGGCTGTGAAATGTTAGGGAGAGCCTACGGGGCCCCTGCTGAGGCTGAAGCTGGCAGGCGGATGGAGTTGCCAGTGATGCCACTCCTCAGCTGCCCACACCCTCCTACCATAACCCCCATGTCACATGTCACAATAACCAGGGGACACATACTGTGGCTACAGAATATCCTGCATATGGTTCGATCTGGCTACACTTTATTGTAGATTTTTTTTCCCCACAGGTTTTGGGAGGGGCATCCATTTTGAGGTGTCCTTATTTTCTTCTCCCAATTTTAGCCAAATGGCCTGCTTCCACACTGAAGGATGGTATGATGATTGTTTGTGAAAGAGGAGAAGACAGTATAAAGATTGTGAGTAAATGCAAGGCTCAGTACTGTCTTAGCAGAATTCCATCTTAATCAACGGCAGAAGCCACAATCTGATTTGTTTTATCTGGAAGAAGGAACTCTCCAAAACAGTAGTTTGGTTCATATGGGGAGATTTTGAGTATGAAATAGAATTTTATACAGAAGAGGCCAATCAGCCCAAAGAGTTCATGACTGGGTTTCATGACTCCAGTTTCCTCTCATCCTTTATCTCCCTGTTACCAGCTTAGCTGTTCTCCGTTGCATGCTTATCTAGCTTCCCCTTAACATTGCATTGTCAAGGCATGATATTACCACAAGTACCTTGTAAACTCATGTACTTCGAAAGCTCTTTCACATACAAAGGCCTACAGACGGCCTGGGATTAGCCTGGCCGTGTTCTTTAGAAACTATACTGACCGTCCTTTTATCCCCTTGGCTGATAGGTCAGGTTACCTGTAGCTGATGGAGATGTGGCTCAACACTTGACTGTAAATTGACATGAGCAGTTTCCAAATCCAGCTCTTCAAATTGGATGGCTTGCCAGCTCTCACCCGTTCCATTTAAAGGTCAGAGTTTGAGAGCTCCAATTACAAGATAGAGCATCCATTTCTCAGGATTAAAGTTCCTCACCTAACTATGATGCAGTGTTAACCACAGCTGTGGAACAGACTGACTGGACTAGAAGGAATATACAAGATACAAGTCGTATAGGAGCTGATTTTAAATGTTAATCTTACTCTTAAAATAATTGCATTTCTAAATGTTGTTTTTACATAATCATACAAACACAAATAATGTGACTTTTAAAAGTTTGCCAGTCTTTAATCACTTGAAAATGAATAGTACTAAATGTGAATGAACTGTTTATAGATTTGAGTTAAAATGTAGTGTGTTCTTTCTGTGAACTTTATAATAAGACTAGAAAAAAAATGATCTCACCTTGTATTTACTTTATCTAGTGATGCCCAAACTGATTATAGACATGTTTGTAATTATACAATAGCTTACAAACTCTGCTTCCCACACTCATGACAAAATGTCTGCATCCGAATGCATTCGTCAGCGTGCCGTGCAATGAGTGTGTCTCTTGGGTTATTGAGAATGTATTAATCAGGCAATAACAATTTGCTTACCAGCAACCTGGTTGTGGCTGGTCCCTAGATAATGGAGCAGCACTTTCAGTTCCTGTTGGTAATTGGGAGGTTTCTGTTACTGCTAATCAGGTACCGTTCACCTAGTAGCTAGTGATGTCTCCTTGCTGTATTGGCCACTGCTGCAGTTAAAAAGTGAGAATGAGATTAAAGCTGATACAAAGTAAATAAATGAGCATGTAAGTTGACTGAAATAAACAGAAGCGAGTTCCGCCTCTGAAATCACTCAAGCTATACTTTTAAAGTAATAGAGAGAATTGGGCTGGGAGGTGGCAGGAGGAGGAGACTGTAATCTTTGGCCGTTTGAAGCTGTACACTGCATAAGAGCAAGGGCAGATGACCTTACTTCAGGGCAAGATCGATGAAAATGTCAACGAATCTTCGAATCAGGCTTTGGAGACACATAACTACAGAGTCTCCTTTAAAATCACCCTATTATGGCAGAGATGAATGGTGATGTTGACTTTAATAATCACAGACTTGTTATGATAGCGTGCAGAAAAACAAATGCCCAGAAATATACGTTTTTGGTAGCTGGCAGAAGGATCAGTGAGCTCTTGAAAATTCTTCCCTCCAGTGGGGTGGCAGTTCACTGCCTGAAAGGGTAAGCAGTGAGGAAAATCCTCATCAGATTTAATAACTCCTATCATGTCCATGAGCTGTTCATAGAATCTTCAGAGAATCCCTAAGTTGTGGAAGCAGCCCATTTGGCCCAATGAGTCCACACTGACTCTCTGAAGAGCATTCCACCCAGACCAACCCCCAGGCCATAACCCTGCGTTTCTCCATGACTAATTCAGCTAGCCTGCGCATCCCTACACTGTATGGGCAATTTAGCATGGGCAAGCCACCTCACCCACACATCTTCGGACTGTCTGAGGAAACCGGTGTACCCGAGGAAACCATGCAGACGTGCAGAGAATAACTCCACACAGACAGTTACCAGAGGATGGATTCAAACCCAGGTCCCTTGCACTGAGGCAGCAATGCTAACCACTGAACCACAATACTATTGTATCCTTCAGGGCTATGGAACAAGATCTGGAAATGGATGTGAGTTGAGAGGAGTAATGATTCCAGGCAGTGGAGATCTTCAGTTCAAGGCCTCTCTGTACATAGACGACCTCACTGTCTTCTGCTCAGGTCAGGTGTCGGTGCACAGACTTGAGTTTCAGCAACCCATTCGAACTGGCTGCAGGAGCTGAGGGAAATCAAAGTGAAGGCAAGGCCATGTTCTTTAGGAACTAAGCTGACTGTCCTTTTGTCCCTTTGACTGACAGGTCAGGTTACCTGTAGCTGATGGGAATGTGGCTCAAAGCAACCCAGGTCTGTGCTAAAACCTGGAAGGAGCATGACACCAAGGTGAGAGTGTTGCTCCTGCTCCGTCACTGGGACAACCTGATCAGTAGGTGCTGTTCTCCGTGGCACCGATCTAGCCCATTCTCTGAGCCTGTGCCACACTGGGCATGCAAACCCCACCTTCACTCAGAAAATAGAACACTGTGATCTGACATTAAAATAATCTTCGCATAAACTGAATTCCTTGCAAAGTTTATTATTTGCACTCATATTAATCTCGCTCCTAATTATTCACGAGAATGTTTGATAGAATTTGAAGCTGATTTTCACATGCTCAAGGTCGATGTTTTAAATGGATATGCCACACTGTCTGTAATCCAGCAGGTGAGTTATTCCTGTAGGCCATACAATTGTCAGGTCAGTCAATTAATAGATGTTGAGAGCTTGGAGATGTCAGAGCAGGAGTTGGCTTGCTAGCATTATTTCAAGAATATTTTACTCTTGAAAAAGACAATCTGAGTCTTATCTGCATTCGCTGACAACTTGATTAGGTCATTTAAGTGTTGTGGTCAACTCAAATTTAATGTGCCAGACAAAGTTTGGGTGAATCTCAACCCTCTCCTCTTTTTCATTAAATTGCTGATAAAAGGGTGAATAAGTGGGACCGAATAGGAGTTCTGAAATTGTACAGTATCTATGAGGAAAGAAGGGGCTAGCACTTTTCAGAAGAAATGATACTAGCTGCGTCAGAACCTTCAAGCCCTGTTGGAATAGCCTCCCAGATTGGATAGCTGTAGCTGCTGAACATTATCAGACCTCCGGACCTTTTTATTGCAGAAGCAGCACAATCAGTGATGCTAATCCAAAAATTTTACAACCAACATTTGAACAGACAAATCAATTGTAACATTCAATGTCTGTGTGAGTGCCTACACTTAATTTCACATTGTAGTCAATGCACAGGTTGTCAGCAAAGCCTATATGGTCTGGCTGACAGCTTGCATTTTTCACACAAGTTGCCCAGATGTGGAAAATTTGTCAATATTCAGAACACCGTTACACGTCAGTTTGTTCTCAAAGCTTGTTTTGTATTTTTAATGTCTGCTAATAAGTCGAGTGTGGCAAAGAGAGAGGATTAAATTTGCTACTTTCTAAGCCAGTTGTGAAATATCTCCGCAGTCATGGAGATGCTTCTTGTATCAGACTGCTAACAGTTTTTCTGGAACTGAACTGAAGGTTTGGTAAACAAGGTTATCCTTGCTGAAAATGTGTTGCTGGAAAAGCGCAGCAGGTCAGGCAGTATCCAGGGAACAGGAGAATCGACGTTTCGGGCATAAGCCCTTCTTCAGGAATGAGGAAAGTTTGTCCAGCAGGCTAAGATAAAAGGTAAGGAGGAGGGACTTGGGGGAGGGGCGTCGGAAATGTGATAGGTGGAAAGAGGTTAAGGTGAGGGTGATAGGTCAGACTGAGGTGGGGGCGGAGAGGTCGGGAAGAAGATTGCAGGTTAGGAAGGCGGTGCTGAATGCGATGGATTAGACTGAGACAAGGTGGGGGGAGGGGAAATGAGGAAACTGGTGAAATCCGAGTTCATCCCTTGTGGTTGGAGGGTTCCTAGGCGGAAGATGAGGCGCTCTTCCTCCAACCGTCGTTTTGTTGTGGTCTGGCGATGGAGGAGTCCAAAGACCTGCATGTCCATGGTGGAGTGGGAGGGGGAATTGAAATGTTGAGCCACAGGGTGGTTGGGTTGGTTGGTCCGGGTGTCCCAGAGGTGTTCTCTGAAACGCTCCGCAAGTAGCCGGCCTGTCTCCCCAATATAGAGGAGGCCACACCGGGTGCAGAGGATGCAATAGATGATGTGTGTGGAGGTGCAGGTGAATCTGTGGCGGATATGGAAGTTTCCTTTGGGGCCTTGGAGAGAGGTGAGGGGGGAGGTGTGGGCGCAAGTCTTGTACCTCCTGCGGTTGCAGGGGAAGGTGCCGGGAGTGGAGGTTGGGTTGGTGGGAGGTGTGGACCTGACGAGGGAGTCACGGAGGGAGTGGTCTTTACGGAATGCTGATAGGGGAGGGGAGGGAAATATATCCTTGGTGGTGGGGTCCGTTTGGAGGTGGCGGAAATGACGGTGGATGATGCGCTGAACATGGAGATTGGTGGGGTGGTAGGTGAGGACCAGTGGGGTTCTGTCCTGGTGGCGGTTGGAGGGGCGGGGCTCAAGGGCGGAGGAGCGGGAAGTGGAAGAGATGCGGTGGAGGGCATCGTCGACCACGTTGGGGGGGAAATTGCGGTCCTTGAAGAAGGAGGCCATCTGGGTTGTGCGTTTTTGGAACTGGTCCTCCTGGGAGCAGATGCGGCGGAGTCGAAGGAATTGGGAGAATGGGATGGCGTTTTTACAGGGGGCACAATGGGAGGAGGTGTAGTCCAGGTAGCTGTGGGAGTCGGTCGGTTTGTAGTAGATGTCCGTGTTGATTCGGTCGCCTGAGATAGAAATAGAAAGGTCAAGGAAGGGGAGGGAGGAATCTGAGACTGTCGAGGTGAATTTGAGGTCGGGGTGGAAGGTGTTGGTGAAGTGGATGAACTGTTCAACCTCCTCGTGGGAGCACGAGGCGGCGCCGATACAGTCATCGATGTAGCGGAGGAAAAGGTGGGGGGTGGGGCCAGTGTAGTTGCGGAAGATGGATTGTTCTCCAGGTGAATTTGAGGTCGGGGTGGAAGGTGTTGGTGAAGTGGATGAACTGACCGACCGACTCCCACAGCTACCTGGACTACACCTCCTCCCACCCTGCCCCCTGTAAAAAATGCCATCCCATTCTCCCAATTCCTTCAACTCTGCCGCATCTGCTCCCAGGAGGACCAATTCCAAAAACGCACAACCCAGATGGCCTCCTTCTTCAAGGACCGCAATTTCCCCCCCAACGTGGTCGACGATGCCCTCCACCGCATCTCTTCCACTTCCTGCTCCTCCGCTCTTGAGCCCCACCCCTCCAACCGCCACCAGGACAGAACCCCACTGGTCCTCACCTACCACCCCACCAATCTCCATGTTCAGCGCATCATCCGCCGTCATTTCTGCCACCTCCAAACGGACCCCACCACCAAGGATATATTTCCCTCCCCTCCCCTATCAGCATTCCGTAAAGACCACTCCCTCCGTGACTCCCTCGTCAGGTCCACACCCCCCACCAACCCAACCTCCACTCCCGGCACCTTCCCCTGCAACCGCAGGAGGTGCAAGACTTGCGCCCACACCTCCCCCCTCACCCCCCTCCAAGGCCCCAAAGGAAACTTCCATATCCGCCACAGATTCACCTGCACCTCCACACACATCATCTATTGCATCCTCTGCACCCGATGTGGCCTCCTCTATATTGGGGAGACAGGCCGGCTACTTGCGGAGCGTTTCAGAGAACACCTCTGGGACACCCGGACCAACCAACCCAACCACCCTGTGGCTCAACATTTCAATTCCCCCTCCCACTCCACCAAGGATATGCAGGTCTTTGGACTCCTCCATCGCCAGACCACAACAAAACGACGGTTGGAGGAAGAGCGCCTCATCTTCCGCCTAGGAACCCTCCAACCACAAGGGATGAACTCGGATTTCACCAGTTTCCTCATTTCCCCTCCCCCCACCTTGTCTCAGTCTAATCCATCGCATTCAGCACCGCCTTCCTAACCTGCAATCTTCTTCCCGACCTCTCCGCCCCCACCCCAGTCTGACCTATCACCCTCACCTTGACCTCTTTCCACCTATCACATTTCCGACGCCCCTCCCCAAGTCCCTCCTCCCTACCTTTTATCTTAGCCTGCTGGACAAACTTTCCTCATTCCTGAAGGAGGGCTTATGCCCGAAACGTCGATTCTCCTGTTCCCTGGATGCTGCCTGACCTGCTGCGCTTTTCCAGCAACACATTTTCAGCTCTGATCTCCAGCATCTGCAGACCTCACTTTCTCCACAAAGATTATCCATGCACCTGGCCTGGTGTATCTAGAGTTAGTGGGTGCACATGTCAAAGGCAATGCTTCATTCAACAACAGCAACTTGTATATATCTAGCGCCTCATGTAGCAAACCTTCCCATTGCATGTAATCTTCAGAAGTGTGTAATCAAACAATATTTTCTACTAAGCCATATAAAGGAGGGGAGACAACTGAATTCCTAATCAAAGAATTTTAAGAAATCTTATGTTGGAAAGGAGGAAAGAGAGGTGGAGAGAGAAAGAGGTTTATGGAGGGAATTCCAGAGTTTAGGCATGGCCATCAATTATATGATTAAAACTCTGAATCGGCATGAGGCAAAACTTAGAGGCGTGCAGATATTTGTGGGAGTGGGGGACAGGGATGACATTGTAGGCCTTGAGGGGATCACAGAGGACCACAAAATGGACAGGTGCAGGACCACAGATCATAGAATCCCTAGAATGTGGAAACAGGCCCTTCAGCCCAACAAGTCCACGCCGACCCTCTGAAGAGTAAGCCACCTAGATCCGTTACCCTATCCTATTACTCTACATTTGCCCTGACAAATGCACCTAACCTACACATCCCTGACTGCTGTAGAAAATTTTACATGGCCAAATCACCTAAGCTGCACATCTTTGGATTGTGGGAGGAAACTGGAGCACCCAGAGGAAACCCAGGCAGACACGGGTCCCTGGCACTGTGAGGTCCCTAACCACTGATAGATTTGAAAACAATGTTAAGAGTTTAAAAATCTCAGCATTGCTCAATAAGAGCCAGTGGAGGTCAGCAATGACAGGGGTGATGGTGAATCAGACGTGATGTAAGTTAAGAGAAGGACAACAAAATCTCTGATTAGCTTCAAGGGTGACAAAAGTGAGCAATTGGTCAGAATTATATTGGGATGGTTAAGTTTAGATGTAACAATGATTTTTACTTAGTGTTGTGAATTAAACTGTCCTGTGCAGTTTATGTACTCTAACCAAAACCTTTTGTTAACATCACCCCTCGAATCCTGATTTGGGGAGGTAAAATGAATGTTAACAGTCAAACACAAGTTTGATAATCTGTCTGTTTAAAAATGAATGGCTTCACAACTGGGGATCTTTAATCTCTCTCTGTCCTCAAACCTCAGTCACTGGCAGGCTTATTAATGGGAGGAGTTCAAAGGATGCTGACTACATTGTATATTTGGTGAATTGTTTTCAATTCAGTCCAGATCGAGAGGGAATACATTCCATTGAAATGTTGAGTGGGTCACTTGACTGTGATGTTATCACAATGAAAACAGCTCTCTCTAAATAATGGATGAGGAAACACAGTTGGGCAATTATTTTTTTCCCTAGGATGGCTATCCCCTAAGAGAACTTTCACCTTTAATTCATTGTATCAATTCTTATACTGTTCATAAAGCAAGAGACTGAAAGATTTGATTTGAATCTAGCATTTTGAGTGATACGCCTTAAATATATAGAAAGAGCTGGATTTACAGGAGGTGATTATATCCAGGAGAATTTCCAATTGATTCTGATATTATTTTAATGTACTGTCAATTTTCCAGAATATGGTTTAAAAGCAATGCTGACCATCCAGATTAAAAGGTCCAAGCTATGATTATTGCTAATCACTAGTTGATGAATTGGGATAAAGGGTGCGATTGGCTTCCAATGTCCTCTTGGAGTGAGATGAAAACTGGGGTAGAACTGACACTCCTGATCATCATCAAGTAAACTGCACTTGATATGTCAATGAACGGACAATGGGTGAGGGTGGGATCAAACTGTGCAGCCTAGGTTTGACAATCAGTGCTAATACTCATTGTGGAAGCTCCTGTGTTTCTGTGGTTTCAGGACCACAATGAGATCTGGGGACCTTATTTCCCCTCTAGTCAAGCAGCTAATGCTGTCAGAAGATGAGTGAGGAAAACTGCTAATAAAGTACTGGGTGACTTTAATAAATGTAAATTTTACAGCTGCTCGGATGGCACTGACGCATGGGGAAAGGAAAGTAGCTATTTTGTTGTTGGAGCTCAGACCTATTTAAGAACGAAAGGATCTGAATTTCAAATGCTTCATTTTCAGAGAGTGACATCATTCGAGCCACGTAGATTATAACTGCAATGTTGGCACTGCACCAACATATGGGAAGGAATTTATGCCGCCCTAAAAACTTTGTGATGATGGACTTCAGTCCTGGATTTTCAGATCATTTTCTGATCAGTAAACTATTTTTATGAGCTGGTAAACCCGAGTGTTTGTTAGTCAGAGATATATTGGGGAATTAAAGCCATTTTGAAATTTATTGCTCCCAGGTCAGACTAGGCATGCTTTCATGTAATCATTAAACCAGCTTCTATCCTGGGCTAGCAGAGCTCTGCTAATGTGCAATTTGGAAACACATGACTTTTCTATGTTGTGTAAATTAGTCCCACGTTCTTGTCAAGTAGAATCCAACAGAATACTGGTATTTGTGGAAAGTGTCGGTCAAACTCATGTCATGTTTGGTGCTTTTCCGAGGATGGAAACTTTTTGTTTTCCTGGCTGTATTGGATTTTCACATTGTGAATTTTGTGTGTATAATGGATGGAGTTATAAGCTTCTGGTATTAAAATTAATGCTGCAGTGAAGTCAACTGAATCCCTTAATCTCCTCCCCACTTTGATTGCACTTTTCAATTTGAGGAAACTAGAAAAATCCGATGTTTTGCCCTTGCTGCATTTTGCCAGCGTTCAGTTGCTGTCAAAGAATTTTCTCCTTGTACATCTGGTAAAGTTCACAATTTTAGAGATAAACACGAGCGGGTCAACAAAGTTGGAGTTATTTGAAGAATTTTAACTATGTACCCGCCCTGCTTATCTTGTCACCATTGGGTGAATGCTTCCTCGTGCAAAAGTCAGTTTCTGAGATTAAGCTTTTAGCCGAAAGGTTTTTACATGATTAGGACAGGACTAGTATGTTTGAGAGGTTGAAATCCACACACTCACCTCACTATTGCACAGTCACTAGGTTGGAGACATTTGCTGCTAATCTCCAAAGGGGCCTTTTAGTGCCCTTTCTTTGTGACTTATTTTTATTAATAAATAAGTAATAATCTTGGACATGTGGACAGATACTAATTTATGCACATTAAATTAATTTTAAAAAGCACGTTTACAGATTGATACAACCATCCTAGCTAATATATAACTACAGTAGAAATATGAGCTTATTAAATGGCTGAGGTATACAATGCTAGGATTCTACTTGAGGTACTGTTTGACCTCCAGTGCAGAGTTAGCAGCATGCTCCATCTCTCTCTCTGCTTGGACTTTGCTGGCAAGAAGGAATCCAAGCTCATTCAAGGAAACCATTAATAAACACTGGTCTCAAAGTTGTGACCCCCACAAACTGAGTTTTAATTTCTGTCAATTTACTAAATCGTGAAATTTGTAACCTTTTTCCTCCCACTCAAGTTGTCTTTAATTTTCCGAGCGCTTATATGTGTGAATGGAGTAGCAGAGCAATTGCTCCATAGTTTGAATGCTTTGTGAATGGACCCTACCTTTTAGTTTCACTTTAAAGGATTTATTTCAAAAATTGGAAAGTGAAAACCAAGATTGGTGGTGGGAGATCACCCTTAGCCTACCTCAGTAAGGGATAGCGATGAAAAGGAAAAAATGAGTAAATCTAAGAATACCTCACTGTCTTAGACTTAAGAAGGCATAAACAATTATAATTTAAATTCACACCTACCCTTTCTTTGTGACTGTCGGTGATACCCAATGACGAAGAACAAAAAACCAAAAAATTTACTATCTCAATTGCACATTGCTGCCAGGGGCCTGTCAAATCTTTCCAGACTTAGTTCTGCAGTTTCT
Organism: Chiloscyllium plagiosum; assembly: GCF_037043375.1. NCBI lineage: Eukaryota > Metazoa > Chordata > Chondrichthyes > Orectolobiformes > Hemiscylliidae > Chiloscyllium > Chiloscyllium plagiosum. The sequence continues at coordinate 58,482,315 of NW_028270155.1, read as the reverse complement.
GAGGCAGGACTTGTGTTTCTGACAGAGAATGCATTTAAATGGTCATTGGATAAACATATGGATGAAACTTAATGGTAAGGTCCTAGGGAGTGTTGCTGAACAAAGAGACCTTGGAGTGCCAGTTCAGAGCTCCTTGAAGGTGGAGTCGCAGGTAGATAGGATAGTGAAGAAGGCGTTTGGTATGCTTTCCTTTATTGGTCAGAGTATTGAGTACAGGAGTTGGGAGGTCATGTTGTGGCTGTATACGACATTGGTTAGGCCACTGTTGGAATATTGCATGCAGTTCTGGTCTCCTTCCTATCGGAAAGATGTTGTGAAACTTGAAAGGGTTCAGAAAAGATTTATAAGGATGTTGCCAGGGTTGGAGGATCTGAATTATAGGGAGAGGCTGAACAGGCTGGGGCTGTTTTCCCTGGAGCGTCGAAGGCTGAGGGGTAACCTTTATAGAGGTTTACAAAATTATGAGGGGCATGGATAGGATAAATAGACAAAGTCTTTTCCCCGGGTCGGGGACTCCAGAACTGGAGGGCATAGGTTTAGGGTGAGAGGGGAAAGATATAAAAGAGACCCAAGGGGCAATTTTTTCACGCAGAGGGTGGTACGTGTATGGAATGAACTGCCAGAGGAAGTGGTGGAGGCTGATACAATTGCAACATTTAAGAGGCATTTGGATGGGTATATGAATAGGAAGAGTTTGGAGGGATATGGGCCGGGTGCTGGCAGGTGGGACCAGATTGGGTTGGGATATCTGGTCGGCATGGACCGAAGGGTCTGTTTCCGTATTGTACATCTCTATGACTCTAGATAGGCATCAGATTGGTTCCACAGATCAGCACAACATCGAGGGCCAAAGAGCCTATATGCACTGTAACGTTCCATGGTCTATGTTTTAATTGAGGTGTATTACAGTAAATTGGTGGGAAGGCCCTGAGGTAAATAGCTCAGCAAATCCATGTTACTCACTGTTTGTGAGAAAGATGCCCGTAGTGTTAGGTGAAGGGGTAAATGTGGGGGAGTGGGTCTGGGTGGGTTGCGCTTCAGCGGGTCGGTGTGGACTTGTTGGGCCGAAGGGCCTGTTTCCACACTGTAAACTAATCTAATCTAATCTAATCCAAGTCTGTCAGCTGGCATTTGAAGATAAATTATATGACATTAAAGAGGATTTTAACTCAGGCAGTTGTTCACTAAAGGAAGGATTCTTGTGAAAAAAACTCTCTACTGAGGATGCTCCTCATCCTTAGAATGCTAGAGCTTTGAATTGTAGAAAGGTTCAAGCTAGTTAGCAAACAAGACCCTACTTGAGTTGAAGAGTGTGGTGCTGGAAAAGCACAGCCTGGCAGGCAGCATCCAAGAAGAAGGAGATATGCTGCCTGACCTTCTCCAACACCACATTCTTCGACTCTGATCTCCAGCATCTGCATCCTCCCCTTCTCCTAGTTGATTAAGACCCTACGTGAGGCTTACTAATCAAAGAAGCTTGCGTAGTGCGTGTGAGTCCTACTGTGTGGAAATATTAAAATGTACTTAAATGATTTATGCATGAAAATACATTTACACGTTGCAGTTGAAACTCTGCGTGATTAATGAAATGATTCACTTTGTATAGCACAACATTTGTGAACCCTAAGAACAACAAATCAACCTGATAGTAATTTATATTTGCATATTGTTCTAGACTGATATGAAGCAGTAAACAGAATGATGGTGTCCAACATTAATTGCTGCAATAGTTGCTTGGCAGTGCCTCAGATCAAATTTCCTCTCATTAAACTGAGTTAAATAAAGATTTGGACTCTTAACAATTCGGGAATGAATTTGAGTAACATTACAGTTACAGGATGTCGGACAAAGAATTTAAAGTACAACCTGTCAAATCCTATGAGCATGAAATATCCTATTTGAATACAAATGTTTGAAACGTTTGTTCCTGAGCACTTCTTGCTGGATGTTGAGCAATCACCAGTAGGTGAATAAGCATTTTAGATGCTAGATGACAAGACAAAAATATAAACTACGGAAATAACCAACTTAAAGGCTGAATTTTCAAAAAAATTATCCACAGTTGACATATCACAGGAAACACTGCATTTTTTAACCATTGCTACCCAACTTTAAAGTAGAGTCCATCTTTGTGTAGTACATGCTTAATACCAAATCTATTACAGAACAGAATTTCTTTGCAAACTGTACTCCTTACTAGTCCTGTTTCAATGCTTTCCTTGAAGATTCAAGCAATTAAATTGTAAACCATAGTTTCTCATTACCATCAGGGAAACAAACTAAACTTGACATAAGTAATGGGAGAATGAAGGATTGAATTAACAGAATTAAATGCAAATAGTTTATTCATTTGAATAATGCATAAACAAACTTACATTTACATATTATCTTCTATGATTTGGAGACTTGCCAAAACAATTTGGAGTGAACAAAATATTTTTGAAGAATAAATAACCTTGTGATATGGTGAAATATGGTTAACTTGGGTGTAGCAAACTGCACTCCGATAAGTAATCAGTTTTAGGTGGTGATGACGCAGATAAATGTCAGCCAGGACTTGAGGGAAACTCCCTGTTGTATTTAATCAATGAGTTAGTCACAGAAGGCTAGATCTTATAGGGACCTGAGCAATGTGGCTTATGGCGAGAAGAGTGACAGAATTGGGCCACAAGTGCAGTAAGACCCATCTTCACATTGAGATCATCTCGCTCCATCTTTTATGCTATTCATAAGTGCCACATTAAGAATCTTTCTGGGCACTGGTGAGATGTCAGTGGACAGAGTGTTAAATCCCACTCACCTACTTAATATTCAGATTCCCACCTCACCAAACGCAGCCAAACAAGTTCGATGTCAGGAAAACATGACAAGGAAAACCAGGCCTGGTAACTGGCAGGAAAAGGTGAGGACTTGTTGATGATGCCCTCCAGCATATCTCATCTTCTTCACTTCACATACCACTGCCCTTGAACCCCACCCCTCCCACCCCGTCAAGGACATGCAGGTCCTGGGCCACCTCCACCACCAAACCGTTAGCACCTGACGCCTGAAGGAGGAATGCCTCCTATTCCATCTTGGGATCGTGCAACCACACAGGATAAATGTGGATTTCAACAGTTTCCTCATTTCCCCTCCCCCCACATTATCCCAGTCCCAAGCGTCCAACGGGACGGCACGGTGGCACAGTGGTTAGCACTGCTGCCTCACAGTGCCAGAGACCCGGGTTCAATTCCCGCCTCAGGCGACTGACTGTGTGGAGTTTGCACGTTCTCCCCGTGTCTGCGTGGGTTTCCTCCGGGTGCTCCGGTTTCCTTCCACAGTCCAAAGATGTGCAGGTCAGGTGAATTGGCCATGCTAAATTGCCCATAGTGTTAGGTAAGGGGTAAATGTAGGGGTATGGGTGGGTTGCGCTTCGGCGGGTCGGTGTGGACTTGTTGGGCCGAAGGGCCTGTTTCCACACTGTAAGTAATCTAATCTAATCTAATCTAATCTAATCTAATCTAATCTAATCTAATCTAAAAAACTTGGCACTGCCCTCCAGACCCTTCCCCCTCTGTCCTATCACCTTCCCCCTCACCTTCATCCACCTATCGCTTTCCCAGCTACCTCTGCCCAACCCCACTCCCCCTCCCATTTATCTCTCAGCACTGACCCACAAGCCTCATCCCTGATAAAGGGCTTATGCCCGAAATGTCAATTGTCCTGCTCATTGGCTGTGCTTTTCCAGCACCACACTCTCAACTCTGGTACCTGGCAGGTTCAGCTCACTACTTGGTCAAAAAAACCTCCATGTTAGAAACCAGTCACTAATATCTCAGGCACGCTCTATGGGCGCTGGTCGCACACGGCCAATGTTAGGGAATTATAGAATCCCTACAGTGTGGAAAGAAGTCATCGGCCCATCGAGTCTGCACTGACTCTCCTAGGAGCATACCGTCCAGACCTTTTACTTGGGGCTCTGGTTTTAGTAAATGATGCCAGTCTAGGTCTTGCTCAGGGCTGCCAGTGAATTCTGGAATATCTGTTGAGTGGTGAGTCATTCCGGTGGGAAGATGGGGTGGAACTCAGCTGTGGGAGACATCATAGGGGTGCAGTAGGTCATTGATGAGGTGAGTTTAGTAAGATAGCATGAGAGAACTCAGTAGGCCTCACTGTGACAGACCCTTCAAAAGACCTGGACTTTGTCAATAAAAAGTAAGATGCAGCTCATTGCAGCCTGTGTCATATATTGTGACTTTGACCATCCCAGCATTACTAATGCCACATCATCATCTGATAGGTCTCTGATTAGATCTCTGTATTCAAATTCTGGTCGCAACTTGATCCAGAACTTGAACCATAAGGATAAGGGATTGGGGGTGATGAATAAATGTTCTTTGTGTTCCTAAATTGTGTGTGTTGTGGGGAAGAGAGAGAGGGGCAGTGTAGAGAGACAGGATGAGATTTGAAGGCTATAGTTCGAGTGATGCATATGTTAAAAAATGTATAAAATTTGGCTTCAAAAGAATGACAAACTAGTGTTAAAGAGGCTTTATTATGGATTTTTCTTTGGCCCTTTCTCACCTTGTTCACTAAGTTATTCCAGTTCCTGCAGGCCAGTTAGTGAGGCCCTGAGTAAAACTAGTGCTTTTTCGACTCTTGCTGGTACTGCTAGCATTGTTCACCGTGTGGCAGTTTTGTATCTGCCTAGAACAGACTGAGTGTTAGGTTGCATGGGGACAAAAAGAAAAGACCAAGTTATTATTATAATTTTCTACTAGAGTCTATCAGAAGAGACTCATGGACCTTACCAGAGTTGCAATAATTACTTGAAAACCATGGCAATGCTGTTGTTTTGTTGTGTCCTTTGGTTTTAAAAGTAATTTATAGCATGGTAATCTAATGACCTAGAAAGGAACTGAACAATGGCTCCTCATAAATTGACAAGAATAGACAGACCTTGATTTAAAACTGAGCTGTTACACTGGAAATTGCTTTAAGCAGTGACAATACTGCATATCCTTCACTAGTCCTGGAGGGCCTAACAAACAAAGGAATTCCAACTGTTGAAGACACAAGACTGATGTTTTCTTTGGGACAAGCACACTGGGAAAAATGTTAATGTTTTACATTAAAAGTGATGCTTTCCAATTTACTTTAAGTAATCCTACGTTTCACAGTTAACAAGATCAGAATCTTGAAAGGAAAAACATTTAAATTTGCAATCAAACACCTTGACACGTATCCGAAAGTTAGCTTATCAATTGGGACCCACCATCTTGTTCCTTCCTGTCATCAACCCCCCCCTCACTTCAGCATCCATTTGCCCCTCTCACTCTCCCTCCTAACCACCCTCTCTCTCTTTCTTTCTGTTTCTTTCTTTCTCTTTCTCTCTCTCTCTCTCTCTCTCTTTCCTGTGATCTCTGTCTCTCTTTTGCTCACCTGAGCATCCATTTCTCTTCTGTCTTTCTTCTTAATATCTGCTCCCCCTGCCCACTCAGTCCAGCACCTAGAGACTAAAGGTAACAACAGCTAATCGTTGAATTAGTACTTCTACATACAGTTGTGAGGAATTAGTCACTCTGGAAAAGAGAATTTATTTGATCAAGAGCAACACCCTCCTGAGGGAATCTGTGGTATGTGTGAGCAGAGCAAGCAACAGCAACACTCTTCAAACCAATCAGATTGAAGAATTCTCACTAAAGACATGGATTTTTAATTTGCCGAAAACCCATTCATTTTACACGGAGTTGACGTCAGGCCCACTGAATCTGAAACAGAAAATATATATTACAATTTATTGTAAAAGTACATACTTCTTTTCCCTCTTTTGTTTTCTGTATGTGACTTAAAGATAGAGAAAACAACAAAATTATGTTCTGAAGAAATTAAAACTTTGTTTTAGGAAGGTCACCAACAATAGCCTGGAGTTTGGTGTTAAGATTAAAAATAGGGCTATGCATGCAAGTCGTTATATGGAATAAATTGAATTGTAATTCTAGAATAATATATGCCTAGTTGAACACACAACTCTGAATGTCATCATCCATTCTCCCTACTCTTCAGCAAACTCCACACTTACGGCTTGACAAGAGTGCACACGTTTTTTGCTCTTTATACTTTTTCAGAGTGCTCCAGCTGATCATTGCTACCATCACTGCTATCGGTTCTGCTAGTTGCACGTCCTCCCACTGCTACACCAGTATATCACCAACTAAGTCGCTCACTAAAAGATACAAAATACATCATGTTATTCTACTGAGCCACCAGACATGCCAGCAAACTTGAGGGTTGGTACTTTCAGGCATAAGTGAATTTTTAATGGTGTGATAAGTTTTTAATTTGACAGCCGTGGAGCCTCACTTGCTGCAAGTTTAATTCCTGTTGGAAACTTAAAAAAGATGTTTTGTTTACTTGTCTCATTCATCCCTGAGCAATTGCGCCATTGAGTGACATTGCCAGATGTGAGTTTTGACTGACATTAACCTCCCTTCTACTTGGTTAAGGTAAGCTTAATCCTTGAGGTCAGATTGGTGATGACTCCAGAATCTTTCTGCTGGTGGGCATGCTCTCCTGACTGTTGCCTTCCTGTAGAGTCATAGAGTCATAGAGATGTACAGCATGGAAACAGACCCTTCGGTCCAATTAATCTCTGCTGACCAGATATCCCAACCCAATCTAGTCCCACCTGCCAGCACCTGGCCGAAACTCCTCCAAACACTTCCTATTCATATACCCATCCAGATGCCTTTTAAATGTTGCAATTGTACTAGCCTCCACTTCCTCTGGCAGCCCATTCCTTACACGTACCACCCTTTGCGTGAACACGTTGCCCCTTAAGTCTCTTTTATATTTTTCCCCTCTCACCCTAAACCTAAGCCCTCTTGTTCTGGAATCCCCCACCACAGGGAAGAGACTTTGTCGATTTATCCTATCCATGCTCCTCATGATTTTATAAGCCTCTATAAGGTCACCCCTCAGCCTCCGATGTTACAGGGAAAATAGTCCCAACCTATTCAACCTCTCAGTATAGCTCAAATCCTCCAACCCTGGTAACATCCTTGTAAATCTTTTCTGAACCCTTTCAAGTTTCACCACATCTTTCCGATAGGAAGGAGACCAGAATTGCACACAATATTCCAAAGATAGCCTTACCAATGCCCTGTACAGTCGCAACATGACCTCCTAACTCCTGTACTCAATATTCTGACCAATAAAAGAAAGCATACCAAACGCCGCCTTCAGTATTCTGTCTACCTATGACTCCACTTTCAAGGAGCTATGAACCTGCACTCCAAGGTCTCTTTGTTCAGCAACACTCCCCAGGACCTTACCATTAAATGTATAAGTCCTGCTGAGATTTGCTTTCCCAAAATGTTGCACCTCTCACATATCGAAATTAAACTCCATCTGCCACTCCTCAGCCCATTGGCCCATCTGATCAAGATACTGTTGTAATCTGAGATGACCTTCTTCACTGTCCACTACACCTCCAATTTTGGTGTCATCTGCAAACTTATTAACTATACCTCTTATGCTCACATCCAAATCATTTATATAAATGACGAAAAGTAGTGGACCCAGCACCGATTCTTGTGGCACTCCACTGGTCACAGGCCTCCAGTCAGAAAAATAACCCTCCACCACCACCCTCTGCCTTCTATCTTTGAGCCAGTTCTGTATCCAAATGGCTAGTTCTCCCTGTATGCCGTGAGATCGAACCTTTCTAACGAGTCTACCATGGGACCCTCGTCAAACGCTTTACTGAAGTCCATATAGATCACGTCCACCACTCTGCCCTCATCAATCCTCTTTGTTATTTGTTCAAAAAACTCAATCAAGTTTGTGAGACATGATTTCTCATGCACAAAGCCATGTTGACTATCCCTAATCAGTCCTTGCCTTTCCAAATACATGTACATCCTGTCCATCAAGCTTCCCTCCAACAACTTTCCCACCACCGACATCAGGCTCTCTGGTCTATAGTTCCCTGGCTTGTCCTTACCACCCTTCTTAAACAGTGGCACCACGTTAGCCAACCTTCAGTCTTCCGGCATCTCACCTGTGACTATCAATGAAACAAATATCTCAGCATGGGGCCCAGCAATCTCTTCCCTAGTTTGAGGATACACCTGATCAGGTTCTGGGGATTTATCCACTTTTATGTCTTTTGAGACATCCAGCACTTCCTCCTCTGTAATCTGGACATATTTCAAGATGTCACTATTTATTTTCCCACATTCTACATCTTTCATGTTCTTTTCCACAGTAAGCACTGATGCAAAATACTTGTTTATTATCTCCACAATCTCCTGCGGTTCCACACAAAATCTGACTTGCTGATCTTTGAGGGGCCCTATTCTCTCCTTCGTTACCCTTTTGTCCTTAATGTATTTGTAAAACCCTTTGGATTCTCCTTAACTCTATTTGCCAAAGCTATCTCATGTCCCCTTTTTGCCCTCGTGATTTCCCTCTTAAGTATACTCCTACTGCCTTTGTACTCTTCTAAGGATTCACTCGATCTGTCCTGTCTATACCAGACATATGCTTCCTTCTTTTTCTTAACCAAACCCTCAATTTCTTTAGTCATCTAGCATTCCCTACACCTACCAGCCTTTCCTTTTACTTTAACAGGAAACTACTGTCTCTGGACTCTCATTATATCATTTCTGAAGGCTTCCCATTTTCCAGCCATCCCGTTACCTGTGAACATCTGCCCCCAATCAGCTCTTGAAAATTCTTACCTAAAACCATCAAAATTAGCCTTCCTCCAATTTAGAACTTCAACTTTTAGATCTGGTCTATGCTTTTCCATCACTATTTTAAACTAATAGAATGATGGTTGCTGGCCCTAAAATACTCCCCCACTGACACCTCAGTCACCTGCTCTGCCTTATTTCCCAAGAGTAGTCAAGTTTTGCACCTTCTCTAGTAGGTACATCCACATATTGAATCAGAAACTTTTCTCGTACGCACTTAACAAATTCCTCTCCATCTAAATCCCTAACATTATGGCAGTCCCGTCTATGTTTGGAAAGTTAAAATCCCCAACCATAACCACCCGATTATTCTTACAGATAACTGAGATCTCCTTACAAACTTGTTTCTCAATTTCCCTCTTAAATCCACCAGCCCCGCATAAGGCTGTAGGTGCCAGAGGAGTATGTCTGTTGTATCTGGTCACCATGTAGAAGTATTTAGCACTGGGGGCCAAGAGGAGGCCATTCAGCCCTTAAAATCTGCTGTGCCATTCAGTGTGATCATGGCTGATCACCTGTCTCTGACTTTATATTCTTCTGTCTGTGCCTCTTGAAATTTGTAACATCTAAAACATTGTCACTTTCTTCCTTGTGTATACTGTATATACTTGAGTAACAGTCAATCCCCTATTTTTGGCGAGAAAAATCTGGAAGTTTCCATATATCTCGTGTAAGTCAGCCCTAGTTCTTCACAGATAACAGATCAACATTTGCGAGTCAAGGTATTATCCTGTACCTCAAAGTTGGAATGAGGAAGTAACTTCTTTTTCGAGCTGTTTTGTGTTTTGATGTACAATTCTCACCGGTTTGGTGCGAGAGTTTACAATGCATCAGGTCAGAGTCAGGTGACGACCTCCCTTTGTGTGCAACTCAGCTGAGCTCCGTCCCCCTGTAGCACTCATGGAATACAGTCATATTACTGTAATCTGTTATGTTTTTTTTCTTTATTCATTTAGAGATCAATTAGGCTTCTACTAATGATATGGCATTTTGGACTGTAGCATGAATTTCAGTCCCTCAAAAGTAGTATCCATGTAATAGTTGACCCCATAAATTTAACCTTTACAAGTGGTCACAAGTAAGGTATTTAGCGGTCCACAACCTTCTGTGGTTGTGAATTGCACAGGACTGAGTGAAGAAATGGTTCCTCATCTGAGTCCTAACTGGCCTCCCCCATATCCTGGGACTGCAGGTCTGAAGATTTCTTCTCCACATTTATGGCTTGATACCTGTGGGCACATTTTTTTTTTGCTCTTTATACTTCCCCAGAGGGCTCCAGCTGAACATCACGACCAGCCCCCCTATTGGTTCTGCCAATTCTGTGGTCCTCCTGTGGGAAAAATCCTTGTCTTCATGGCTCCGTGAGGATTATTGAGTCTGATTCAAGTGTCCCGATTCTTACACATCACAGATTCCCTGTGGAAGGCTTCAGTGATTCAGGTACAAGGCTCCATTCCAAGGAAACTGTATAGCTGTAAAAGAAAACACTTCCTTCACCACAGGCTATGAACCGAGGCCTCAGTGTAAATTCTGAAGGAATTAGACTGCAGACTTGTAAAATTAAATTCTCAGTACTAGTGTTGTTATTTGCACAAAGTAAGGCATATTGCTCAGTTAACTCGGATCTGAATGCATCAACCCTGACTTGTTACATTGTGTTCAGCGGGTAACTGGTCATACCACAGCCTTACATGGATTTCAACACTGAGTCTGTCGCTGAGGTTTGGATGTAGTAAAGCAAGTGGAGGAGCAGGGCAAATTGGGCACTAACTTAGAGATTTCCATGCGTACCTATGTGTGCTGACTCCTGACCTGGTATCTGATTCAGACTGAAGGCGAATCCAAGGAGCACTCTTGGATCGAACGTGAAGGCCAGTGCAGAAGGTGTGTGGATCGGGGCTTTGATATGGTGTGTGGTAGCAGCTGGAGGCCTGGATTGGGGCTTTGGTGATATGGTGTGTGGTAGCAGCTGGAGGCCTAAATTGGGGCTTTGGCGATCTGAGATCCCAGGAGTGAGCCCTATGTGGCAATGGAATTTCCCCCAACATCTGCAGCGGTGTCGAGGGCAGGGGAGATTGAGCCAGCGTGGGGAAAGCATGCCAAAGCGGAGGAGATCGAACCCTTATAGGAAGTGCAGTCACAGCATGTCTAAGCACTTAAGAAAGATCGTAATGTTTGAACTTCCAGCTTTATTTCTTTATTTTTCTACTTAATGCTAAGAAGGGCTAATGTTTAACTTTTAACTTTCCTCTTTATTTCTTTCTACTCAGTTCTTAAGAGTTTATATCTAGAAACTTGTCCACGTGTGTGGACATGAGACACTTTTCACTGTACTCCTGTACTTGAGTACATGCAATAATTAGTCTCAATCTAAACCATAGTAAAGGTGAGCACTGTCAGCATTGCCATTATTCTTCTTGTAAAATTCAGGCCTTGGTATTTACACCTAATGCAGCTCTTTGTAGATCAGGGAAAGCCTGAGTCATCTCATCTGAGTTGCAGTAGCAATTGGCGTGTTGCAATTGTTTTCAGAATTACGTAGCAAGAGGAGGTTAGAAAACCAATTGGTTTCCCCACTTTTTATCAGTACCAGTTATCCTTTATTTGGAGAATGTTCATCTGCCCCTGGTGAGTAACTCCCTGAAGCTTCCTCTGCATGGTCACAAATGAGGAATGATAATTTGAGATAACAGAATATAACTGCACTGTGGAGTCAGACCACAATAGCACCTGAGGAGAGCACAGCTAAGTGACAGAAAACTAAGCGGGGGGGGGAAACGAGAGAAAGAAGTGCTACAGGATTCAAAACATTAATTCTCTTTTTCTCCACACAGATGCTGCCAGACCTGCTGAGTTTCTCCAGCAATTTCTGATTTTGTTAGGGATGGTTAAAACATGGACATGGGAGATTTATTTAAGGATTAGTGTGCCCCTCAACCAGAGGTCTGAGCTGTATTTTGTTGTAGGTTTGGGACCTTGATTATTTCTGGGTACCAACCCCCCACACTGACAAGTGCATGGCTTGAACACATCAGTTAAAAGGCACCTGGAGATGGTGAGTAGGCTCCGAAAGCTGCAAAACAGTTAGAGGTCCTTCAGCATTGAAGGTGTTGCAACCTGGTGATGCAGGTAACAGAGAGCAGGGTACTATGAGTCCTGTCAGTACTTAAACAATCCTGCAAATGATGCCAACTGTGAGATGTGTTTTGCCCACAGAGTCACGTGACGAACAGGTCCAGAAAATTGTGAGACCACCCACTTCTCCACTTGACTGAAAATTGAGCCCTGCACTTTTTCCAAAATCAAGCAATGAAATAGATTGGTGAAACACAGCAAGTGGAGTGTCCATCCTTAATGGACAGAGTAATGCTATGGAACATTGCACCATTACCTCTGAAATGTCAAAAAGACTAGATATAACCATGGAGAGAGAGCAAGCTAGCATTTTGAGTCTTGATGAAGAGTCATCTAGACTTGAAATGTTAGCTTGCTCTCTCTCTCCACAGATGCGATCTGACCTGCAGAGATCTCCAGCATTTGTTGTTTTCAGTACAGATTCCAGCATCTGCAGTAATTTGCTCCTACTTAGATATAACCAGGTTACTTTATAATATGTTCAGGTCATTTGAGAAATTGAGTTCATTTGCGATATAGAGATACTTGAACTGTCAATCCAGCAAAGCATTGAACAATTTGCAAGAATGATAAAGGAGATGATAAGCTAAATTTTATTTTCTATTATGTTTGGTTTGGGGACTTCCAGTATTTTAAGGAATCAGATTCCACAATTTCTTTTTTTATTGCAACTTCAAGAAAAACATTGATGTAATTAAATTGCAAAAGCATATGTATTTGATACTGAAGAAAATATGAAAGAATTGGGTAACAGAAGAAGATTCAATACAGCCTGAATTTGCATATGTTCGAGTTATACTGGCTTGAACTCTCTGCATTTTTTGCCCATACTGTATTTATTCTTATCTTATCAGTAACACTGTTGTTATTCAATAAAAAAAAATCACTGCCACATGTGCTGATAACCGCTAAGTCTTATGTCATAAGTTGTGTAAAATCCTTGCTTTGCTACCTGATGTTCCAACTGAATACAGGCAGCATGTGATGAGAAATCAGGTACTTGCTTTTTCTTATTGAGATAGCAACCAACTGCCCACAAGTCTGATGTTTTTTCTGGAAATCCCTGCGCATGATTCAGTGCTACTTACTACGACTGATGGTTTTAAAACCATTTATTCCTCAGCAAAGCAGCTATTTTCTTGGTTCATTACAACCATGCACTTTCCCATTGTACTTTCCCAACTCTGACATAAATGACACTATTAACGTTAGGCATCAGGGTCTTGAAATTCTGGAAGTAATGTGTGTGTACGGGTTGAATGTCACAATATTTTGCACTGAGTCATGTGACGAACAGGTCCAGAAAATTGTGAGACCACCAACTTCCAGTCCCACTTCTCCACTTGACTGAAAATTGAGCCCTGCACTTTTTCCAAAATCAGGCAATGAAATAGATTGGTGAAACACAGCAAGTGGAGTGCATCCTTAATGGACAGAGTAATGCTATGGAACATTGCACCATTATCTCTGAAATGTCAAAAAGACTAGAGAGAGAGAGCAAGCTAACGTTTCGAGTGCAACAAAGACTTTAAGCCCTGACAATGTGCAGTCCTGATTAGTTTTACTTGTCTAAACCTCTTAATTTTCAATGGTGACCACTGCAGCAAATTGTGGAAGGTTAGAATTGGACATGAAACAGCTTGTGGGAGTGTCAAGAAATGGAAACTGGTTACCGGTATTATTTTTAAAAAATTTATTCATTTGTGGGATGTGGGCGTTGCTGCTGGGCCAGCAATTATTGCCTGTCCCTAGTTGTCCTTGAGAAGCTGGTGGTGAGCTGCCTTCTTGAACTGCTGCAGTCCAACTGTTGACCCACAATGCCATTAGGGAGGGAATTCCAGGATTCCGACCCAGTTACAGTGAAGGAACGGCGATATATTTCCAAGTCAGGATGATGAGTGGTTTAGTGGGGAACTTGCAAGTGGTGGTGTTTCCATGTATCTGCTGCCCTTGTCCTTCAAGATGAAAGTGATTGTGGGTTTGGAAGGTGCTGTCTGAGGATCTTTGGTGAATTTCTGCAGTCCCTTAAGAAGTGTGACTGACTGAAGTTTTTCCATTCTATGATGAATCTGTAGTTGTTGGGATCAGTGTTTTTTTTTGTAACAGTATTCATTACATTGTCATATCAGAGAAAGATTACACAGTAATATGTAAAGTTAGATAGAGTACTAGGCTGTTTTATAACCATAAACCATTCATTGCAATTATCTCAGCAAGCAGTGAGTTTAGTTATGTTATTGCACTACATGTCACATCCCCAGTGTGTAATGTGATGCACAATAAAACACAGCAGTTTAATTTGCAACGCTGCCAGAGTTATTTGACTCATTACATTTTGCACCATGTATATTGGTACAATACCAGATGTCATGGGGAAACCAGGAAAGTTATTTATCATTTTTTTGGAGGAAACACTAGAACCTGTATAAATTGGAATACCCTCTGATTACTGTAATAAATTTGATTGACAGAGAATGTAAGAAATTGATACATCTTATTCTTAATCACACATTGATTATCTCAATCTCAATGCTTTAAATATTTGTGAAATGAATACTAAAAGTGTCTGCACCAAGATACTTCAATGTAAAGTAATGTGCATATGTGTGAATTTACAGCACTCATAGAATCCCTACAGCGTGGAAGTAGGCTGTTTGACTCATTGAGTCCACGCTGACTCTCCAAAAATCATTCCACTCAGATCCACCTCCCTACTCTATCCCTGTAACCCTACATTTCCCATGGCCAATCCACCTAGCCTGCACATCCCTGGACACTATGGGCAATTTAGCATGGCCGATTCACCTAACCTGTACATCGTTGGATTGTGGGAGGAAACCAGAGCACCCAGAGGAAACCCACACAGACATGGGGAAAATGTGCAAACTGCAACAGTCAGTCGCCCGAGGGTAGAATCGAACCCAGGTTCCTGGTGCTGAGAGTCAACAGTGCTAAGCACAGTACCTCCCAAAATTTTTCATGTCATGTGACAGTTTACACAACAGCTATTAAAACGTTTCATGAAACTTACAAATCCACATTTTTGTGATAAAGAAGGGCTCCAAGAACCCAATTGTTACAACAATGCAGACATCATTGATTTAACTTGTCATGCTCCAAATTAATACTATATTCATCATACCCCAACAGATCTAGTCTGTGTTTCACATTTAAATCAGTAGACATAAAACACGGATAGACTATTCAGAAGCTCAACTAACAATGCACTACCACAAAAAGACTACATATGAGCAGCCTGTGGTACAAAATAAGACTACTTCCACAACTCCGATTCCATATTCAGACAGCATTTATGCTGTAACTACATCATTGGTATAAAGCACAGTGGTTTCATAAATCTGCTACAGTAATGTTGAGTAAGACAATTTTATATGTAAATTTTTCTGGGAACAACATTTCTTTGATGAGCTTAATGTTTCAGGCAGCATACGCTGTACACCATATGGAAGATTGGGATGTTGGAAGAGATATAGGAAGGGATGGGAATTATAGGTGAGATCTTACTGCTAATTGGTCAGGATTTTATTTGTAATATGTCAGTACATGTTGCCATTCTTGCTGCTGAGCAGAATGGATGGTGATATGTTTCTCATGTAAGGACAGTCTACGGTCTAACAACTGACTTCTCCCTTATGCACTGCCGTACAGAATGACCTACATTGCAGCTTCCTTCCTTCTCTGTGGTATCTGCTTACTCTCACCTGTCTCAGCCATTGCTCCATATCGTGGCCAGAGTATAATGACTGAAAAGTTAAAGTCTATCAATTCTTTTGAGGACCTTTTTGAGCTAACAATTGCTCTTTTCAGAGCAGGATTTATACAGTGTTTCTGTAAAATTGTCTTGCTTAATAGTCCCCTCTCACAATGAAAACCTGCAACTTCTAAGGTCCATTGTCATGAAAGCTCATAAGGGTGCACAGCAGCCTTTTAAAGATGGTGTGGCTGCCAGGGATGCTGGTCCTTTGGTGGATATCTGCGAAGTGATGAGTTGTTCTGGAATAGCGTCTGGTGAGGTCAGGGTAGAATTTGATGTGTGGCTGCCATATGAGCGAATCAGGTCGCTACTGAGACACATTTATAGTGAGAAACCTCACTGGTCCTCACAGCAATAATCCCTTTGACAATCTCAAAGTGACCTGTACTCAACCAAAACAAAAACTGCAGGATTCAGACACCAGTAAGAGAGAACAGACCTATCTAGAATGAGTATGTGAAAGGAGAGGTCTCCGATACCACACAAGGGATCTGTATTTGAGAACATTTCTGTGCACAGATGTAAGTAAAGGTGTATTACCATACATAAAGAGTCAAAGATCCTTATTTAGTGATAAGGAGAAAGTAACCTCAAAACTCATCACTGACAACAGTCAAAGCATCAACATTGCTCTGCTTGCACCACCACCCCCTCCAAATCTGTGAGAAAGTGCCCAGCCTCTAGGTTGGCCCTTCCCTATGGATGAGAGAGCTGGACCTGAGAACTGTCCTGAAAGGAATCTGGAGTTGAATTAATAATTTGCTGATCCATGTTGTAGCCATTTAGCCCACATCATGATTGGGCCCATTCTCATCATTGGTAGTTTTTTTTTAAAGAAAACAACAGGTTCAAAGATCTGAATGTAAAAGAAAGATGCCTTTAAGTTAGACTCTCTTCTCCTCCCTGCAAAGTTTGGTGTGTGTGTAATTTCAGAGTTCGAACAGTGAAAGCTGTGTTCTTCAGTTTTCGAGATGTTTGTACCCATGTGATTCCTGGCAGTGGGAGCTGCCCGATGACTTCAGTTTGGTGTCAAATTCAGTCCAATGCTGTTCAAGCCAACTACTCTCACCTCACCTACAGTGTTCTGATTGTAAGCCTGTCAACAGCATGAGTTCAGTTCCCACACCAGCTGAGGTTACCATGAGGGACTCTCCTCCTCACCCTCTCCTCTTGTCTGAGATGTGGTAACCTTCAGGTTAAACCACCACCACTCATCTCTTTTTCTAATGTGAAAACAGCCCTATAATCCTTTGGGACTTTGGTGACTACTTTTACCTCACCTAGAACAAAACCAAGAGCTGACTGATAGCAGAACCAAAGCAAAAAGATTGATGTTGCTTTGACTGCAGTATTGCTGACTTCTCACATCATGTTGCTGATGATTGGGAGGAGTATACTCATGATGTAATAAGATACGTTAGATTTTTCTTGCTTTCTGTGGGTGGGACCTACATGTTGTCAGGTGACTTAGTAGCACTGGGGGAGGTGTCTTTATTCAGCTGCAGCCAGGATATTGTTAGGAATTAATATCATTGAAAGGATTTGTACTGCTAATTTCAAGAGTTCAGGATATCTCCACTTTTTCAGATATTGAACTACTTTTGTAGTTTAGTCACTGTTGTTTTCTAGGCACAGGTGGTGTAGGCATATATAATGGCAGATAGCTGGTGGGATGAATTATTAAATAAACTCTTTTGGCATTTTTGTCAGGGCATATACAGTGGGGTCAGGACACGTTTGATAGTGCCATGGGGTTCTTTTGCATCAGCAGAACTAGTAGACTTGTTACATGTTCTCTTCTGGCAAGAGGTACCTCTTTTGGCATTGCACTGTAGTGGCGGCTGAGATTACATAAAGTTTCTGGATTGAGGCTTGAAATCATTGTAATTTCAATGGGAACATGCGCAATCCACTCTCATTGACTAGTTTAAAATATACTCTAAGATAATCTATTATCATGGTATCTTAGCTTTTGTTTGGAAAAAAAACATATTTAATTCTTTTATATGTTACTCGATAGACCTCAAATTATAAAGAGCAAATAGCTATGCAATTGAAAATAAGTTTGATAGGTAAATGATAGTTCAAAGAGTGAAAGGTAGTTGAAGTTGATCCCCTTGATTTCAGTGTCTCTATTAGGGCAGGTAGACCCCAGTTGCAAACAAAGCCTCATTCAGGTGTGGATATGAATTATTTCCTGTGACAAAAGTTCATTGTCTCAGTCCCTTGTTCTTTAATATCTGCTTTTGTTTTGCCATTGTTTTCAATTTTGTTAAGTTCTATATCACTTTGCTGCTAATGACTTTATAAAACATCTGAAGAAGTAAAGTCACTTTGGAGTTCTGCTGAAGGTTTTATACGTTCCTTTTGTTCTGTACAAGGCAGTCAGCAATATTCATCTGGCCAATCTTTCCAAGCTGTCAACCTCATCGTGATGAGTTCCAAGTTCATGACTTTTACATCCTGCATTAGGCCCTTCAGACAGATATGCGTGATTGATGCTTGCTTTGTCTGACAATTTAATACATCATTCAGAAACATACACAAACACTAATAGATGCTTCACTGGAAAGAAATCATGAAGCACTGTTCATTTAATGAATTCTTAAGCAAGTCCTCAAAACCCAGTGCTTCTGTGAAACATGCGGACTCATAATTTGGATAATGTGGAGAACAGAACAGAGTTTAAAGACACAAGTGTAACATTTCTCCTTTATTGAAGGTCATGTACAGGATTTACGGCAGAGGAAGTTTTGGGTTCCTGTCTGAGCTGTACTTCAGCCTGCAGCACTAATTTGAAACTTTGCCGATAGTCAGTATTGTCCCAATATTGGAACATTGGTCAGAGCATCAGCAGTGCTCAGGACTGCTCAGGCTTTAACTCCTGGGGGCCCAGGATGTCAGCTTACAAAATTGAAATGGTCAAATACTATGCCCGCTTGCTCAAAACACCCCCTGAAGTCAAAATGGAATAATCTAGCACTCGGTCACCCTTTAAAAATATAAGGGATGACCCATTTAAAATAAAGGTGAGGCTTTTAAAATAAATTTCAGGTGGTCGTGAGACTTTGGAGCTCTCATCCCGAAAAGGTGGTGGAAACAAAGTCTTTTGAATATTTTCAAGACAGTGGGTGGTCAGATTCTCGTTAAGTAAAGAGGGCAAAACATTACCAAGTGTAGATGGGAATATGGTTTTGAGGTTCCAGTCAGATCAGTCATGATCTAATTAAATGGTAGAGTAGGCTTGAGAGACCAAGTGGTCTAGTCCTGCACCTTTTTTGTAGGGGCACATGGCACTAATGTGATTCCCATTGAGAGAGGTACAAAAACAACAATCTTGGATCGCCAGCACTTATTGAGTATCCCTCGGAAGGCAGTGAAATTTCATCCACACTAGTGTGAGACTGGCGTCAGAATGATGGGTTTCCTTTCTTAAAAGACATTAGTAAACCAGTATGGGATTTTGGCTGTCCACCAGTTTGGTCCCTTTTTACTGATAAATGGTTATATTAATGGTATTGCCAGTTCTCAGATTTTCTTTTAAGGGAGCATTTCATTTCTCAAAAGGCTACAATGGGATTTGAGCATGCTCCCAAGTCCAAGCCTCTAGATTGGAGTACAGTAAAATTTAATTATTTTTGCTTGTTTTAAGTCCATGCTTTATAGAAGGAGGTGGTATCAGGGGTGTGTTTGCATCTGTATAATCAATATACTTGGATGCTTTGTGTGTCTGATTGCTTTTCCTTCTCAGAGGTTGCACCTTGGTAATGAATTAATTAATGTCCCATTTTCTTCTTACTTTAGTGTACACCAAATAAACTACTGCAAAAGAACAATTCTGGCAGTAATGCCCTCTGAGTTAAGGGAATACTGTTCCTACACTAGCCTCCATAAATATGTTCCTGATGTTAACATTTATTTATACCTTTGATGAGAAGCTGTACTTTCCTGGATGAAGCTTTCATTCCTACACTGCACTGATTCCAAATATTATTCCGTTGGGAATAGCCATGTGCTGCATGTTTTAATTTCATATCTGGAACAATGATGTGCTGCCAGATTTTTTTTTTGTGTGTTTTGGGTTCCAAAGGAACTGGGCATTGAATTTCAGTGAGTCAACTTTGCAGCTAGCCCCAGTAAGTCACTCTGAGTGGAAGCAGACCTTGGCTTAAGGGTCACTTAATTCAAAAATTCTGTTTATAAACTAAGTTGATGTGGGTCTGGTGCATTTTAAACACTGATAGCTATGAGTTTGATGTTAGGAGGTGGGACATTGGTGCTGGATTGCTAGTTGGTCATGTCAGAGTTTGTATTTACTGCTTATGGTAGATACTGTATCAGAAAACAAAGAAAGCATGCATTGAGGAAAAGGTCATTTGGTCCATTAAGCCCGCTAATTGAATGTTAGTTTTTCCTGGCCTGCATAGCTCAAGACCACATCACATTGTGTACATAACCACTGAACCAATATTAATTTGATGTTAACTTGCTGTAAGCACATTTGCAATCTTGACACTTAAAGCAACCTAGGAAAAAGTGAGGACTGCAGATGCTGGAGATCAGAGCTGAAAATGTGTTGCTGGAAAAGCGCAGCAGGTCAGACAGCATCCAAGGAGCAGGAGAATCGACGTTTCGGGCATGAGCCCTGAAGGGCTCATGCCCGAAACGTCGATTCTCCTGCTCCTTGGATGTTGCCTGACCTGCTGCGCTTTTCCAGCAACACATTTTCAGCACTTAAAGCAACCTGTTCAGACATGTTATGACACACCTCTGGCACAGGTGGGATTTGATCCCAGGCCTCCTGACCCGAGTTAGGGACACTACCACTGTGCCACAAGAATCCCACAAATGTTTAATATCTTTGCTGCTGTTTAATATCCAGGTTATCTCAATTCAATAGCCCAGAAAGACTTTCTATCCTAAATAAAATGAATGGGCCATGTTCTGAAACCACATTAATATCATGTTAATGTTGTTAACCATGCTGATTACAAGTTCAAACCTTGTCTGAGGCTTGGTAAACTGACTCAGTTATTGACTCTGTTATTAGACTCTTTCATAGCCTCCTCACCAGAGAAGAATCTGTCATCATCAACATTTACAAATTGTTGCATAAAATTAAATCCAGACTTTAGCTCAAAAATGAGATTTGAAAACACTAAAACCTTTGGAAAGAACTACCAAAACTCCATGATTTTATTTGGGTCACTGAATGCTGATTGCAGTTTAAATTTTTTTAAAATTAGCTAGTTGTAGATGGACTATTTATCTGAAGATCACATGATTTTCTACTTCCGCAGTACAGGAGCTATTCATTGTTAAGGTTGCACAGGAAACGTTGGCTTGATTTGCAGATGGGGATGAGGGGAACTTACATTTGTTTGGAGAGTACAGAATGTTAGTGTGTGAGTTAATTTTTTTTATTTACACAAATAAATATATTGGAAAGCTGTTTTAATTGGCCCAGTTCGGAAGGTATGGCACTGTGTGGAAAGTGCTGTATAAATGCCAAGGTCATGACTTTTCCTGTGGGAGACTTCTGTGAAAGACAATTTATAACTTTTACAGGACTCCACTTTATTGTAACTCGCATTTCACAAACAGGATTCTTCACTTTTAGTAACTCTTTCCCATCTGAAAATAATTCAGATAAATATTCCATCCTGTTTTCACTTTGATTATTGAGGTTGGAGGGAAAAGGTGAACTGTTTTACACTTTATTGACTGCTAATGTATTCAGAATATATTTGAGTATACTCTGGGTCTGGAGGATGTATTTTGGGAGAGTTGTATAAGTTAAGACAATATGGTAAATGTATGGTCATGCTTTGCTGTGTACTGATCAGATTAACCTGTATACTCAAAGGGTATGATTGTAAGTCAGAACTCTGCCGAAGTACAATAGGGAAGAATGTCAGTAAGTAACAAGCATGTTTGGCTGTCGTTAGACTGAGATGAACTTCAAGCACATGCTTATGAATTAGTCTGAGAATCTGTCTCCATGATCTAACTGGATATTGTACTGAGCGGGATGGTTTGAAGCAGGTGTTTATTTTTAACTATTTAAGGAATCCAGCTGGTTATTAAAGAAAAATTAATTCAGCAAAACACGCTTTTGTTCATCTTTGAAGGAACAGCATGGCTTAATCATCAGTTTGTGAAGTTCATTCTTGTTTTTTCTAATTTATTCACGGGATGTGAATGTTACTCGCTGAGCCAGCATTTATTGCCTGCTCCTAGTTGCCCTTGAGAAGGTGGTGAGCTGCTTTCTGGAATCACCACAGCCCCTGTGCTGTAGGTTGACCCATAATGCCCTGACGAAGGGAATTCTAGGATGTTAACCCAACAACAGTGGAGGAACAGTGACATATTTCCAAGTCAGGATGATGAGTAGCTTAGAGGAGAACTTGAAGGCAGTGGTGTTCCCATGTAAGTTGCTTCTGTTTTTAAATGAAATAATTGTTTGCATCTCTGCCCTGAAGATGGGTGTGACCCACAGCAGTGTGATCACTGCCACAGGTAGAGCAAGTAGGCAGATCTTGAATCCACTCCAGTGGGAGCTGGAGTCTAGTCCCATACATATCTGTTCCACATCAGTCGTCAAGCCAACTGACCCTCCAGGTAGTCCAAGTTGCTAGGGCAACATGACCTTCTACATGCATTTTGTAGTCTGGAGCAATGAATGAGGATAGTGGTTCCAATTTTCTTTCCATCTCATGGTGACCAAGAATCTCTCCCTGCCACTAGCATATGGACTTACATATAGATACTCATAAAGTCATAGAGATGTACAGCATGGAAACAGACCCTTTGGTCCAACTCATCAATGCCCACCAGATATCCTAAATTAATCTCGTCCCATTTACCAGCACCTGGCCCATATCCCTCGAAACCCTTCCTATTCACACACCCATCCAGATGCCTTTTAAATAATGTAATTGTACCAGCCTCTACCACTTTCTCTGGCAGCTCGTTCAATACATGAACCCCACTCTGTGTGAAAATGTTTTCCCTAGACCTTTTAAATCTTTCCCCTCTCACCTTAAACCCAAATCTGTTTGGCTAGTTTATGTGTACACCTTCCAGGCCATCCATCAAGATTTTGACTTGAACCTAAATAGAGATGTTATTCGTGGCTCCATATGACCTCCTCACCAAATAATTCGAAACCCAATTAATTTAATTTGCTTCTGGGTTTGGTGAATTTAATCATTTGGAAATGAAAGGCAATATATTCATTTTCTATTTGTCTTTGGAAGGCATTTGACATCCCATTCCTCTCAAGTATTGATTTGATTCACCTTATTAGTTGTCTTATAAACTGTCTTTCAAGGGACAGTTGTTTCTATATATGGTGCCATATTGTTCACGAACAATATAGAAATAATTAGAGAAATGCACTATTTCTATAAATTGTAGGTTTGTGCTTTAGAGAGCTGACAGGAAGCAGCCAGTGATGAAAACTTGTTCCATAAGTTATTGCAGGGATCCCCAGGTCAACTCTTCAGGAATTGAACATTGTCACATGACCATCTGGAAATACTCCTGGATGATATTTCACTCATCTCAAAATAATCTTACAGCACAACTAACACATCATTTTAATTTATGTTGTCCTTACCATTCCCTCAACCAATTCTTGTTTAAATTCTACTCCAGAACTACTGGTCTTAAGTTTAAATTTAATTTCAAATTTTGCTTGTTTCCAAATCTCAGTATGGCCTTTCCTTTTTTCTACTTATTTAACATACCCCAGCCTCTCTATCTCTATGAAACATACGCTCCTGTAGTCTGGCATCTTTATGGCTGTGTTTTTAGCTGCCTAGGCTCCAAACTCTGGAATTATCTCCTTTAACTCCCCCAATACCTTCTCCACCTCCCCCTTAAAAGGTGGCACAGTGACTCAGTGGTTAGCACTGCTGCCTCACACCACTTGGGGCCAGGGTTCGATTCCAGCCTCAGGCGACTCTATGTGTGGAGTTTGCACATTCTCCCTGTGTCTGTGTGAGTGTGCTCTGTTCCTCCCACAGTGCAAAAAAGTGCAGGTTGAGTGGATTGGCCAGGTTAAATTGCCCAGAGTATATAGGTTAGGAAATGCAGGATTACGGGGATAGGAGGGGTCAAGGTGGGATGCTCTTCAGAGGGTCGGTGTGGATTTGATGGGTTGAATGGGCGAAAGTGAGAACTGCTGATGCTGGAGATTATAAACGAGAGTGTAGTACTGGAAAGGCACAGCAGGTCAGGCAGCATCTGAGAAGCAGGAGAATCAACGTTTCGGGCAAAAGCCCTTCATCAGGACAGGTTGAATGGCCCACTCCACTCTGTAGGCCTTCTTTGAATTATCTATGAAAAACAATCTTCCTCTTTGATTGGCCCGTTGGTCATTTGTGACTCAATATGAAATTTTGCCTGCTACTACTCTGGTGAAAATGTCAGGGGTTCACGTTACAAAATTAAAAAGGGCTCTTGCCTGAGTGAAAATTGAGAGCAAAAAAGACTTCTTCACACAGCATGACTCAGAAATCACAATTACTGTTATCTGTCAATGATGAAACGTTGCTATAGGGCTTGTTCAACCCCACCATCCCCAGAGCTGTATTGCAACTGCCCAGACTTTAAAGGTTGAATGTGTAAACTCAACAGTTTGTATACTTCACCATAGTTGGGGGTTGAGGGGAGTGGGAGTGCAAAAGGGACATAATTTTAATGACTCGACCATGTTAAAATACTAATTTGTGGTAACTGGGCACTGTGGCATCATAATCAACGAGCTGTTTATGCTGTAAATGATCCAGATGGCAAGATTATGCCTGGCAACAAATGTAGGAATGTGTTGTTTGCTTTCTTGAAGTGCAGTCCATGCTAATGTTGCAATGAACTCGGTTAGTGAATTTACCTTATAAGGACATGAACAGTTCTATATCTAAAGCTAGCATGAAAAGTTCTCAATGTGCTAGAGACTCGCCTTTGGCTGAGGTCAGGGAGGTGGGACAGAGTATAACTGAGCAGGTAGCCAAGAGGCTGCTGCAGTACGTTCAAACTCTGGAAGAGCCCTGTGTAATGCAAGTAGTTCTCCTCCAAGTGAATACTGTGCATCAAAAACAAACACCATCTTACCTGACCTCTGAACATAATTGTGCAATAGAGCTGCAGTGATAGTGTCAGACTTCTTCATGTCTCATTGAAGACATCACCACACTTTATGACCCACTTGAACATTGATCTTGTAAAGTCCCAGCAGATGTTCTAAAACTCTGTGTGCATTCACAGATCAGCTGATGGTAACAAATGACCCAGTTTTTGTTGCTTTGTCCTGCTTTATATTTGGATTGATGCCTCTCCACTGTTGTCTCTTTGTTTCATCGTTGACAGATAACGGTAATTGTGATTTCTGAGCCATCATGTGTGAAGAAGTCTTTTTCACTCCTTGTCAGTGCAGATTGGTCAATAAAGAGAGGAAATTGTTGTTAGTTTCCCTATGGGGAGTGAAGCATGAGCAGCAGTACAGCAATAATGTTGTATATAGGTACACTGATAGCACAGTAGGGGCCCACTGTGCATTAACCACTGAGGAGTCAAAGGAAGCACTTACCAGTATATTGTCGCCTGTGTTTGGGCTTTGGGAATAGTGAGAGCAATGCATCCATCGGGAAGCGATGAATACTTTATTTTAAAAGAATACAATTTCCAACCTCCTCTTGTTGTTTTCAGACAGCACCCCACCACCTGTTTTCACTTTACGGTCTCCTGTGCACTAGTCTCTAACCACAAAGGGTGACCCCCCCCCCAAAAAAAAACCCTTCCAGCTACCTCCCACTTCAGAATAACACCGCCATTTCAGGCTTGCTGCAGTGCTCCAGTGAGACTCAACACAAGCTACGTGAACACCAACTCTTCTTCAGCTGATGTACCTAACAGCCTCCCAGGATTGAATTTAACAATCTCAGAACGTGAACACCCTCCGTGTCCATTACCTACCGCCCCCCCTCCCCTTCCCTAGGTCCTGCTTTTTATTGGTTGCTCCTGGCACAGCCAACCCATTTTCAGTAATTTACATATTTCGTTGGCAGTCTACCCAGTAATTCTCTCTCTCACCTTATCTCTGTTTGCCTATTCCTTTAAGTATTCAGTAGTCTGTGCTTTCTTTTCCCATTTGCACGCTCTCTCTCTCACACAAGACATGGACGGCACCCACTCTAATCCTGTCATCAGCATAAATGCAATCCTTTCCCAGCTGTGCTCTGTTCTGACAAAGGGTCGCTGGATTCCAAATGTTAACTCAGTTTCTTTCTCTCTCTCTCTCTCTCTCTACAGATGTGTGCAGACCTGCCGGGTGTGTACAGTACTTTGAGTTTTTGCTTCTCCACCAGGTCCTCCATTTCCTGGTTTCAGCAGTGATCTTGAATGGAGAATATTTGACAGAGTAGTCTTTGCTTTTGAGCTTTTCTGCCTTATTGGTCATTCTGTTCAACAGGGCACCTTATTATAGAACTTTTGGCGTGGGGAGGCTAGATGAGACAGATCTTTTTTTCAGTAGAATTCATGACATTGGAATAATGCCGCTAGAAACTTTGAATGGTAGCGGTGAATCTTCAGTTTAGTTTAGCCTGTTACTGCTGTTCCATTGAAAGCTATAGAAGGATGTATTTGCATTTTAGCTTCATTCATTAGAACAGCCTGAGTTGATCCAGCACCATTGGGTCAGCTTTTACTTGACCGCATGGTCTGCTACTTGCAGCTGTGGACCATCAGTCAGGCGAACTTGCACAGTGTGCAATGACAGACTCTGCTTGATTTGGACTGTTGAATAACTAAAATGATTCTGTTGTCTCTGAGGCTATCACAGTTGCCATGACATCCCAGCAGGTCACCTATGGCAGCTTTGCCATCGTTGAACCTCTCTGAATATCTCCACAGTTCTGGTCACATCACACATAGAGCATAGAACATTCCAGTGCAGTACAGGCCCTTTGGCCCTTGATGTTGTGCCAACCTCTGAAACCAATCTAACGCCCATCTAACCTACACTATTCCGTTATTATCCATATGTTTATTGAACAACCATTAAATGTTGGCGAGTCCATTACAGTTGTAGGCAAGGCATTTGACACCATTACTACTCTGAGTAAAGAACCTACCTATGACATTTGTCCTACATCTACCACCCCTCAATTTAAAGCTATGTCTCCTCGTGCTCGCCTTCACCATCCGAGGAAAAAAGCTCTCACTGTCCACTCTATATAATCCTCTGATCATCTTGTATGCCTCTATTAAGTTGCCTCTTAACCTTCTTCTCTCTCATGAAAACAGCCTAAAGTCCCTCAGCCTCTCCTCGTAAGACCTTCCCACCATACCAGGCAACATCCTAGTAAATCTCCTCTGAACCCTTTCCAAAGCTTACACATCCTTCCTATAATGCAGTGACCAGAACTGTATACAATACTTCAAGTGCGGCCACATCAGAGTTTTGGACAGCTGCAGCATGATCTCATGGCTCCAAAACTTAATCCCTCTACCAATAAAAGCTTACACACCATATGCCTTCTTAACACCCTATCAACCTGGCAGCTTTCAGCGATCTATGCACTGAGATCTCTCTGCTCATCCACTCAACCAAGAAGCTTACCATTAGCCCAGTACTCTTCATTCCTATTGCTCCTTCCAAAGTGAATCACCTCATACTTTTCCACAATAAACTCCATTTGCCACCTCTCAGCCCAGCTCTGCAGCTTATCCATGTATCCTGTGACATCCTTCAGCAATATCCAAACTCCACTGACCTTAGTGTCATCTGCAAGTTTATTAATTCACCCTTCCACACCCTCATCCAGGTCATTTATAAAAATGACAAACAGCAGTGGCCCCAAAACAGAACCTTGTGGTACACCACTGGTAACTGAACTCCAGGATAAACATTTCCCATCAATTACCACCCTCTGTCATCTTAGAGCTAGCCAATTTCTGATCCAAACCACTAAAACACCCTCGATTCCATGCCTCCGTATTTTCTGCAGTAGCCTGCCTTAGGAATCTAACCAAATGCTTTACTGAAATCCATATACACCACATCAACTGCTTTACCCTCATCTACCTGTTTGGTCACCTTCTCAAAGAACTCAATAAGATTTGTGAGGCACAACCTACCCTTCACAAAACTGTGTTGACTATCCCTAATCAAATTATTCCTTGCTAGATGATAATAAATCCTAACTCTTATAATCTTTTCCAAAACTTTGCCCACAACAGACGTAAGGCCCACTGGTCTATAATTACCAGGGTTGTTTCTATCCCCCTTCTTGAACAAGGGGACAACATTTGCAATCATCAACCTTCTGGCAGTATTTCTTTAGACAATGCACAGAGGCTACAGAACTTGCATCCAGCGATGTGCTCTGACACAGACCTGCATTTAATATAACACACTTACAGCCAAGCACATACTCCTGTCAAAAAAAGCAGAAATTGCTGGAAAAGCTCATCAGGTCTGTGGAGAGAAATCAGAGTTAATGTTTCAGGTCAAGCGACCCTTCCTGAGAACATACTTCTGTTCCCAGGGTTCCTGTAAGTCAAACAACTTCTGTTGAGATTTTTGTATAAAAAGAAGAACTTTTAACTTGAAACTTATAGGAGAGAAGCTAAGCTCCAGGCAGGAAGGAGAAGAGGAATCAAGAGAATGGTGCAGTCAGTCACTAGAATTTCCAAGAGGCTTTGGACAGGAAAGTTACAAAGCTGACTGTTTTTGAAGGGAACTCCAAAGAGAAGGATCAACAATGGAAGTAGCAGGAGTAATTTTCAATCCGAGAAATAGAATTGTTCTAGTTCAAGAGGAGGGCCTGTATAGCATGGAGGGATTCTGAATTGAAGATAATGCTTTATCTTTGTGGTTAATGGAATCTCTGGTAATGGGGAAGGACCAAGATGGACACTGGGATCAACTCTAGTGAGCGACTAAGAATTGGGAGATTGACTGGAGCTCATGAGATTATTGGGGATACACATGCTTGAGGTGATGAATTTTATAGGTTAGGATTTCAGTAACATTGAATAAGATGGAAAGCATTCTGGAAATGAGATGTGATCTCAGCTGAAGTCCTGACCTTGCGGATTCCCTTGCACTCCAGTCTTGCACATTTGCATCAAGCAAATACAGTTAAAGAGCTTTACTGCTAGGTCTGGCCGGTCCTGCCCCGGGGTGTGGCCGGGTCCTGCCCCGGGGTGTGGCCGGGTCCTGCCCCGGGGTCTGGCCGGGTCCTGCCCCGGGGTCTGGCCGGGTCCTGCCCCGGGGTGTGGCCGGGTCCTGCCCCGGGGTCTGGCCGGTCCTGCCCCGGTCTGGCCGGTCCTGCCCCGGGTTCTGGCTGGTCCTGCCCCGGGGTCTGGCCGGGTCCTGCCCCCGGGGTCTGGCCGGTCCTGCCCCGGGGTCTGGCCGGGTCCTGCCCCGGGGTCTGGCCGGGTCCTGCCCCGGGATCTGGCCGGGTCCTGCCCCGGGTTCTGGCTGGTCCTGCCCCGGGGTCTGGCCGGGTCCTGCCCCGGGGTCTGGCCGGGTCCTGCCCCGGGGTCTGGCCGGGTCCTGCCCCGGGATCTGGCCGGGTCCTGCCCCGGGATCTGGCCGGGTCCTGCCCCGGGTTCTGGCCGGGTCCTGCCCCGGGGTCTGGCCGGGTCCTGCCCCCGGGTCTGGCCGGGTCCTGCCCCCGGGTCTGGCCGGTCCTGCCCCCGGGTCTGGCCGGGTCCTGCCCCCGGGGGTGGCCGGGTCCTGCCCCCGGGGGTGGCCGGGTCCTGCCCCCGGGGGTGGCCGGGTCCTGCCCCGGGGGTGGCCATTCCTGCCCTGGGGTCTGACCGGGTCCTGCCTTCGGGGGTGGCCGGGTCCTGCCCCCGGGGGTGGCCGGTCCTGCCCCGGGTTCTGGCTGGTCCTGCCCCGGGGTCTGGCCGGGTCCTGCCCCCGGGGTCTGGCCGGGTCCTGCCCCGGGGTCTGGCCGGGTCCTGCCCCGGGATCTGGCCGGGTCCTGCCCCGGGATCTGGCCGGGTCCTGCCCCGGGTTCTGGCCGGGTCCTGCCCCGGGGTCTGGCCGGGTCCTGCCCCCGGGTCTGGCCGGGTCCTGCCCCCGGGTCTGGCCGGTCCTGCCCCCGGGTCTGGCCGGGTCCTGCCCCCGGGGGTGGCCGGGTCCTGCCCCCGGGGGTGGCCGGGTCCTGCCCCCGGGTCTGGCCGGGTCCTGCCCCCGGGTCTGGCCGGGTCCTGCCCCCGGGTCTGGCCGGGTCCTGCCTTCGGGGGTGGCCGGGTCCTGCCCCCGGGGGTGGCCGGGTCCTGCCCCCGGGGGTGGCCGGGTCCTGCCCCCGGGGGTGGCCGGGTCCTGCCCCCGGTGTGGCCGGTCCTGCCCCGGGGTCTGGCCAGTCCTGCCCCGGGGTCTGGCCGGGTCCTGCCCCGGGTTCTGGCCGGGTCCTGCCCCGGGGGTGGCCGGGTCCTGCCCCCGGGGGTGGCCGGGTCCTGCCCCAGGGGTCTGACCGGGTCCTGCCCCGGGGTGTGGCCGGGTCCTGCCCCGGGGTCTGGCCGGGTCCTGCCCCGGGGTCTGGCCGGGTCCTGCCCCGGGGTCTGGCCGGGTCCTGCCCCGGGGCTGGCCGGTCCTGCCCTGGGTTTAGCTGGTCCTGCCCTTACATTTTCCCTTGCGCTCAAGCAAATATTGCCAGTGAGCATTTCAACATCCACTCTCTCAGCCGCCATGAATTATGTCCGGCCACTCCCGGGGCAGGACTGGCCACCCCCGTGGCAGGACCGGCCACCCCCGGGGCAGGACCGGCCACCCCCGGGGCAGGACCCGGCCAGACCCCGGGGCAGGACCCGGCCACACCCCGGGGCAGGACCGGCCAGACCTAGCAGTAAAGCTCTTTAACTGTATTTGCTTGATGCAAATGTGCAAGACTGGAGTGCAAGGGAATCCGCAAGGTCAGGACTTCAGCTGAGATCACATCTCATTTCCAGAATGCTTTCCATCTTATTCAATGTTACTGAAATCCTAACCTATAAAATTCATCACCTCAAGCATGTGTATCCCCAATAATCTCATGAGCTCCAGTCAATCTCCCAATTCTTAGTCGCTCACTAGAGTTGATCCCAGTGTCCATCTTGGTCCTTCCCCATTACCAGAGATTCCATTAATGTTTTCAGGTTTCTTCCAACTCTCTCAAGAATGTTTTCAGGTTTCTTCCAACTCTCTCAAGGCTTCCCCTCACACAGAGCCATTGGCCTTCCCGCTTTCTCAACTCCACAGACCTTCATCTGAGTTCTGTCTCCAACGCCTGACTGCCTTCTAATTCCTAGAACCTCTGTCTGACCTCTAACAGCACAGAGCCACAGCACTTGATTCCTCCCTGAGTTCCCTGCATGGAATCTGTAGTTCAGCAGTGCAGCCAACTGCAGCTTTCTACCCATGGTCTCCTTTCGCATCCTTTGTCTCTTTCTGTAACCTTTGAACTCCTTACAGTGGCCCTTAAACTATTCTGAGCAACTTATTGTAAACCTTGCAATAAACCCCATTCTAGGGCAGAATTGAATGTGGCAACCTAACAACTGTTCTGTAGCACCGAATTGATGGACCAAATGGCTTCCACTGGCTGTGGAATCCCAATGTCCACAGTTACTTCGCTGGTTTGAAGTGGGTCCAACAGATTACAGTAGTTCGTAGCTTTGTGTGTCTCCGTAAATTGCAGAGATTTGTCGAAAACATGGAGGGCCTGATTCCAGATTCTAATTAGATGCATTTATTCTTGTCTTTTTTTCCATTACTGAGAGTCCAATTTTGAATGATCTAAAGCAGCCCCATTAAAATTAATGCTCAGCAGTTCAGATGGCCTCTGCGGAGATAAGCTGGGTTTAACATATTAGGGCAATGACCTCTCATTAATCATAAAGTGGAAGCAGAACCCAGCTAACTGGGCTTATACTCTCATGGATCTTGTCAGTCACAGAAGATCCCAAAGCTCTAGTTTGGACGCTTCTACTTTAGATCATCTTTTCTATTGGAAGAAACCACTTGTGCAGTGCTCTTAAGCCATTTTTGTTTAAACACTGCAGATGTGAAGGAAATCCTCGTTGGTAATTACTGTGACCAAATTGTTTTTTTTAATGAGTGTTATTTCGGAGTATTTGGCGTTGTGCATTCCTCCTGGCCTTCACTGTGTATTTAAGAGATAACTAAAATGCATTCATCATGTAGAGGCTATTGGACTGTCACTGCACAGTAGTGATTTATACGACCTCTTAACTCCATTTTACTTTATACCCAGCTTCATTATGATGTTTGAGTCTCATCCACCTCCAACAAATAGCAGAATTCAACCCCACCGAGCAAGAGGGGCAGTGAGGACGATTTGGGGTGTAGGGCAGATGATTATCATTGGTGATTCTTCATAGTTTTAGTTATTAAAACAACTATGATTGGCCACTGTATCTACAGTGATTGTAGTTTGAGTATCTTTGTGGGGAGAGGAGTGATTTGCTTTCTTAAATCTGCAACATCCTTTTGATTTTCGATTTTTTTTCACATAGAAAGTGGTGGGTGCCTGGAATGCACTGCCAGTAGTAATGGTGGAAGCAGACATTTAGCAGCAGTTAAGGCACATCTTGATAGACTCATGAACAGGTGGCAGACAGAGGGATACAAGCTGTGTGCATGGGCAATAAGTAGTGGGTCTACATAAGGATTTGGAACCAGTGCAGACTTGGTGAGCTGGAGGGCCTGTTCCTATGCTGTATTGGATTGCATTGAGATATAATTGTGGTTCAGAATTACAGAACCATTTGCTCCATAACTTAAAACATTTATTTTTGTTTACAGAAAAGTTGTACAACTCAACCGGCCCTGATTTAAGAAGATCACTTTTCTCTTTGAAGCAACTATTCCAGGTAATGTACCAGTCCAATATTGAAATGTAATTTACCGAATTGTTTATAGTTGCGTAGAAATTCGTAATAAAATTATGACAGTGTAAAAGGCCCAGCCTACCCATGTCAGTTTTTATCCTCCATGTGTACGAATACATCTATTTAGTCGAACTGTTCTTGATCTCTTTATCTCCATATGGTCCTTTTTAGAAAATCATTTCATGGGATGTGAGCATTTTTTTGGACCAACCTTAAGGATAAAGCTTGGGAAGCATTACTTTAGGTACTCTAATGGTGCTGTTAAGGAAGGAGTTCCAGGAGTTTGACATAGTAATAAAGGAATGGTGATCCATTTCCAAGTCAAGATGGTGTGTGACTTGGAGGTAATAGTGTTGCCACGTGCTTCATGTTAATGTTTTTCTAGATGAAAGAGGTCATAGATTTCAGGGTCAGAGAAACTTTCTAGGGTGGCCTATGATGAGAGAGTGAATATGTAAGACAGAGAATGAGGGTCATGATTAACTTTTTCTGTCCTGGATGTTGAGCTTATCAAGTGCTGTTGCAGTCATATTCATCAAAGCTAATGGAACATATTCCACCATACTCTTGATGTGTGTCTTGCAGGAAGGGGAAAGTCCTTGGGGGATCAGGAAATGAGTCATCCAGCACAGAATTCCAAGTCTCTGACCTTCTCTTGTAGCCAGAGTATTTACGTGGCTGGTCTGGTGAAGTTTCTGGTCAGTGGTAACCACCAATCTCTCTTATTGGCGATTGTCAAGACTTGGCTCTTGTGTGGTGCAAACATTGTTTAACAGCCTGAGTCTGAAAGTTGTGCATTTGGGCACAGACAATCCAAATTGAATCTGGAGCAGTAATGTACTGTAAGGTCCCACTGTTAGGAAGCGATGGAGTCCTGAAAAACATCACAAATGGCAAAAGTATGAACCTTAAAAACAGTTTGGAACACAAATCAATGGGATAGACTCCAGCCAGTCGGCACCCATTCCCTAACTATTTTTGCAGTAAGGTTTTAATACTGTTTGCGATGCTGCCAGTACAGTAACAGCCTTTGGGACCTATTTAATCCATAAAGCAATATCATTCAGTGGATGGATTTTTCCATCATGTACACAAGGTGCCTAGTGTTATTATTGTGTGCACTTACGACAGCATCAAATTCATATTAAGTTAACTGGCTCAGAGTGACACCATGCAGCATGTTGAAGTTACAATGCAGCATTCAGTTTTTATTTTAAAACTGATCAGCCACAGTCACCCTTCCATTATCTTGTTTCCATCTTCGGTCTTATATTTGCTTATATTTGTGAACAGTCAAACACAGCATTCCTTGCAAACAAACGTGGGCTCAGCGCTGTAAGGTAAACTACAGGTAAAGTTTCCAATCTCTTATCAGACCAAAGGACTGCTCTCTCATTAGAGAGACACAAGTGGTGGTTTAACGTGAGGGTGACTGTGCCTCAGGAGAGGTAAGAGATTGAGGGGGCAGGACCTGCATGGTAACCTCAGTCGGCACATGGATTTATGAAGGGGAAATCATGTTTGACAAATCTGTTGGAATTCTATGAGGATATAACAAGTAGAGTTGACAAGGGGGAGCCAGTTGATGTAGTACATTCGGATTTTCAGAAAGCATTTGACAAAGTCTGGCCCACCAGGGCTATGGGCCAAAAAATTGGGAATTGGAATTGATCTTTGACCGCCACAGACATGATGAGTCTTTCATTCTGTAAATGTTTATGAGTAGAGAAATAACAATAAGTTAGAGAAACAGTTTGAGATGCACAAGTTTCTTTCTCCCTTCCCAACCAAGTCCCCCTTCTCCGATACTGGGGATATAAGTCAGTTGTGAATTCTCTCTTCTTACAACTTAGTGCAACTCAAGACTGGAGACTGGTTCTGCTTCCCAGTTGTTGAATCCCTTTGACGTTCAGTGGTACAGCTCAGTTCCCAGTTTGCACCACTGCCACAACAGCAGCTAAACACACGTGCTTGTCCGAATGCGAGTAAGGGTCATAGAACCATAGAATTCCTGCAGTGTGGAAGCAGGTTATTTGGCCCTTCGAATCCACACCGACCCTTCCAAAAGCATCCCACACAGACCCCCCCCCACTACCCTATCCCTGTAACCCCACATTTCCCATGGCTAACCCACCTAACATGCACATCCCTGGACATTAGGGGCAATTTAGCATGGCCAAGCCACCTAACCTGCACATCTTTGGACTGTGGGAGGATACTGGAGCACCTGAAGGAAACCCATGCCGACACCTGAAGAATGTGCAAACTCCACAAAGACAGTCACCCGAGGCAGGAATCGAACCAAGGCACCGTGAGGCAGCAGTGCCAGCCACTTAGCCATGCTGCCCATTCCCACACTTTCATATTCATTTGGCTTTATTTCACAAAAAAAAGTGAAACCTCCAGTGCTGCTGCCTATAGCAAGGAGAAGATGATATAGAGGCTTCAGAGAGATATAGTTTCATCCCGTGAATTAAATGTACAGTGAGGCTTAATTGATACTAGGGAATTTAAACAAACCAGAAAACAGTGACAGATAAACAGAGGGTGGTGGAGGAGGGTTGTTTTTCAGACTGGAGGCCTGTGACCAGTGGAGTGCCACAAGGATCGGTGCTGGGTCTTCATTTATATAAATGATTTGGATGTGAGCATAACAGGTAGACGTTAGTAAGTTTGCAGATGACATCAAAATTGGAGGTGTAGTGCACAGCGAAGAAGGTTACCTCAGATTACAACAGGATCTTGACCAGATGGGCCAATGGGCTGAGAAGTGGCAGATGGAGTTTAATTTTGATAAATGCAAGGTGCTGCATTTTGGGAAAGCAAATCTTAGCAGGACTTATACACTTAATGGTAAGGTCCTAGGGAATGTTGCTGAACAAAGAGACCGGTTCATAGCCCGTTGAAAGTAGAGTCGCAGGTAGATAAGATAGTAGAAAAGGTGTTTGGTATGCTTTCCTTTATTGGTCAGTGTATTGAGGACAGGAGTTGGGAGGACATGTTGCAGCTGTGCAGGACATTGGTTAGGCCACTGTTGGAATATTGTGTGCAATTCTGGTCTCCTTCCTATCGGAAGGATGTTGTGAAACTTGAAAGGATTCAGAAAAGATCTACAAGGATGTTGCCAGGGTTGGAGGATTTGACCTATCAGGAGAGGTTGAGTAGGCTGGGGCTGTTTTCCCTGGAGCGTCGGAGGCTGAGGGGTGACCTTATAGAGGTTTATAAAATCATGAGGGGTATGGATAGGGTAAATAGACAAAGAGTCTTTCCTGGGGTGGGGAAATTCCAGAACTAAAGGGCATAAGTTTATGGTGAGAGGGGAAAAATATAAAAAAGACCTAAGGGGCAATGTTTTCACACAAAGGATGGTATGTGTGTGGAATGAACTGCCCGAGGAAGTGGTGGAGGCTAGTACGATTGCAGCATTTGAAAGGCATCTGGATGGGTATATAAATCGGAAGGGTTTGGAGGGATGTGGGACAGGTGCTGGCAGGTGGCACGAGATTAGGTTGGGATATCTGGTCGGCATATACGAGTTGGACTGAAGGGTCTGTTTCCGTGCTGTACATCTCTATGACTCTGTCTATGATGTGAACATAAATAAGGTGCGATGCACACTTACACAAGGCATCAAACTTATTGTGAAAGAGCGAAGTTATTTAGGCTCATTGCCCACTAAAGGAAGATTTCAGGTTGAAAAACTGAAATAAATAAAATTAAATAAAAAAGTTCACATAAATCTGAGGATTTTTTTTTCCCATAGAAGTATAGTGTGTAAAAGCCAAGAGGTAATGATGAAGCTACAGCAAACCTCAAGACGCTAATTGGAAAATTAGAGGAAGCATATTGAAGTTTAAAATAATGTGAGACATAGATTCACAAGGGTCCTGGTGCATGATAATACAAATATGAGGACTTAAACAATTCAAGCTCATTTAATCAGATTGTAGAGGGATATAATTGTGATATTTATTATAAATGGTTGGGAAAAGTAGATTGAACAATTTGAACACACAAAGAGTTTAGAATGGGGAGCTATCGATAAATTACTTGTGAGATATTCGGAACAGAGAGTAGGTTAAACCCTTTTACATAACGAGCTGTGAGACTCTTTCATTATCTTGAAATTCAAGGTTTGAGGAAGAAACTACAGTAATCTGCCATTTACAAATTCAGTTCCCCACGCTTATCATTCTCTGCATTATATCACCCATTGACACCAGTGGTCAATGTCCATTTATCTGTGGTTTCTGGGAGCCAAGAATATGATGAAAGAATGTTCATAAAAATAATCTCGAACTAGACATTCCATACTGATTTCAAAGGCTTCAAATGGAATTTATGGCATGACAAACATAAAACCATGGCCATTAATGTTGCCCAAAATCTATGTTATAAGTAAAACTAACATCTTATTTTGTATACTAACATTATATAATGTTTATTTAAATAGCACTACAGTCACTTTCAGAGCTGTTTACATAGAAACATAGATAATAGGAGCAGGAGGAGGCCATTCAGCCCTTTAAGTCTGCTCTGCCCTTCATCACAATCGTGGCTGATTGTCCAACTCAATAGCCTAATCCTGCTTTCTCCCCATTACCTTTGATCCCATTCACCCCAAGTGCTATATCTAGCCGCCTCTTGAATACATTCAATATTTTGGCATCAACTACTTCCTGGGGTAATGAATTCCACAGGCTCCCCAGTCTTTGGGTGAAGAAATGTCTCCTCATCTCAATCCTCAGTGGTCCACCCCGAATCTTCAGACTGTGACCCCTGGTCCTGGACAAACCCACCATCGGGATCATCCTCCCTGCATCTAACAGTCCTGTTAAAATTTTAAGTCTCTATGAGATCCCCCTCCTCATTCTCCTGAACTCCAGTGAAAACAATCCTAACCCAGTCAATCTCTCCTCACACGTCAGTCCGGCCATCCTGCAAGCAGTCTGGTAAACCTTCGCTGCACTCCCTTAAGAGTGAGAATATCCTTCCTCCGAAAAGGAGACCAAAACTGCACACTATATTCTAGGCGTGGCCTCACCAAGGCCCTGTATAACTGCAGCAACCAAGTCCCAGCTCCTGTACTCAATCTCTCGCAATGAAGGCCAACATACTATTTGCCTTCTTTACTGCCTGCTGCACCTACATGCTCACCTTCAGTGACACCCAGGTTCTCTCAGTACTCCCCCCTCTCCAAATTTACAGCCATTCAGATAGTAATTTGCCTTGTTTTTGCTTGCAAAATGAATAACCTCAGATTTATCCAAATTATACAGCACCTGCCATTGATTTGCCCACTCACCCAATCTGTCCAGATCATGCTGAAGGATCTCTGCATTCTTGTCACAGCTCACCCTCCCACCCAACTTGGTATCATCTGCAAACCTTGAGATGTTACGTTTTGTTCCTTCATCCAAATCATTAACATATTTTGTGAAGAGCTGTGGCACCCCACTAGTTACTGCCTGCTAATTTGAAAAGGAACCATCAATTCGTACTCTTTGTTTCCTCTCTGTCAACCAGTTTTCTATCCATCTCAATATACTTGCCCCAATCCCACACTCTCGGGCAAACTCTACCTGACGATAAAAAGGAATTCCTCTGAGTGAGTTTTGGTCAGGGTAAAGTGTAAAGTGGGATAAGTTACTATTGACATGATCCTCCTGTTTTGCCCAGCTGGCTGTGACAGCCCAGCAATGTGGTGCGATAGAGACAGAGTAATGTTGAACACCAGTACCCCTGCAAAGACTGGCAGAGTGTGTGAAGCACAATTACCTGGTAGAATGCAGCAAAATCTTCCACACTCATCACAGTCAAAACAGGTCAGTACCGGCCCTTTTGGCAGTTCTGCATTCTTCTGTCGTACATGGATGTACATTCTGCAGCTTCCTCCTAAAACAGTAATATCCCACGGAGGACTTGCTACCCCTGCCCAGTGCTTTTCTGTTGGGTATCTAGGAACTATTTGCTGTATTAAAGGAATGTACAAATGCAAGTTGTTGTAGCAAAATAACAATCAGTTCCCTGCATTTGGTGTTCTGTGCTATCTGACAATCTAACGGAGCAGCTTACAATCCAGCATCTAATTTGTGTTTTATGGTGTCCATGGTATGAAAAGAACAATATTGATGGATGGTTTAGAAGCTATGGTATACACTGTATAGTTGTACAAAGGAATATTGGCTTTAAAGTCTGTCCAGAGTCAGAAATGCTGAAAGCCATAGCACAGAGCTTCAATATCATAAAGCGCTTTGTACCTCACAAAGGTCCCTTTAATATATTGCTGGAGGTGCTTCAGTGGCAGGTGCAACTTTTGAACAGAATGAATAATGACACTGTAACTGTTGAAGATTAGTGTGAGCAGCCAGCAGAGCGCAGTCATAACTTTGATGCAATGTGAGTTACTTACTTAAACCTGTGCTACGTGCTTGTATATTTTACCCAGGAAATCTCAGATAGTGCCACCAATTAGAGATCTGGCCCACAAATACCTTTTTGCCTCCTGATGGCTGACAACTGACAATAGATGTCATTATTTTCTCCCTGCTTTTTGCTCATTTAAGCAAATTGATTCCTATCCTT
Organism: Chiloscyllium plagiosum; assembly: GCF_037043375.1. NCBI lineage: Eukaryota > Metazoa > Chordata > Chondrichthyes > Orectolobiformes > Hemiscylliidae > Chiloscyllium > Chiloscyllium plagiosum. The sequence goes on along the minus strand of NW_028270155.1, from coordinate 58,443,171 downwards.
TGTTTCCCAGTTCTGACAGGTTTGTCTTAAGCAAATCCCGGCTCACATACAAACTGCAAGGCAGTTAAATATCTCACTATCTTCAACTAGAACTGCACAGTATTCAGAGTAGGCTGTAAACTACAAGTATTCAGAAAATGTACTGTAAAGAAATTAGTTGAGAGTGGGATTATAGGCAAAGAAAGTACACTTTGATCAATCTTCATGAATTAGCACGATAAGAAGCTTCTGTCTCGTAAAAGATTAATGAAGTTAATCTAAAGAGCGTTTCGTGTCAGTGTTCAGTCTTCAATACTTTTTGACACCGGTGCTGTTTCACTCCGGGAATACTGGGTAGTGACTGGGAATGAGAATCGGAGCTGATTCCTTCCACTACAAACAGCCTTGTTGCCATTGGTTAATCCAGAACCTTGGAGCTTCCTGTAAAGATTTATATTGTGTGTTAATTATTTACTTCTGCTATGTCTACTTTCCACTTCTAACTGCTTTGAAATAGAACGTTGCAGAGAGGTCTGTGGAACTGGTTCAATTTAGGAATAAATTTCACAAGATTTTTTTTAAAAAGCCGTGTTGCTTCAGGGTTGAAGCTGGGAGTTTCCAGGCTGGTATCTGGTTACTTTCCATACTTCCTTGAGCAGAGTTAAAAATCACACAACACCAGGTTATAGTCCAACAGGTTTATTTGAAAGCACTAGCTTTTGGAGTGCTGCTCCTGCAAAAGGTGGTTGTGGAGTATAAGATCATAGGGCACAAATTTTTGTAGCAAAAATTTATAGTGTGATGTAACTGAGATTATATATTGAAAAAGGCCTGGATTGTTTGTTAAGTGTCTCATCTTTTAGAATGACCATGTTGGTTTCAGTTATTTCATATGTAAATCCCAGAACTTTCTTAAAGTTACATTCTCAAGTGAACTTTAACAATAAGTGCCATGTTGGCCCAGATAATGCATTGAAGGTGTGAGGTGCCCTGTGTGAGGCTGTCTGTGCCCCAATGTTCAGACTGATTCTAATCTAAAAGAAGGATTTACAGAATTTTACATAGATTCATACAGTTTTGGAGCAAAATAAGATGTAATTCTGCAAGTACAAATTCACACACTAACTTTTATGTGTGTGTATGCATACATGTGGGTGTGTGTGTTGGGGGTTGGTCAGAGTGTCTGTGAGAGTGTGTGTGTACATGTGTGAATGAGAGTGTAGAGGGGTATAAGTCTAAGAGAGGGTGCGTGTGTGCATGTGAGTGTGGGAGTGTACATGTGAGTGTATGAGAGAACATGACAGAAACAGATCATTGTTCGCAGCAAACTGCCTGCCCTTCAGGAGAACACCATACAACCTTGTCACGGTAGACACTGCAAGACATCTCAAGAGTGTCAACACAGATACCACCATTACACCTGGGGACACCTCCACCATGTATGTGGCAGGTACTCATGTGACTCAGCCAACATTGTCTATCTCATACGCTGTAGACAAGGATGCCCTGAGGCATCGTCCATCGGTGAGACTGAGCAGAGGGTACGGCAATGGACGAAGGGACATCGCACAACAATCAACAGACAGGAGTGTTCCCTCCCAGTCGGAGAACACTTCAGTGATCTGGGATATTCGACCTCAGAACTTTGGATGACCATCCTCGGGCCAACATGGCACCTATTGTTAAAGTTCACTTGAGAATGTAACGTTAAGAAAGTTCTGGGATTTACAAATGAAATAACTGAAACCAACATGGTCATTCTAAAAGATGAGAGACTTAACAAACAATCTAGGTCTTTTTCAATATATAATTTCAGTTACATTGCACTGTAAACATTTGCCATAAATTCTGTGTCCTATGATCTTATACTCCACAACCACCTGATGAAGGAGCAGTGCTGTGAAAGATAGTGTTTCCAAATAAACCTGTTGGACTGTAACCTGATGTTGTGTGATTTTTAACTTGGTATACTCCAGTTCAACAGCAGTATCTCCAAATTCTTGAGCAGAAACTGCGTAGGAACTGCCAGTGAGACTACAGTTCAGAACAATTGTTTGAGCTAACCCATTGTCTGAACTTGACTTTTATTGTGGAAGTATAAAAACCAATTGACAATATTGTCTGTGCACTGTAAATGTGCAAAATTTTACTGTGCTGACTGCTGGGGAATGCACAATACTAACAAACTGGTTCCAAAGTCCAGAAAAGATTATATGTCACTGTAATTATTACATCCCATTAATTTTTTCCATGTCAGATATTTATCCAAACTTCCTCATTGCAGTGAATTCCTGTCTTTTCTTTAGACTAACTTCCTTTGGAGTGGTGTGTGCATTTTTTGAGGTTGTTCTGATAAGGCAATACACCATGATTGTGATTAAATACCTTCCTACCTGGCCGGTGTGGTACATTTAGTTTGACATCAGGCACTGAGAGTTAGGAATTCTGCCCTCCACTCTATGAGGGACGATATTGAAATACTGCTGGAAGTGGCTAGTGAGGGACGCCTTGATGGGAGTTGTGACTAAAACTGTGCGCTGTGCAATAGCAGGTCACTGCTTGATACAAACTCCATTAGGAATCCTAATACGTGGATAAACACAGCCCTTAACCTCTGGGACTTGAGCTCTAATCTAGTCTTCAATGTCATAATCTGCAGGTTGTAAAAGCCCAATGTTATTGAATTGAGGTAGTTTCGGTTCTTGGATTTTAAGATCAAGGTTTTCCAAAATTAGCCATCAGGCTTCATCATGTCCCAACAGCCCCTCAGGCCCTGTCTCCCTGATCCCCCCTCCTCGGTATTCCCTCAGGCTCCTTCTCTCCAATCCTCTCCCTCTCTGTCTGGGTCCATACCTCGCTGATCCTATCTCTAGATCTGTGTCTTTGATGTTGATTTGATATATTATTGTCACATGTCCTGAGACACAGTGAAAAGTATTGTTTTTCATGCTACCCAGCCAAAGTATACCTTACATAAGTACAAGGTAATAGAACAGAGTACAGAGAATAGCGTTACAGCTACAGCAAAGGTGCAGTGAAAGAAGCTTTCTTAAATCTGTTGGTACATGTTTTCAAACTTTTGTATCTTCTGCCCGATGGAAGAGGATGGAAGTGAGTATAACTGGGGTGGGAGGGGTCTTTGATCATGTTGATTGCTTTCCTGAAGCAGCAGACAGTGTTGATGGAGTCGTGGAAGGAAGACTGGTTTTTCTGATGGACTGGGCACAGGAATGAAGCACTATCCTGAAGCAGGTGGGAATCTCGCATTGTAGTAAAGGGAGGTTAAAGATGCCTGTGAACGCTCCCACTGGCTAGTCTGAGCAGGATCTGAGTGCACGGCTGGGGGCTCCATCCGGGCTGGTTGCTTTCCATGGGTTCATTCTCAGGAAAGCCAATCTGATGTCTGTGGTGGTGACCGTAGTACAGGTGTGCTGATCAGGGCCCAGACACAGAGTCCAAAGAGAGAGAATTCTCCTTCTTGATGTGTTGGATGTTTCTGAGTGTTATGATTTTCTGTCGCAAAAATCAAACCTCACCTTTCTGCCCAACCAGTCACACAGAGATCAGCAACTCCCTGGAACTGGACCCTTCTGTATCTTGGCTAGTGACGTAGGACAAATGAGGACTCTTGTAATAACAGATCTGAAAAGGTTGTTTAAAAACATCAGGGATCATAGCTTCCACCCGTTAACAGGAAGTTAACCTACAATGGAGACAATCCATTCACACCAAAATTTTCAATAGTTCATTGTCAGAGTCTCTCTGTTACTCTTTGATATAAATAGTAAGTGGGAGGCATAATAAGTTTTCGATTTTACATCTCTGTTATATTTGAAGGTTTTGTTGCGAGCTGTATATTTGCAATGTTGAATTTTCACGTTCAGCTTACAGTGTGGTAAACAGGTACAGCTGTATTATTTAAACATTTCTTTATAATTTCCTGGTGTGCTTGGTTACTTTCAGGCTAGGAGGCTTTGGGGATAATTTTCAATACTGCAGCTCATTCTAATTGTTTTCTCTGGTGGTCAAGCCTTCAGGTTAATCGATGAGATTTACAAATTAATGCAGTGTATTTTGTATTCCTGTGATCAAATGAATCCCAAGGACAGCAACAATTCCCCATTCCCTTTCAGTGAAAGAAATTACTGCTTCTCTCGTCAGATACATCTCGCTGCTCTCTTCATGATACCCTTGTCAGATCCTCTTTCCTCTTTATTGTGTTCATAAAATCCCCACAGTGTAGAAGCAGGCCATTCAGCCAATCGAGTCCGCACCGACCCTCCGAAGAGCATCCCGCCCAGACCCACCACTGTGCCCTGCATTTCCCATGACCAATCCACCTGACCTGCACATCTTTGGACTGTGGGAGGAAATTGAAGCACCTGGAGGGAACCCACGCAGACACACGGAGAATGTGCAAACTCCACACAGTCGCCCAAGGTTGGAATCGAACCCAGGTCCCTGGCGCTGGGAGGCAACACTGAACCAGTGTGCTGCCCTTTACTGTGCTCTCTCATCATTTTCACTCTCTTGCCTTCTCTTCTTTGAGGGGAGAGGTTAGTTTGTGTAGCTCATTGCAAGCAGAACCTGAGCAGCATGGTCCAATGGTTCTATAAAGAGAGAGAGAGAGAGACGATGCTGCACGGGTATCTTGAAATGGAGCTAAGTAACTGAAAGTTTTCTCCTTCGTCTATCCTCTTCTCCCACCTCCTCCCTTTCTCCCCTTTGACCTCCTGCGTACCTTTCTCCCCACTAGCCTGGCTCAGTTGTTCTGTTTGCAGCGTGCTGCTGTGTCAGGTCAGGATCCTGGTGACTGCAGGAGTTTTGCTGCTGAGGAAACGAGGCAAAGGGAGAGGAATGGGTGCTTCATCCAGCACTGCGTCAGGTTTTTGTTTACACTGTGAGACAGCTCTCTCATTGTTTGGTAAAGTACTCAGCGTGCCACCTTGAGTTTGTTCCAAGTTAATCAGATGAATGAGGTGGTGCCTCCCCTGACTGGGTTTGGGCATGAACTCTCACCGTCGTGAATAGAAGCCAGTAACGTAGCGTCTAGTCATCTCCATGTCAAAAGAGATTCTGTTTCATGCCCGGAAGAATTGTTCTGAAACATTCACCCCCTAAACCAGTTTGACAACTATTTCTCCGATAAAGACTGAGAGTGTAATAAGTCAGAACAGGAAGGGACTGAGACGGTTTCAGAAAGAAATTTTATTTTGTTCCAGCATGTTCTGGCGAAGTTGCTAAGTGGGAAACAACGAAGATTAATTAATCGCTGTGTCAATTTCGATCTCGGAGTGTTTTTTTTGTCAGCTGTCAATATTGTAGCAGACAGCGGGCTCCTACGCTGAGTTATGGTACTGCAGGGCACGTTTTGAACAGTTGACCGGGCATATGGACTGTTGTTATTTGTTGTGAACTCCTTGTTTAATTATTGACTTTATCTTGATCACCACACACTAAACAGGGCCACCAGATGCGCTACGTGTTTGAAATTGACTGCAGGGTTTGCACAAGGAAGATACTTTTGTCACTTGGATCTGGCATTAACTGCAGAGCGCTGTCTCATACCTTCAGGGCACCTCAGAAATTTGCTTGTCACATTTCAAGCGGGAGCAGGGAGATTCAACATGAATGTCTCAACCTGTATCGTCCAGAATACATTAGCAGCTGATCTGTCACATTGCCGGTTAGATTGCTTTTATGTTTTCCAGCAATGGATATGCTTCAAACGTACTTCATTAGGACATTGTGGAAAATCTTACAGTGTGTGCAGGTTCTGTATTTACTTCCCCTCCTATCTGCAGGTTCTGTATTCATCTATTTGAACCTACAAGCGCCTCTTTGTTGAATTTTAGGAAAGGTAGAGTCATCCATTTTGAAATGACCCTGTCTGACCCCGGTGACACATGGAGCTCATTACTTTGGCCATGTAATAGAGCTTGTTATTTACTGGAAATAAAAGCCATTGAATCACATAGCCCCGAGCAATTCACTTCCGTTTCTTTGTCCGTGTTATTTCAGGTCCTTCTCCTTCTTTAGAAACCCACGTGAACACTTGTGTCCATTCCTGGATAAACGAACCAAAATGAAAGATGAAGAACTTTTTCTCAATTGCCAGATTTTGCCAGCAGATACAGGGCTCAGACTTATCATATTAAAATAGGTAATATCAGGTCTATCAACATCTAGAAAAATTGAAGTTAAAGATCTGAGTTCAGGCACTTTTCCCAAAAGGTGCAGTGGTTGGCACTGCTGCCTCACAGCATCAGGGACCCGGGTTTGATTCCAGCCTCACCGGTCTGTTTTTGTAGGGTTTGAACATTCTCCCCTTGTCTGCGTGGGTTTCCTCCGGTGCTCTGGGTTTCCTCCCACACACCCACAAGATGTGCAGGTTAGGTGAATTGGCCATGCTAAATTGTCCATAGTGCCCGGGATTAGATTAGATTAGATTAGATTAGATTACTTTACAGTGTGGAAACAGGCCCTTCGGCCCAACAAGTCCACACCGACCCGCCGAAGCGCAAACCACCCATATATTTACCCCTTACCTAACACTACGGACAATTTAGCGTGGCCAATTCACCTGACCTGCACATCTTTGTGACTGTGGGAGGAAACCGGAGCACCCGGAGGAAACCCACGCAGACACGGGGAGAATGTGCAAACTCCACACAGTCGCCTGAGGCGGGAATTGAACCCAGGTCTCTGTGCAGGTTAAGTGGATTATTTATTCGTTATTGGGATTTGGGCATCACTGGCTGGCCAGTGTCTATTGTCCATCCCTGATTCCCCTTGAGAAGGTGGTGGTGAGCTGCCTTCTTGAACCACTGCAGTCCACTTGCACCACTGCTGTGAGTTGACCCACAATGCCAGTAGGGAGAAAATTCCAGGAGGAGAAAGTGAGGACTGCAGATGCTGTCTGCAGTCGATTCTCCTGCTCCTCGGATGCTGCCTGACGTGCTGTGCTTTTTAGATTAGATTAGATTAGATTAGATTACTTACAGTGTGGAAACAGGCCCTTCGGCCCAACAAGTCCACACCGACCCGCCGAAGTGCACCCACCCAGACCCATTCCCCTACATTTACCCCTGCACCTAACACTACAGGCAATTTAGCGTGGACAATTCACCTAACCTGCACGTTTTTGGAGTGTGGAAGGAAACCGGAGCACCCGGAGGAAACCCACGCAGACACGGGGAGAATGTGCAAACTCCACACAGTCGGTCGCCTGAGGCGGGAATTGAACCCGGGTCTCTGGCGCTGTGAGGCAGCAGTGCTAACCACTGTGCCACCGTGCCGCCCACTACACTACACTCTAGAAAACTCCAGGATTTTGACCCAGTGATAGTGAAGGAATGGTGAAATATTTCCAAGGTAGAATAGAGTGGCTTGGAAGGGAGCTTGAAGGTGATGGTATTCCCACATATTTACTGCCCTTGTCCTTCCAGATGTAAATGGTCATGGGTTTGGAAGTCTGAGGATCTTTGGTGAATTTCTGCAGTGCATCTTGTAGATAGTACACCCTGCTGCTGCTGAGTGCCATTGGTTAAGGGAATGGATGTGTGCGGATGTAATACCAATCAAGCGGGCTGCTTTGTCCTGGATTGTGACAAGCTTCTTGAGTGTTGTTGGGGCTGCACTCATCTTCCACAACTACACTGGCCCCACCCCCCACCTTTTCCTCCGCTACATCGATGACTGTATCGGCGCTGCCTCGTGCTCCCACGAGGAGGTTGAACAGTTCATCCACTTCACCAACACCTTCCACCCCGATCTCAAATTCACCTGGACAGTCTCAGATTCCTCCCTCCCCTTCCTCGACCTTTCTATTTCTATCTCAGGCGACCGAATCAACACGGACATCTACTACAAACCGACCGACTCCCACAGCTACCTGGACTACACCTCCTCCCATCCTGCCCCCTGTAAAAACGCCATCCCATTCTCCCAAATCCTTCGACTCCGCCGCATCTGCTCCCAGGAGGACCAGTTCCAAAAACGCACAACCCAGATGGCCTCCTTCTTCAAGGACCGCAATTTCCCCCCTGACGTGGTCGACGATGCCCTCCACCGCATCTCTTCCACTTCCCGCTCCTCCGCCCTTGAGCCCCGCCCCTCCAACCGCCACCAGGACAGAACCCCACTGGTCCTCACCTACCACCCCACCAATCTCCATGTACAGCGCATCATCCGCCGTCACTTCCGCCACCTCCAAACGGACCCCACCACCAAGGATATATTTCCCACCCCTCCCCTATCAGCATTCCGTAAAGACCACTCCCTCCATGACTCCCCCGTCAGATCCACACCCCCCACCAACCCAACCTCCACTCCCGAAACCTTCCCCTGCAACCGCAGGAGGTGCAAGACTTGCGCCCACACCTCCCCCCTCACCTCCCTCCAAGGCCCCAAAGGAAACTTCCATATCCGCCACAGATTCACCTGCACCTCCACACACATCATCTATTGCATCCTCTGCACCCGATGTGGCCTCCTCTATATTGGGGAGACAGGCCGGCTACTTGCGGAGCGTTTCAGAGAACACCTCTGGGAAACCCGGACCAACCAACCCAACCACCCTGTAGCTCAACATTTCAATTCCCCCTCCCACTCCACCAAGGATATGCAGGTCTTTGGACTCCTCCATCGTCAGACCACAACAAAACGACGGTTGGAGGAAGAACGCCTCATCTTCCGGCTAGGAACCCTCCAACCACAAGGGATGAACTCGGATTTCACCAGTTTCCTCATTTCCCCTCCCCCCCCACCCTGTCTCAGTCAAATCCATCGAATTCAGCACCGCCTTCCTAACCTGCAATCTTCTTCCCAACCTCTCCGCCCCCACCCCAGTCTGACCTTTCACCCTCACCTTGACCTCTTTCCACCTATCGCATTTCCGACGCCCCTCCCCCAAGTCCCTCCTCCCTACCTTTTATCTTAGCCTACTGGACAAACTTTCCTCATTCCTGAAGAAGGGCTTATGCCCGAAACGTCGATTCTCCTGTTCCCTGGATGCTGCCTGACCTGCTGCGCTTTTCCAGCAACACATTTCCAGCTGCACTCATCTAGGCAAGTGGGGAGTATTCCATCATACTCCTGCCTTGTGCCTTGTAGATGGTGGACAGGCTTTGGGCGGGGTCAAGAGGTGAGTTACTTGCCAGAGCATTCCTAGTCTTGGACCTGCTCTTGTAACCACTGTGTTTATGTGCTGAGTCCAGTTAAGTTTCTGGTCAATGATAACCCCCAGGATGTTGACAGTAGGGGATTCACTGATGGTAACACTATTGAATGACAAGGGGCAGTGGTTAGTTTGTCTCTTACTGCTGATGGTCGTAGCCTGGCATTTTGTGGCACAAATGTTACTTGCTACTTGCTCAAGCCTGGATATTATCCAGATTGTGTTGCATTTGAACATGGGCTGCCTCCAGTGTCTGAGAAATGGGAAATAGTGCTGAACATTGTGCATTTACTGACAAACATCCCCACATCTGACCTTATGGTGGAGGGAAGGTCATTGATGAAGCAACTGTAGATGGTTGCGCCTCGGACACTGCCCTGAGGAACTCCTGCAGAGATGTCCTGGAGTGACATGGCTGATCTGCAACAACCATGACCAAGTTCCTGTGTGTCAGGTATGAATCTAACCACTGAAGAGATTTTTCCCAGAGTCCCATGAATTCCAGCTTTGCTAGGGCTCCTTGATGCCACACTCGGTCTAACGCAGCCTAGATATCAAGGGCTGTCACTCTCATCTCACCTCAGGAATTCAGCTCTTTTATCCATGTTTGGACCAAGGCAGTAACGAGATAAGGAGCTGAGTGGCCTGGCGGAACCCAGACTGGGCATCACCGAGCAGGTTATTGCTGAGCAGGTGCTGCTTGATAGCACTGTCGATGACACCTCCCATTACTTTACTGATGATCGAGAGTAAACTGATGGGGCGGTTACTGACCAAGTCGGATTTGTTCTGCTTTTTGTGTACAGGACATATTTGGGCAATTTTCCACATTGTTAGGTAAATGCCAGTGTTATAATTGTACTGAAACAGCTTGGTTAGGGGAGTTGCAAGTTCTAGAGTACAAGTCTGTAGTACTATTGCTGGAATGCTGTCAGGGCCCTTAGCCTTTGCAGTTTCCAGTGCCTCTAACTGTTTCTTCATACCATGTGGAATGAATCAAATTGGCTGAAGACTGGTATCTGCAATGCTGGGGACCACTGGAAGAGGCCGCTGAGCACTTCTGGCTGAAGGTTGCTTCAAACGTTTCAGCCTTATCTTTTGCAATGGTGTGGTGGGCTCTTCCATCATTGAGGATGAGGATATTTGTGGAGCCTCTGCCTCTCAAGAGCTGTTCAATTGTTCACCACCATTCACAACTGGATGTGGGCAGGACTATTGAGCTTAGATCTGACATGTTGGTTGGGAGATTGCTTAGCTCTGCTTATCTCTTGCTGCTTATGCTCTTTGGCATCCAAGTGCCATTAACCAGGGGCAATGCAGGGATAGGGTAGTGGGTCTGTGTAGGATGCTCTTCGGAGAGTCAATGCGCCAAATGGCCTGTTCCATATTGTAGGGATTCTGTGATCCTATGATTTTGGCTCATATGTCTCTACCACCCTTCAGCAATGCATCTCTGCTCTGCTCAGTGTCACTGTCAAATGATATGTCTGTCATTAGGTACTTTTTGTCAGTTGTTTATATTGTCGTCCTGTTTCCCAATCCCCATATCTGTCGATGCAAACACTCAGAGACACAGTATGGATTTATCTTCTCCATCTTTATTCCGGGCTCTGGAGAGAGAGAACGATTGCCTGTGTATGCAAAGACATGAGTTTTCGGTTTTCTCTCGAACAGCAGATTCTTAAGAGATTACATAGTCACTTACAGGGAGCAGCATCCAAATAAGGTAACATCTGTATTGATTGGATGACCATTACAATCAGTGAGCATCAACACTAAAGATTAAGCCATCTGGCACTATACAATGGATGCTCTTAACCTTGTTAATGGCATTATACAATGGATGCTTTTTACCTTTTTAACCCACTATCCTTGTCTCCAGCACCTCATTGTTTACTGCAAGTTCTTATCTGGTCAAAATCAGGCTAGCTGAGCCTTTGTCACACAACCAAAACTTAACTCTTTCCCTACCTGCTCATACCTAATACACTTTTTTTCAATATCAGATGGCTTGGTTTCCCTCATCATGGTTGCATGTACGATTGTACCATTGAACACTTCAAAGCATATTACACTGTGCATTGTCAGTCTATCTGTCCTTAGGCAGTGGTAACAAATGGACAGAATCTATTTAGAAGCCCATACTATGCAGCAATTGATCATCCAATTCCATTGACGACAGTGGAGAAATGAGAAATATAATTGTACAGGTAGTTCTCCTTTAATGTTGTAGTTGTGTTCCAGTGAAACCTCGTTTAATAGAAAATTGTTTAATAAAAATAATGGGGCCTTTGGGAAAAGTGAGATAGGGGCACACCAGCAAGAAAGTCACTCCCGATCACTCAAAAATCACCCAAACGTCTAAAGCAAAGTATAGCACAGCCTAAATGAAGTTTGAAACCATATTTATTAATGCAACAAAAGTAAATTTAACACAGTACATTTATAAAATGTAAGAAAGCTACTATCTATACAGGACCTCTCACAGAAAGCTGCTCCGTCAGCTGTTGACTTCGGCACATGTGCAGAACCAATCCCTTCTGGAATTGCGCTATTGCCAATGGAAGTAAGCATTTCCAAAATACCGTTCCCTAATTCTTCAGCAACGTTATGGCCAAATCGTCCTGCCAAAATGCGCGTTATCCCAGAACTACCTGTAATGGGGGATGGTGTAGTTGGGGGAATAGACGCTGTTCTCTGTGACCAGATCAAGAATCCTGAAGGCTGCCTGTCTGGTGCCCTTGTTCAGGATGTTTCATCTGGGCTGCAGAGGAACCTGGAGTAGAAGGGGAAAGACCCACATAGGTACCGACGATATATGTAGAAAAAGGTTCTGCTGAGGGAAAATGAGCTAAATTAAAAAACAGAACGAAAACTTATCTCTGAATTACCACCTGAGCCACCAGCAAATGAGTCAACAAGATTATAGAGGGAAACATGTGGCTCAAAGATTGGCATGGGAGAAAATGGGTTTGAATATGTGGCATATTGGTATTACTACTGAGGAGGGAGGGAGCTGTTCCAATGGAGTGGGCTCCACCTGAATCATGCTCGGGCTACATCCTGGTGCTTTACAGAGCTGGGGGCTGTGGATAGGGCTTTAAATTACGTAATGAGGGAATGGGTTCAGTTGCATGGAAAATTATGGACAAAGTTAAAGTGGGGGAGGACTCAGCAGAGGTCATTAACATTTCCACAACAAGTAATAGGACAGAGAGTATGGAAAGGGTCAGGAATTTGATTGCAGGCACATCAGGTAGGGGAACAAATATGAGAATGGGGGACAGCCAATACAGAACGGAGGATGTTGTACTAAAATACATGCAGTATACACAACAAGTTAAATGAGTTGAAATTGACAATATCATGGGCCTCATAGCTACAAGGGGATCAGGACTGGTGCCTAAATATCCAAGAGCGCATGTCTTTTCGAAAGGAAAGGCAGATTGGCAGAGAAGTGGGGGTGCCTTGTTAGTAAGAAATGAAATTAAATCAATAGCAAGAAATGATATAAAGTGAGTCTGTATGTGGATAGAGTTGAGAAACCACAAAGGAAGAAAAGACCCTATTAGGAAGTGTGTACAGGCCTCCTTGCAGTACCAGGATGTGGGGAAGAAAATAAATCAGGAGATAAAAAAAGCATGGAAGAAAGGCAATATAACAATAATCATGTGGGACTTCAATATGTGGGTGGAATAGGAAAATCAGATCAGCAGCAGATCCCAAGAAAAGGAATTTGTGGAATGTCTAGGAAATGCTTTTTTGGGATCAGGTTGTGGTAGAACTCACTAGGGAATGGGATATTCTGGATTTGGTGATTTGTAATGAGGTAGACTTGATTAGGGAGCTTAACGTGAAGGATCCTGAGGGGGCAGTGACCATGATATGATAGAATTCACTCTGAAGTTTGAGAGAAAGAAGCTGCAATCAGATGTGATGGGGTTACATTGGAGTAAAGGTGAGTACAAAGATATGAGGGAGGAGCTGGCCAGAGTTGATTGGAAGGGGAGCCGAGCAGGGAAGACAGCAAAGGCAGGAGTTTCTGGGGATAATTCAGGAGGCATAGCAGAAATTCATCCCAAGGAAGAAATAGCATACGGAGGGGAGGGTGAGGCAACCGTGGGTAACAAGGGAAGTCAGGGATAGCATAAATAAAATAGAAAGCATACAATGTGGTGAAGGTTAGTGGGAAGCCAGAGGATTGGGAAGCCTTTACAAACCCGGACAAATAGAAAAAAAAAAAGCACTGGGGGTGGGGAGAACATGAAATGAGGGTAAGCTAGCTAGAAATATAAAAGAAGATAGGAAGAGTTTTTTAAAAAAAGATGTCTAAAAGTTGAGAGAGAGAGAGGCAGGAGTGGATGCTCGATTGCTGGAAAACAAGGCTGGATAAGTAGTAATGGAGAACAATGAAATGGTGGAGGAACTGCATGAGTTTGCATGAGTTTTCACAGTGGAAGACACTAGCAGCAAACCAGAATTTTAAGAGAGTCCGGGGCAGAGGTATTATAATGATCATCACTAAGGTGTCTGAAAGATCTGAAGGTGGATAAATCACCCGGACCAGATGGACTACACCCCAGAGTTCTGAAGGAAATAACTGAGCAGCTTGTGGAGGCATTGGTGGTGATCCTTCAGGAATCACTGGAGTCAGCAAGAGTTCCAGAGGATTGGAAAATGGCTAATGGAACAGCCATGCTTAAGAATGCAGGGAGATAGTTGACAAGAAATTATAGACTGGTTAGGCTGAGATTGGTAATTGATAAGATTTTAGAGTCCGTTATTAAGGATGAGATTGTAAAATACATGATAATACATGGAGTTAGCTTTGTTGAGGGGTGGCCATGTTCAACAAACTTGTTAGAATTCTTTGAAGAGATAATGAGCAAGTTGGACAAAAGAGAGCCAGTGAATGTAATCTATTTGGATTTCCAGAAGACCTTTGACAAGATGTTGCACAGGAGCCTGCTAAGTAAGATAAGAAAACCCATAGTATTCAGGGCAAGGTACTGGACTGGATAAGGATTGGCTTACAAGTAGAAGGCAGACAGTGGTGATAAAGGAGTCTTTTTCAGGCTGGCAGCCGGTGACTGGTGGAGTTCCGCAGGGTCTGTGTTGGGACCACATCTATTCACGCTATACATGAACGATCTGGAAGAAGGAACTGAGGACATTGTTGCTAAGTTTGTAGATGACGCACAGATCATTGGAGGGGGGGTAGTATTGAAGCAGGAGGCTGCAGAAGGACTTGGGCTGGCGAGGAGAGTGGGCAAAGAAATGGCCCATGGAATGCAGTGTGGCAAAGTGTGAGGTTATGCACTTTGGTTGGACGAACAAAGGTGTAGACTATTCTCTAAATGAGAAAAGGCTTTGGGAATCTGAAACACAAAGGAACTTAGGAATGCGAGCTCTGGATTCTCTTAATGCTAACATGTAGATTCAGCTGGTAGTTAGGAAGGCAAATGCAATGTTAATAATCATTTTGACAGGACAAGAATACAACAGGATGAATGTGCTGCTGAGGCTGTATAAGGCTCTGGTCAGACCACACTTGGAATATTGTGAGCAGTTTTGCGCCCCATATCTAAGGAAGGATGTGCTGGTGCTGGAGTAGGGCCAGAGGAGGTTTGCAAGAATGATCCCGGGGAGGAAAAGCCTGTCATATGAGGAGCCTTAGCCCGTTCTCAATGGAGTTTGGAAGGAACTGGGAGGATTTGAAACTTACAGAACACTGAAAGGCCTGGATAGAGTGGACATGGACAAGATGTTTGAGAGACTTGGACCCGTGAGCCTCCGAGTGAAAGGATGATGTGTTAGAACTGAGACAAGGAGGAATTTCGTCAGCCAACGGGTGGTTAAACCTGTTGCCATAGAGGGCTGTGGAGGCCAAGTCATTTAGTGTACTTAAGATAAAGATAAAAAGATTCTTGATTAGTAAGGGGATCAAGGGTTAATGGGGAGCAGGCAGGAAAATGGGTTGAGAAACATATTAGCCATGATTGAATGGTGAAGCAGAGCTGATGGGCTGAATGATCTAACTCTGCTCCTATGGTCACATGGTCTCTCATTCTGCACCTCCAGCTGAGATGAACTTTTAGCCAGTCGTGTTAATACCCCCTCATCTATTCAATGTGCTGGTGCACTATCGGTCAATGACCCTATCTCTTTTTTTATATTCAGTCATTGGAGATGGATGTTACAGACATGCCCAGCATTTATTGCTCTTACTTCTTTACCTTTGTGCATGTGATGGTAAGCTGTCGTCTTGAACTGCTGCAGTCCTTGTGCTGTAGGGGTGTCCACAGGGTTGTGCACAGAGGAGTTCCAGGATTTTGACGAAGTGCAAGTGAAGGAGGTTCCAAGTCAGGGTGGTGTGTGGTTCGGAGGGGATCTTGCAGGTAGTGATGAGCATCTGCTGTCCCTAGCCTTCGGTGGTACAGTCCATGGGGTTTAGACAATGCTGTTGAAGGGGCCTGGATGAGTTGCTGAAGCGTGTCTGTAGATAGTACACATGGTGTATTGACGGTGATGACAGTGAGTGCTGAAGGTGGTGGAAGGTTGCCAGTCAAGTGGGCTGCTGTGCTTTGGATGGTGTCGAACGCATGAGTGTTATTTGAATTGCACCCAGCCAGGCCAATGGCAAGTATACCATTACTCCTGATTTGTGTCTTTAAGATACTGGTCAGTCCTGGGGAGATGAGAAGTGAGTTATTCGCCACAGAATTTTCAGCCTCTCACCCACTCTTGCAGCAAGAGCATTTATATTCATTTAGCTGTTTATGGGATATGGGCAGCATTAGCTAACGCAACATTTATTGCCCTGAGGGCAGTTCAGAATCAATCATATTACTGGAGGTGCATTGTTCAGTTTACGTTTTCCAAAAAGAAATCATTTTATTATGTGTGAAGAAATCTCATTTATAAATTATGAATCTTGTCAATAATAGCTTTTTATGTGACATGCAATGTACGTGTGTCTCATGCTGTGGAATTTGGAGGAAGAGATCGAGTTAATGGTGTTCACCATGAGCTGGGCCATTTCAGCAAAGTACAATCCAGTAAACTGATGGAACTTTGGGCGGCATGGTGGCTCGGTGGTTAGCATTGCTACCTCACAGCAGCAAGGACCCAGTTTAATTCCAGCCTTGGGCAACTGTCTGTGTGGAGTTTGCACATTCTCCTTGTGTCTGCGTGGGTTTCCTCCCACAGTCCAAAGATGTGCGGGTCAGGTGAATTGGCAATTCTAAATTGTCCGTAGTGTTAGGTGCATTAGTCAGAGTGGGTTACTATTCGGAGGGTCGGTGTGGGCGTGTTGGGCCAAAGGGCCTGTTTCCACACTGTAGGAAATCTAAGCTAATCTAAAAAGGACTTCTCAGCGTCCAGTAGGGAGAGGGAGCTAGGTCTCAGCTAAGCTGAATAGGGAGAAGTATATGAAGAGGCCCAAGCACTGTCTCCACTGTCCCTTGCTCAGGCATGTTACTTCTGCCAGAGTTTCGAAAAATACATCACAAAGCAGATATCAATGTTGCATTGTAAGATTCAAAGTTTGGGAGAAGATTTATAGCTCGGGTGCTCGTTGTTGTAGTTCTGTTTGCCAAGCTGGGAATTTGTGTTGCAGACGTTTCGTCCCCTGTCTAGGTGACATTCTCAGTGCTTGGGAGCCTCCTGTGAAGCACTTCTGTGATGTTTCCTCCGGCATTTATAGTGATTTGTATCTGCCGCTTCCGGTTGTCAGTTCCAGCTGTCCGCTGTAGTGGCCAGTATATTGGTCCAGGTCGATGTGTTTGTTGATAGAATCTGTGGATGAGTGCCATGCCTCTAGGAATTCCCTGGCTGTTCTCTGTTTGGCTTGTCCTATAATAGTAGTGTTGTCCCAGTCGAACTCATGTTGCTTGTCATCAGAGTGTGTGGCTACTAAGGATAGCTGATCATGTCGTTTTGTGGCTAGTTGGTATTCATGGATGCGGATTGTTAGTTGTCTTCCTGTTTGTCCTATGTAGTGTTTTGTGCAGTCCTTGCATTGGTTTTGCTCATGCTGGATATCGGGTCCTTCGTCCTGGTGAGTTGTTGTCTGAGAGTGGCTGTTGGTTTGTGTGCTGTTATGAGTCCTAGTGGTCGCAGTAGTCTGGCTGTCAGTTCAGAAATGTTTTTGATGTATGGTAGTGTGGCTAGTCCTTTGGGTTGCGGCATGTCCTCGTTCCGTGGTCTATCCCTTAGGCATCTGTTGATGAAATTGTGGGGATATCCGTTTTTGGCGAATACATTGTATAGGTGTTCTTCTTCCTCTTTTTGCAGTTCTGGTGTACTGCAGTGTGTTGTGGCCCTTTTGAATAGTGTCTTGATGCAACTTCTTTTGTGTGTGTTGGGGTGGTTGCTTTCATAGTTTAGGACTTGGTCTGTGTGTGTGGCTTTCCTGTATACCTTTGTGGTGAATTCTCCTTTTGGTGTTCTCTGTACCATCACGTCCACGAATGGGAGTTGGTTGTCCTTTTCTTCCTCTCTAGTGAATCGGATTCCTGTGAATGTGGCGTTGATGATCCGGTGTGTGTTCTCTATTTCTCTATTGTTCTCTGTGTTCTCTATTGTAAGGTGTATCCACTTCAGTCATTAACACAGTCATTAACTCTCTACACAGTTGGAGTTGTACTTCTGTTGAAGAAACAAATAGTCATTGTCTCAATAAAAGTGCCTGACCTCTTAGAAAGTTTGCAGGGATGGACCTGTTCGAAGACTTTTTTTATTAAAAAAAAAGCCAGCAGTTTTAAACATAAAGGCATAATTCACAATGTATTTAAAAGGAATAAACAAAAAATTGCACTTTGAGTCATGACCATCTTTACAACTGATGTTTCAAGGGAATCAAACTTCAGTGCCTAATGATAAATGAAATCAGAGTGCCACCTAATGTCTGTCTGTGCAATAAATAAAGAACTACAGATGCTGGAGACCTGAAGCCACCAAAAGCAGCCAGACCTGAGGGTCTCCAGCAACTTCTGTTTCTGTCTGTGCAATATGGAGGAGCCATGTATAAAGATTGTAAGGACTTCATCTATTTTATTTGAGATTGTGTAGCTGAGATCTTCAACTCCGCCATTCTTCATCTTGGCAAAAACAAGCTTCTCAGTGGTGTGGATAGACGGAAAAAATTCCAACCTCAACTAGTTGAAATCCAAGATGAAAATGTCACTGACCTCACTTGTATGCAGATGACAATGTCATCTCTGCTCTCTCAGAATAGTACCTTCGGGCCTTATTCAATGCCTTCATGGAAGCATACCAAAGAATTGGTCTCGGGCTCAGAAGACTCGAATTCTTTACCAATCCATCCCAGGTTCTGATTAGATTAGATTACAGTGTGGAAACAGGCCCTTCGGCCCAACAAGTCCACACCGACCCGCCGAAGCGAAACCCACCCATACCCCTACATTTACCCCTTACCTAACACTATGGGCAATTTAGTATGGCCAATTCACCTGACCCTGCACATCTTTGGAGTGTGGGAGGAAACCGGAGCACCCGGAGGAAACCCACGCAGACACGGGGAGAACGTGCAAACTCCACACAGTCAGTCGCCTGAGGCGGGAATTGAACCCGGGTCTCTGGCGCTGTGAGGCAGCAGTGCTAACCACTGTGCCACCGTGCCGCCCATGATGGAGGCATGGACACCGTTCTGGTCCATGCCTCCATCATGAGCAATGGAGAAATCTTCCTAAGGGTGAAAGGTGTCCCTTACCTGGGAAGCCACTTCTAATCGCTGCCATTGATGTGGGAATTCAACATCGCATCCAATCTGGGAGTGGCACCATTGAACACTCTAGGATTAGAGTCTTCTATGACTGTGACATTGATGCTGATACCAAGATCCTTCTCATTCAACTCTGAGCTGCTTTGACTACTTATGGATGCCAAGGCCATTGAGAAGTAATGTCAACGTTGTTTGAGAGCATCAGCTGGGAAGATAGTCATACTAACATCTGTATCCTTGAAGCAGCCAATAGCACCAGCATTAAGGCCATGATCATCAGGACCCACCTCTGCTGTGCTGGCCACTTGTTTAGGATGCCTGAGCTTTGACTACCAAAGCAAACTTGCTTCACTCAGGTCAAGGAAGACACTCAAACAAGAGAAGGATGTGAAGATTCCCTCGAGAAATACGACATTGATGTCAACATGGGGGAGACCCTCAATCAGAATCAGCTGACTTGGAGGAAGCTCCGATATTAAGGGATATATTTCTTCACGAGCACCTGGCTGGAAGCATGGAAAAGGAGCCAGTGAAGGAATGTCAGTGATGTGGGCCCCGTCCCACCTCCTGGAAGCTCCTGCCAAGTGTGTAGCTGCAGATTAGTAGAAACTTGGACTGTAGCGTCACAGAGAGAGAACCAGTTTGAAATAAGACTGGAGCGGTACGGTGCTCACTTATTTGTTGCATGGGAAGATGTCATCTTTGCTGAGGATTTGATACTTTCGTGAGTCAAACTGGCATCCGGTACCTTTAGGTTGGGAAAAAAAAAACACAAATAGCTTCTGGACTGATTTTCAAGTCATAGTTTTGTGACAGAGCTGAGGGAAGAGAGCACGTTATACTCAGACCTGCAAACAAGTGGGATTTCTCTCTCAAAGTATGGAAGAAAACCAGCAATAAAAAGCACTCAACTCAATGCTTCGGTCTTCCTATTGAATTGAGTATGACTGCAGTTGACAACAATGTGGTATCGTTACCATAAACCCAAAGAACTTTGAGAAACTCGCTTCATTTTCCCCTTGAGGTTTGAACTCTTGATCCACAGATATTGTTCCTTTTTGACTATATTTTCCATGATATTTCTGCACATATGTCTGTTACATCTGTCTTGTCCATGCTATTTATGAATGTGTGTGTGTTTGGATTTAAAGAGAGCACAGTTTAGATCTCAATAATTAATAATCGATTTTTCTATTCATTAAAAGCGAGCTTCGGTTTTTTTTTTTGTTTATTAACAGAAGTTGATGTGAGTTTCATTTCATTTGGAAGTGTGGACAGTCAGTCATGAACCATTAATGGAGTGATTAAGTTGATCTTTTTCACATTTGTGATGACTGGGCAAGTAGTGATCACACTCCTCCTATCAGAGATGTGAGAACATGTTAAAGATGCTGCAAGGAGATTCCAACGGGCTCTTTTGCTGAAATGTTTGCTGCAAAGGGAAGTTAATGTGTGGCAGATTTAAATGAAGGAAGCTGGTAAAATGTACTTACAAAATCAAATTTCTTGATTTACATTAAATGCACATGTTAATCTGCTTCAAATTAGAAGTTATTGTGTTATTGCTCCTCAAGATGTACAGGTGTAAAGTTCTTCTGACAATGTTTTTCCAACCTCTACCAGCTGGGAGGAGGTACAGAACACACGCACCAGCCGGTTTCAAAACAGTTTCTACCCTACTGTTGTTAGAATACTGAATGGACTCTCAAACTCTTAACATTCGCCTGTACCTGTGTTTTTTGTTTTTGCTGCTGTTTACCTATTATTTACTTAGCTATGCTCCTTAACTCTGTGATCTGCCTGTATTGCTCTCAAGACAAAGCTTTTCACTGTGTCTCGGTACACGTGACAATAAATTCAATTCAATTCTACAGCACCTCAAAAACCTGAGCCCTCTACCATGAAAACCAGCCTTCCTTCCAATGCCTCCATCTTCACTTCCCACTGCCTCAGGAAAGCAGTCAAAATAATCTAAGAACCCTCCCACCCCATTTTTATATTCTCCTCCTCCCTCTTCCATTGGGCAAAAGATACAAAAGTTTGAAAACACGTACCAACAGATTTAAGAACAGCTTCTTCTACGCTGTTATCAGACTTGTGGATGGACCTCTTGTATGTTAGAGTTGATTTTTGTCTGCACTTTCTCTGTAGTTATCACGTTATATTCTGAACTCTATTCTGCTTTCCTGATGAACGTATATGAGGTATGATTTATCTGGTTAGCACGCAAAACAATACTTTTCTTTGGTACATGTGACAATAATAAATCAAATCAAATCAAACCTGGAAGGACAAGAGATACATGGAAATACTGGCATCAGCCAATCTCCATTCAGCCTCTCACCACCCTGTGGGAGAACTGTTTCATCATTCCTTATCACCCCTAACAGTTCTCTGAAACTACATCGCAAGAATTGCAGTCATTCAAGAATGCAGCTTACAACTGCCTTGTCAAGGGAATTTAGAGATGGGCAGAAGTTGGACTTGGCAGTGATGTCCACATCCCATGAACAAATAGAAGAAAGACTAATTATTGTGCAGTATTTGAGTACTTGGCTATCTGATGCTGTGTTGTTGCTGCGCTACACTTGGGATGTTAAACTGCTGTTTGTCGAGGTGGATGCAAAGTAATTGGAGCAGGATGGTTTCCTATGCTCCTGTCCAATATCCCTCGCTCCACCAATAACATCCGATTATGAAGTGAATGCATCTCATTGCTCCGTGGGGAGCTGCACATCGTGGCTGCTGTTCATCAGTCTTCAAAGAGAATTCATTGTGTTCTGAACAGTTTGAGCTGTTTGCCAGAAATGAGGTGAAATGACACGTGAATGAAAATTGTTCTTCGAGTTTCTATATTTTAATTCTCCTTCTCTGGTAAGTAGGAGGAGGTGCAGTGAATTACCTCTGATCTAGATGTTCTTGGTTCAAGTCCCGTACCAAGGCTTGAAGATCAGGGTGCGTTTATATTGTGGGCCACACAGGTTTTAATTATCATCTTGTAAATCCTTCCATACACATGCCAATGGCAGGAGAGATTGTTGGTCAACCATGTGTGCCAGAGCATTGAGTACAGGAGTTGGGATATCGTGTTATTGCTGTACAACACCTTAGCAAGGCCCCGTTTGGAGTACTGCATACAATTCTGATCACCCTGCTATAGGGAAGGATATTATTAAACTGGAAAGGGCACGAGAAAGATTCACAGGTATGTTACCGAGACTAGAAGGTTTGAGTTATGAGAAGATAGGCTGGGACCTTTTTCCCTGGAGTGTCGGAAGCTGAGGGGTGACTTTATAGAGGTTTATAAAATCATGAGGGGCAGAAAAAAGGTGAATGACCAAGGTCTTTTCCCCAGGGTAGGGGAGTCCAAAACTCAAGTTTAAAGTGAGAGGGGAAAGATTTAAAAGGGACCTAAGGGCTAACTTTTTCACGCACAGGGTAGTGCATCTGTGGAACGAGCTGCCAGAGAAAATGGCAGAGGCCATTATAATTGCATCATTTAAAAGACATTTGGGCGAGTACATGGACAGGAAAGGTTTAAAGGGATATTCTTGATGAAGGGTTTTTGCCAGAAACGTTGATTTTCCTGCTCCTCGGATGCTGCCTGACCTGCTGTGCTTTTCCAGCACCACTCTGATTTCTACTTTAAAGGGATATGGGCCAAATACAGGCAAATGTGACTAGATCAGTTCAGGAAACCTGGTCAGCATGGACAAGTTGGGCTGAAGGGTCTGTTTCCAGGCTGTGTGGCTTTCTGAATCTATGTGATGGATAGAACACAGCAGTTTCTGTCATCACTTCCCAGACCTTCATGTAACGGTGCATGTTCCATTATAACTCCAATTGCCTGAGGGACTGCCAACATACCAAGTACATCAAATGTACAGACGTTCAGAAAAGTGTTTGAGTGTGTGCATGTACAGTGTTAGCTGTTGGAAATGACTACTGATTAAACACAGTTCAATTTATAGCTTTTATCTAAGGCCTGCTGTGTTTCTCTTCCTGTCCCGGATCTGTCTGCTGTTGCATAGTTTCGGTGACTTTGATCTTTTCATGAAAGCAGGATGTGAGGCCACCCAGCTGCAGTCTCAGTCCCTGGTGCTAACTAATGCTTCGGTCAATCTGTGTAATGGAGGGTGAGAGCATCTCTCAATCCCATAGTCATCAAGTCTGAAAGTGGAGCTCTGTTCACTTACTGTAAACCAACTGTACTGATGGGCAACAGCCTCTCTATGGTCAGTGACCACCTCTGAGCCTGACCCAAGAAAATCATTGTATCACCAGCACCATCCCAGAAATCTGTGGGTGTACACGTGGACCTCGTGTTTCACATCAAGGCCCTTGTGAGTTTATGTCGCGTTCCTCAGGAATTTGCACTGAGTTCCTTGTGAGTTCATGCTGAAGTCCTCAGTGAGGAGTGAAGCTCTATTTGAGGCTCTGCACTGTGCTCCTTCATACCCAGAATGTGCCAGATTTGGTTGAGTGAATTTCTCTTGGGGTGGGAGTGTGAAAGTGCAATTGCTGCCTCAGGGTTGTTCCCATCACTGTGAGAGTCATTGTGACTGCCACAAATAGATAGTTTGTCACTCCCTGATTGAGGTGCATCTTCTTCTGCAGGATGACAAAGACCTGGTGCCCGAGTTTGTCAGTGCTGAAGGATTGACGTGTCTCATCAAAGTGGGAGCCGAAGCTGACCAGAACTATCAGAACTACATCCTGCGAGGTTCGTGAGTACCCTGTCTCTGCTTCAATACAGTGCAGATTATTGCTGCACTATCATTTTGCTATCAGATCATGTTCTTTATGAGAATGTGCTTACTGGCAAGATTCAAACTGGGATTCAGGTTAAATTTAAATACTTCTTAATGTTTGCCATCTGCACCTGTTTAGGAATCTGAAACCTTGACTGTATAAACTCTTATCGGGAAAATCTGTGCTGGTAAAGAAAATGGTGCAAAATAGGCAGTCCTTCACGAAGCCTTTTCCTCTGTCTACATTTAATCAGGAGGGTGAGCCTTCTCATTGGGCAGCACGGTGGCTCAGTTAGTACTGCTGCCTCACAGCACCAAGGACCCGGGTTCGATTCCAGCCTCGGGCGACTGTCTGTGTGGAGTTTACACATTCTCCCCGTGTCTGCGTGTGTTTCCTCCTGGTGCTCCGGTTTCCTCCCCCAGTCAAAAAGATGTGTAGGTTAGGTGAATTGGCCATGCTAAATTGTCCCATAGTGTTCAGAGTTGTGTAGCTTAGGTGCATTAGTCAGGAGAAATGTAGGGTGATGAGTCTGGGTGGGATACTCTTCGGAGGGGTGGTGTGGACCTGTTGGGACAAAGAGCATGTTTCCACACTGTAGGGATTTTAATTCTAATTCCATAAACCAGAACTGCAAATGGAATTGTAATCTGTGACCTCTGATCATGATTGTCCCACATGAAGGTCTTGTTGGTGTAAGTGCCCTCTATAGCAGGTAAATAACATCAAAATAAGACCCAAGGAGCAAATTACTGCAGATGCTGGGATCTGTACTGAAGATAACCAAAGCTGGAGATTACAGCTGGTCAGACAGCATTCATGGAGAGAGACATGGGGCAGGGTTATGGGGTAGGGATTGGTGAACACAGGTAGACATCCCTACCTCACAACTCCCCACCCCCTTTTATCTGCAGTTCCCCTTGCACCCACCCCCAGTTCTGAAGAAGAGTTACACCAGAAATGTGGACGTCTCCACCTCCTGATGCTGCCTAGCTTGCTGTGTTCTTCCAGTCTCCTGCTTGTCTTCCATTGAGAGCGATCAAGCTAATGTTTCGAGTTAGCTCTTCATATGATTCTTTCAGCCTCCCAGCTCCACTTCGTAACTCTTCACAGTTCCTGACAGACCCTGTTCAGTGAATACAGCAGCTCTCTTTATGCAGCCTGGTTTTGATTTTGTTTTTGGGTGCACTCACAATGAGAAGTGATGAGCAGCGCATGTAGTTTCGATAAAGGACATCACCAGCTCACCCTCCTGATTAAATGTCGACAGAGGAAAAGGCTTATTGAAGGACTGCCTATTATGAACTATTTTCTTTATCATTCCAGATTTTCTAGTTGGGGTTTTTACTGTCAGGGGTTAGTATTTGATCTGGAGAGATGGGTTTTGCTCTGAAATTGCTGAGTTTGCAAAGCTGAGCTGAATGCCCTCTGCACTGGGGAAATGAAGTGTAGACTGGGTGACTGCTTCACAGAACATCTACACTCTGTCAGCAAAGAAGACTCTGAGCTTCCAGTTGCCTGCCACTTTAACACACTACCCTGTTCCCCGGCCAACATCTCTATCTCAGGCTTGCTGCAGTCTTCCAGTGAAGCTCAGCGCAAGATGGAAGAACAGCACCTCATTTCCCACTTGGGAAACCCTGCAGCCTTCAGGACTCAATATAGAGTTTAACAATTTTAGGGCTTGAGCCACCTTCTCCCATGTGTTTACCCCAATCTCACGCATCAGGCCTTTTTATCATCTATTACGCACAACCCATTGTTAGCCACTCATAGTCCCCATTAACAGCTATTCACCCACTTTAGCCAGATCCTTATCCACTCCTTTGTCTGTCCAACTGCTCTTTTCTCTCTTTGCGTTCCATGCCCACCTATCGCTTACTCCTTACCCCCTCCCCCCACACTATCTTCTGCATAAAAATTGACTTTTTCCCAGCTACCATCGGTTCTGAGGAAGGGTCACTGGACCTTAACTCTGATTTTTCTCAAGAGATGCAGCCAGACCAGCTGAGTTTGTCCAGAAATGTCTGTTTTTGTTTCTGAATTATCTATTTGCTGCTCTTTCTTGGTTCTCATTGTGATTGTAACGATTGGGAGTTCTTTTGGCCCTCAGAATCAATTGGGAGACCAGATGAGAGAACTATGAGTAGTACCTCACTCTAGTATGCATCCCTGATGTTTGGTATTCATATATAGGTATTGGGAATACAAGTTATGGAATTTTTCTGCACTCACTGTTCAGCAACATTTATATTAGGTTAAATTCAATCTGAACTCCCTGTGTAGATGGCTTCTCCTGATGAGCCATGAGAATGTTTTAGATTTGGAACAGGCTTTGGGCCCAACAAACCTGCCTTGCCAACATTTTCTCTTTTAATTTTAAACATAGATTCGCAGGTTTTTCTTTCATTATCAATTATTTCTTTGCCTTTTTTAATCAAAAGATTTTGCAGTACCCTTCAAGCTTAAAGATTGACAGATGGGAATGCTTTCTCAAGCAAAATAAAAATCAGTGGACGTGCAATCAGATTTTCAAAGTTTGATAGATTGGTTTCACAAAATTAAATAAAATGGGAAAAGGCAGGGGAAAGTCCAAGCACAGAGAATCCAGAGTTTGAGGGTTAAATGACTTTGCAATCTAAATATAACACTAAAATAAATGCCGTCCCAGTCAGTCAACGGAAATAAATTATTTGAATTGACCATCAATTTCCATCTGAAAACTGGACCATTTCTACCAAATTTGGATTCCTGCCTTTGTCTTGTCCCAGCCCAGCATTTTCTCATGTGAACCACAGCTTCCTGTTCCCTATCACCTGATGAAGGAGCGACGCTCCGAAAGCTAGTGTGCTTCCAATTAGACCTGTTGGACTATAACCTGGTGTTGTGTGATTTTTAACCTTTTTTGTTGATAGCGCTCTCTGTGAACACTGTTCTACAGCCCCCTCTGGTGTTTTGATGCTGCAATACCTCTGTATTTACTTTGAAGTGGCCATTCTCTAAGCCTATGCTGTAGGCTCACCAACTTCATGACCTTCCACAACCTTCGGGGGACTGATAGATGTGTCACTGCAGAGCCTCTGTGCTGCTCTCTGTGTTATTTTGCTGACCTTTGATCATCTTGTGTCTTGGAATTTCCTTTTTTATAGTTTTGCTACAAGTATTTGCCCTGACTTTCATTTTTAGTCTCAGTAAACACTAATTTTTAAATGAAGATATCCAAGTTTGAATGAATCGCTTTGTCCACGTGGGAACCTTCAACCTTCTCTTTTCTCCCTGTTTCCTCTGTTGTGTGTTTCTAGCTCCAGGTTAAACATTTCCATTGAAAAGCTGTAATTCTGCATGTCAGTTTTTCCTTCTCACAATTCAGTTCTTCTGATTCAAATATTTAAGTCCTTTCATTTTAGTTTTGTTTTATTTTTGAACTTAGCAATGCAGAGGCCACCTTTCACAGTCCTTATCTATGGAACACTTCCGCTGTCTGCCTCGTGACCCAGAACAGCTTAGGGGAATTGGCCATGCCAAATTGCCCAAAGTTTTCAGGGATGTATAGTTTAGGTGTTTTAGTCAAGGGTAAATGTAGAGTAATAGAGTAGGGGAATGGGTCTGGATAGGTTACTCTTTGGAGGGTCGGTGTGGATTTTGGCCAAATGGCCTGTTTTCATGCTGTAGGGATTCTATGAGTCTAACAGGATTACAGTATCCTCGGGCGACTGTTTGTGTGAAGTTTGCACATTCTCCCTGTGTCTATGTAGAGTTTGCACATTTTCCCCGTGCCTGTCTGGGTTTCCTCCAGGTGCTCCGGTTTCCTCCCACAATCCAAACATGCAGATTAGGCAAATTGGCCAAGCTAAATTGCCCATAGTGTTCAGGGATGTATAGGTTAGGTGCATTAATCAGGGGTAAAAGTAGAGTAATAGCTTCGGGGAATGGGTCTGGATAAGTTTCTCTTTGGAGGGTCGGTGTGGACTTGTTGGGCTGTAGTGCCTGTTTCCACACTGTAGGGATTATATGATTCTAACAGGGTTACATAATGATGATGGCTTCTAGGCTAATATGTTGTGTGAGGAACCATTTCTTACTGAATGCTTCGGAGAAATAAATGATTTCAGCACCAACATTCTGCAGTTGATATCTCACTGGTTTATCTGGGATCTTTGTCCACTATTTCCTTTCTGCTGTTTGGCCACTTATAACCATCTCACATCATAGCAAAATTACAGAGTAGACCATTCCCTCCATCCTGCTGGTCCTGGCTTTTTGAAAAAGGTACTTGCCATCCTTTTTGGCCATAATCCTGTAAGATCCTCATCGCTGCCTACATGCCTCAGTGGTCACAAACCGTGGATCACCTTGTGGTATCATCACCCCCCACACCAACCCCCCCTGCCTCAACCGAATAAGCTAATTAGTAGGCCCAAGGCTGGCTCACTGCCAAATTAAACAGGTTCTCGAGGCTGAAGGGGTAATAGGAGGTCCACAGCCACCTTGGAAGGAGATGCCCTCTCCACAGGGCATCCTTGGCTTGTGGACAGGCAGGTAGGTGACTGGAAAGCTGGTCCCCAGATCAGCCACTTGGGAGACTGCTGCAGTCAGCCACTTCACCATCCGAACCCTCCTAGTGCCTGAAGACTGACTGAGGAATTCCAATGGTCTTTGCTCATCGGACATCAAGCAGCTCAGTTGTATCCAACTGCTTACAACTAGTTAGTCCCACTGATTCCACCCCACCATTCCCACCCCCAGGGAAAATGATCCAGGATGGGTGCTGGAAAACTGGCATGCTCGCCAACATTGTGAGTTTTCATACCCATCTGCCTCTATGCCTACTCCCACATGGAGTTAAAAATCTGTTTCAACAGCGTTTCATGTAGCACCTCCCTGACCTCAACAACTCTCTATCTTTTCTCTAAATCGGTTGTCGATGATTTTCGCTCTAATTCCAGGGTATTGACAGAACAAAGTCATGGTTTGTCCCTATTTGTTCATCCTGAAGGTCTCGGTAGGTTGCCCCTTGACTGACTGACCCTGATTCATCCATGTGCTTCCAGATTAAAGTTCATTTTGTTTCTGATAATAACTTTCTCACCATTGATGTGAGGCCTATCAATTTCTCACTAACCCTCTCCATGGTTTTGAATGAATAATTTCTCCGGTGCTCCAAATGTTACTTCCTTATCCATTGAGGATTGAGAGATTGGGTCCAATACCTCAGTTATTTTTGCCTTTTTACTACTTCAGTAACTGAAGAAGCGGTCCACTGGGACCAGGTGCCTTTACCAATTTTCAGTATTGCTTATTTTTCTAGTGTGTCCTTTTTAATTATCTCATCTGGTGTGGGCTTCATGTCACCTACTTCCTTTGCAAAAACAGATGTAAAATACTCAATTAATATGTTAAGTATGTCCTCTGTCTCTGTGTGAAGGTTTTCCCTTGGGTCCCTAATGGGCTCAGGAAAAGTGAGGACTGCAGATGCTGGAAATCAGAGTCTAGATTAGAGTGGTGCTGGAAAAGCACAGCAGGTCAGTCAGTTTCCTGATGAAGGGCTTTTGTCCGAAACGTCGATTTTCCTACTCCTTGGATGCTGCCTGACCTGCTCTGCTTTTCCATCACCACTCCCTAATAGGCACGTTAATTCCCCAGGTTAACAATTATGATCTGGTAATGGCTCTTGTTGAGCTGTGCTAGTGTCCCAAATCTTGGATTGGGAGACCTGGGTTCAAGTCCCACCTGCTCCAGTGATAGGTAATAACATCTTTGAGCAGGTTGATTAGAAAAATAGGTTTGAAAAAAAATTATGAAGCATTTAACCAGTGTGAGCTGTGTTAATTGTTGGAAAATGGATGTCCAGATGATTATTCTAATGAACAACATTCACTTGAAGCACTGACCTCTCAGTTTTCTCATGGGTGCTGCTTGACATGTTGACTTTTGCTAATACTTTGTTTCTACATCAACGTTTCAGTAATTGCAGTGATTTTTTTGGTACCAACACCAAACCTGAGTAAAGTTGTTTGAAACATCAGAATTGTCAGGACATAGCTTACAGTCTCTTCAATTTCATTCACAGCTCTGAGCCAGATAATGCTGTTTGTGGATGGAATGAATGGTGTCATTGGTCATAATGAGACTGTCCAATGGCTGTACACACTGTCTGGCAGCATGGTGAGTCATGCATCCTAACTTACAATGAGTGTTTAATTTTACATGAATTTGAAAGTTTCGAGCAGGATTACTCTTCACCAGACTGCAGAAGGGTATCGCAATTGGACTTGGTTTTCTCAAGACTGCAGAGTATAAGAAATGAGTCCCGTTTCCCAATTTGAGTCCATTCCCCAAGGAACGTGGCTGAAAAGTGTATGCATTTGGATATCGGATAGTGGTGCACTGGATCCTGAATTCCAGAACCACAGGCTAATTCCCGGGAGCATGGGTTTGAATCCCACTGCATCTAGATGGTGAAGTTTCAATATAATTGAAAAATCTAAAAATAAAAGCTAGACTAATGGTGATCATGCAATAACAGTCCATTGGTGTAAAAACTCATCTGGTTTACTAATGTCCTTTAGGGAAGGAAATCTGCTGTCATTACTTGGTCTGGCTCACATTTGACGGAAATGTAATTAAGCATTGACTGCCCTGTGTAAAATTAGGGATGGGCAGTAAATTCTGGCCTAGCTAGCAGCATGCACACCACATGATTTATATAAAAACAATTATGGTCAAATCGCTTGCTGTCCATACTCCCATGTGGAACAGGTCTGTAGCAGCTGTCGATATTGCTGTTGGTGTGAATATTTTTTGGCCATTGCTTGGAACAGTTCATGAATAATAATGTGCAATCTGTTCTTGTCATTACCTTTTGGGATTGATTTCTTTCTTGCCCCTGATTTTCACTGCTTGGGGGAGTGGATGTGGTTGAATCAATAATTTAGCATCTTCATTCGAGGTATGTCCTTGCTCTTGAGTTTAACCTTTAGTCACTGGGTGCTTCAGAAAACATGGCATGGATTTTGAGGGAAGAACAGTGGTAATGGAAGTTGTTTGGAATGCAAGTGTTTTTGGACCATGGGATTTGGAATATGGATGCATTTGGACATTACTGGGTTATGAAGGAGTTATCTTGTGATTGTTTAGTCAAAAGATTAAAGGAGACTATGGTCTATTTGCTGTTTCAAAAATGCAAGTGACTTCGGAAAGCAGTGTCCAGCAAAGTTTGAGAGAGGGAGAGATAAGAGTAGAGTTACATTGCTTTAATTGTTGAGAAAACAGACCAAGGAAGTCTTAATTGATTAATTCTGCCATTATCTAGCAACAGCCTCTGGACTGAGGTGCAGTGTGTTTTTTTTTAGTGCACACCTAGCAGCTGTGGGATGTTGGAGAAATGGTCAAGGAGCAGCAACAGTATTGTCTCTGTCTTAGTCAGTAAGAGTCAGGGCTTGGAGCTGAAAGCAGCACTGTGTGTAACCCTGTCAATGAAGCAGGAGTAAAGCCTGGTAAAGTTTCAAATGCCATTTCCCAGCAGAAACTGAAGTTTAGTCTGAAGACTTTTCATTAGACTGAAACTGTCAACATTCTGGTTTCATGGACAGCAATTCAAAGTTAATGTGAGAGGTCAACCTATTTCTTATCGGAAGATGCTCCTTGACCCACAGAGATGTTGTTTTTTATTTCGCTTTCGCCTAATGATTTTTGCCCCAATCATAATAGCTCTGTAGAGTAATGAACATCTGTATCCTATCTGTGTATTTAATGTGTGTATGATGGGATTCAGGGTGACATAGTTTAATTCTAGTAGCTTAGTTGATAAGCAACATACCATTTTTTGAAGAGTATGTTTCCTCTAAAATTTGTTATTTTTGAGCTAATTGAGAAGTCAGTGAAAGTTTCTTTTGTTCTAGTTGACAGTAATGAAGAGAAACATGTTGACCATTTTTGGTGTTTGAATAAGACATGCACACTCTTGGTATGGCGTGTGGTTTAGTGGAGTTTGAGTTCCAACACATACTTCCCACCAGAACCATAACAAAGTCTAGGGACACAACAAAGTGATCAGGTGCTTTTTAAAAAAAAATCATTCACAAGGTGAGGGGGTTGCTGCCCATTAATTGCCTATCCCTAATTGTCCAGAGGGCAGTTAAAAGTCAATCACATTGCTATGGGTCTGGAGTCACATGTAGGCCAGACCAGGTAAGGATGGCAGTATCCGGGTATTTAGTAAAGGGTGCATGTCAAGCAGTTTTTGTTGCAAGTCATTTATGAATTTTCTCTGTCTTGCAATAACATCGATCGTGGATATACGTAAAATCATCTCATTGC
Source organism: Chiloscyllium plagiosum (assembly GCF_037043375.1). Taxonomy (NCBI): domain Eukaryota; kingdom Metazoa; phylum Chordata; class Chondrichthyes; order Orectolobiformes; family Hemiscylliidae; genus Chiloscyllium; species Chiloscyllium plagiosum. Next base: position 58,411,201 of record NW_028270155.1, on the reverse strand, counting down.
ACCAAAGAAATGAATATTGCTATTAGATGGTCACATATTTGAAGGATGTGAGCAGGAAAGAGGCCAGCGAGGTTTGTGGATAGTGTCAGAAGTGTTACACAAACATAATTTAGGGTGTCCATAAAAAGTGTTAATTAACTAATTAAATCAAATGGAGGTGATTTTGAAGTTGCATCTGGCTTTGGTGAAGCGACTTTGGGTCCAGTTTTAGTGTTTAATATAGATGTAAAGTTACTAGAGGGAGTTCTACAAGGCTAATAGTCCTCTCATTATAAAGGAGTGCATTCTTCAATTGACCACAAGTAGTTCCGTCACCACCAACCAGTTAATTATTGGAATGATGGACTCCGGTACATTCGTGACAACTTGTAACCTGATTAGCTTCAATTTCATAAAACAAAATTGAGGCTGACATACAAGTGATGTATCTTTTTCCCAGTGTTGTCACAGTAAGATGTAAGTAATAAGAACAATGTTACAGGAAACCAGAGCCCATTGTAACCTCCATTTCCCCTGGCAATATCCAACATGTTGCATTGGTTAAACTGCAAGTGATGTGAATCAAAAGCCGGCTGCTTTCACTTGAATAGAACCCAGGCAATCCATTGACTCGCACTAATATTTCGAGCCTCAATGTGGAACGGGCAGTTTTTGTTTCATGTTCTGTTACTGAACAGGAAGCAGCACATTTTTTTAACACGCACGTGTGTCTTTTTATAGAAATGTTTACAAGGTGCTAACTTTTAAGCACCTGCTGTGGTCTTAATAAAAGATGTGGGAAAAGGAGCCACAAATAATTAATCTGTATTTCTTTTTATATCTTTGATATTAATAGGAAACGATCAGTATATGAGATGCAAAATGTAACTTTAATGAATTACAATGAATGTCAAGCAGACCGAGATATTTGTTTTGCCTGAGGAATTAAATTTGACAGTTAATTTTTAAGACTAGCCATTTCCATTTATAAAGCACATTTCACCAGATTACTGACTTATAGTTCTGCCCAGCGGCTATCAACAAAGAATGCTGTTTTTTAATGATGTGACAGCGCTGGTATTTACTGTTAGATCAACAAATATGCCATGTCAGAAGACTGCTGAACATTCAGTCTGCCAGCAGGGGTCTATACAGTCAGCCAGAAAGCAGCATCAATTTATGGTTTGCACTGAGTCAAACTAACAGAAAGCTCAACAATTTTGATGGGGAACCTCAAATTTCTGATTTGGTTCATTATTTAAATTGGAATTGCTTTAAAGACAGTTTGATTTTTCTTTAAAAAGCAAAGAATGTGCCATTAAATTGAAAGTAATCTGGTTACTTTATTAAAATTACACACGGCGTTATTGTATTTAAATTCTATTGAAATGTACAGACTTGTTTAATCAATTTAAGCAGAAGCTTTGCTGCAGATTTATCTAACTAAACCACTATGTACACTGTAACCAAATGGCAAAGCCATGCGATGGTACTTGGGATGGCATAGCAGAGCTTCAGTTTAGGAGGACTGGGACAGCGAGAGGCTTCACTCATGGGGTGCAGTCAGGTAGAGGCAGGGGAGCTGAAGGAACCTGCTTGCTGTAAACTTGCCTTTTGGGTTTATGGTTCTGACTTTTAGATCCCAGGTGATCAGATGTGACTGACTTATTTGCTTCCTATGATGCTGGGAGGTGAGAGGGAGGGCTGGATTGCAAAGTGCAAATCCTCAAGAAAAAGATCTTAAATTACCTGATGCCAGACCCACTCCATAAGAGATTGAACATTACCTGATCGTTTGGTGCATTTAACCTGATAGCACACCTTTGCATGGGAATTGCTTTGTTGCTAACTTTTGAAATTAGTTGATCTCTTCTCAATTTCTAAAGTGTCTGTTTGTACAACGTCACAAGTTAAGAAACAGAAGTCTTTTCTTCTGAAAATATGTTCTATTTCCGCTCAAACAATCTGTTACGGAGCTGATTATTTGTAATAGTTGGTAGAGTGGATATGCATTTTAAAATAAGAGGGTAAAGAAATGAACATGGTCATAGAAGGCAAATGAGAGTGATTTCATTCAAACTTGAACTCTTGCAGCTCTACAATGACACCTCCTGGTAAGGTCAGGGAATTCAGACTGAACAACTTCCCTCCCTCTGCTGCTCTTGTTAGCTGGTAAATCTGACAATTAGCTCACAGTCTGCTTTTCTGTTGCTCAATCCCAGTACCGTTTGGTGGTGAAGACTGCTCTGAAACTCCTGTTGGTGTTTGTGGAATACACAGAGAACAACGCAGCTCTTCTGATCCAGGCTGTCAATACTGTGGACGATAAAAGAGGTAAGTGCTATTGTAAAGAGATCAGGGAGAGTTAGAAGCAGACAGTGCAAGTATTCAAAGCACAGCATTCATTACTTATAACAATAGACAAAACTGATATTAGCTTGTACATAAGTACATTTGCACCTCCAATAGTGTATTTTAAAATTACAGTGACTGTGGCTTTTGTTTTTGCTGTTGACTTCTTTTGATAAAGTTTCAGACTGAATGCTTCAAGGGAATTTAGTGTACTTTAATTGAAAATAACATGTTGAAATGTGTGGTGCATTTGTGATGCTAATCTCTGGTCTTCAATGTTTGCCCTGGGGTTTTGTGACTGACAAGGTACATTCCCTTGTACTGAGATCCCACTGGGAGCAAAAAAAAAGTCAGATTTATTGACTTTGCCTCAAAGTTTGTCAGTCGACACAAGAAGTGCAAAAGGTTAGAGCAAGCTGGACCATTGATTTACTGCCCATGGAGTATGGAATTTATTCAGTCTGAGCCTGGCTTTAGGGCTGTGATCGATACAGGTGAAGAGGCACAAGCAGTGGGCTCTCAGAGGCCGTGAGTCTAAAAGCGAATCTTAAATTGTTGCTGTAACTATCCCTTCTGGAGATGATGGGTCATTATGACAGGACAGTGACACTCATCAACATAATCGCTCTCTTTGTAACTGTATTATCGTATTGATAGTGATCAGATTGCTGAATTGTCTCCACGGTCACCAGCATTGTAGGTTAAAAATCACACAACGCCAGGTTATAGTCCAACAGGTTTAATTGGAAGCACACTAGCTTTCGGTGGTTGTCCGAAAGCTAGTGCGCTTCCAAATAAACCTGTTGGACTATAACCTGGTGTTGTGTGATTTTTAACTTTATATACCCCAGTCCAACACCAGCATCTCCAAATCATGACAGCATTGTAGGTGTGTGTGACAACTGGGTTTCAATTCTGCAGCAACCAGGATACTCCATGTTCCTGGACTCTGGGAGTGCAGATCTATGCTGACCATGTGTTAGACTGACTTTTGAGGGAATCAGCTGAGAAAAGAAATGATAAGGAAAGTGACACTCTGAGGTAGTTGAAGGTTCCACTTTCTTATGTGTAGTTAAAGTTGTTACAAGAATTTGAAATACACAATAAGGTGTGGTGGGCAGTCCAATTATTCTTAAAAATGTGTTGCTGGAGAAGTGCAGCAGGTCAGGCAGCATCAAAGGAGAAGGAGAATCAACATTTCGGGCATAAGCCCTTCTTCAGGAATGAGGAGGGTGTGCCAAGCAGGCTAAGATAAAAGGTAGGGAGGAGGGACTTGGGGGCGGGGCGTTGGGAATGCGATAGGTGAAAGGAGGTTAAGGTGAGGGTGATAGGCCGGAGAGGGGGTGGGGGCGGAGAGGTCGGGAAGAAGATTGCAGGTTCAAGAAGGCGGTGCTGAGACGGAGGGTTGGGACTGAGATAAGACGGGGGCAGGAGAAATGAGGATGAATGCAGATTTCTCCAGCTTCCTCATTTCCCCTCCCCCGTCTTATCTCAGTCCCAACCCTCAGACTCAGCACCGCCTTCTTGACCTGCAATCTTCTTCCCGACCTCTCTGCCCCCACCCCATCTCCGGCCTATCACCCTCACCCTAACCTCCTTCCATCTATCGCATTCCCAGCGCCCCTCCCCCAACTCCCTCCTCCCTATCTTTTATCTTAGCCTGCTTGGCACACCCTCCTCATTCCTGAAGAAGGGCTTATGCCCGAAACATCGATTCTCCTTCTCCTTTGATGCTGCCTGACCTGCTGCGCTTTTCCAGCAACAAGTTTTTAAGCTCTGATCCCCAGCATCTGCAGTCCTCACTTTCTCCTAGTCCAATTATTCTGACCATTTTGTTTTGTGGGGACCAAGACTTAAAAGAAAATCCCACTTCTTAAAAGTCCATTGGAGCTGTCACTTTGAATCTTGAAAAGCAGGAATAAGAGCTGATGTCTCCTGACAATAATGAGTAATTTAACCAACTCCCTCTTGAACTCGATATGCTGCTGTTTAATGTGCAGCATTCCCACAATTAATTATAAATTGTAACAGTACTTCCTGGGCGGATCTGAAAACTCAGTTCATGCCCATCAAACCAAAACTTTTGAACCTAATCTAAATGCAAAAATTGAGTTATTAATTTTACTTCAGTTGCTAAAGTTTACAAATATGTTGACAATTAAAAAAAAATTAGTCGTGGTTAATCTTGCTGGATAAACCTAAAAAATCTGTGACCTTACATTCATGTTGAGCTTATGTAGCCAGACTGAATGAAAGTTAATGAGTTGTAAGAATGTGCTACCAGGCCAGATGTTAATTCTACATGTCTTCAGTTCCACTTTCTTCTTCTTTCTGTGTCTGACTCACTGTGCTGAACGTCGGCTACACCATTTGTTTATCGTTGCAGCTGTTAAAAAGTTCTGCACCCTGATACAATCTGGCAGGCTGGCTGCAGGAATTCTGTACTTGACCGATTTTTAATGCAGGCCACAGGCCAGCAGCCCTGACTTAAATGAGCCGGCATCAGGATTGCGGGGAGGTGGGGTGTGGAGGGGAGAACGGTGGTGAGAAACTGAACATTGTGTGGGTTAATTCTTAGCAGATGATCAGAGCATTTGGGACTGGTATCTAAATGCAATGGGAAAACTTGCTGATAGATTCTTGTCAGGCAAGGGCAAAGAATGTGGAACCGAGCTGCTGAATAATGGAGTGAAGATGCAGATCAGTCACAAGCTAATTCAATAGGAGAGCATGTATCCTCGGCTGACTGGTTTACTCCCATTCTTACAGTTAGCTATGAGCTGGTTTTCACCACCACTAACATTAGCTGATTGCCAATAACTGTGCAGTTGAAGAAGGCAATAAATGTGTACGGTAATTGGCTACAGTCACTCCCATCTTTCCTGGTGATCTTACTGGGTTTCTTATTGGTTGTTCCTCATAATGTCTGGGCCCTGATGGACTTCATCCTTAAGTGTTAAAAGAAGTGGCAAGTGAAATGGTTAATCCATTATTTTTAATTTTCCAAAATGTCCTTCAATCGTGAGTGGTCCCATTAGATTGGAAGATTTGAAAAAGGGAGCCAGAAAGCAGGAAACTGTAGGTGAGCGTCTCTCCCAGGGAAAATATTTGTTTGCTATTACTAAAGAAATTATAGCAGGGGCCTTCGATAAGTTCAGTGCAATCAGGTTGTGAATATGATGATGTGGCCAAGGATGACGTGGTGAGCTGTGGAATTGGGTTCATACCTTTATCCTGGCACTTTGTTTTCCACAGTGTATTTTATTCAAACATTACATAACAGTTTAAGGTTCTCATTACATAAAGTGCAAATCAGATCAGTTTATTTTAATGTAAAGTGTGATATTCTAAAGTGCCTCACACATTATTTTTGAACATCCTGTTCAGACATGCCTGTGACACACCTCCAAGCACAGGTGGGACTTGAACCCAGACCTTATGGCTCAGAAGCAAGAATACCATCATTGTGCCACATGAGGTGAGGTGACAGTGACAGCCCTTGACATTGAGGCTGAATTTGACCAAGTGTGGCAACAAGGAACCCTAGCAAAACCGGAATCAGTGGGTATCAGTGGGGCAAACTCCTAGCTGGTTGGGGCCATGCCTGCCAAATAGGAAGGTGGTTGTGATTGTTGGAGGTTTATCATCTCAGCTCCAGGTCATCCCTGCAGGAGTTCCTCAGGGGAGTGTCCTCAGCCCAATCATCTTCATCTGCTTCATCAATGGCCTTCCCTCCATCATAAGGTCAGAAGTGGAGATGTTCACCAATAGTTGCACACTGTTCAGCACCATTGGACAATCCTCAGATACTGACACAGTCCATATCCAAATGATCTGGCCAATATCCAGGCTTGGACTGACAAGTGGCAAATAACATTTGCACCATACAAATATCAGGTAATGACCATCTCCACCCCTTGACACTCAATGGTATTACTATCACTGAATCACTCGCTATCAACATCGTGGGAGGAGTTACCATTGACCAAAAACCCAACTGGACTCACCACCAGAGCAGGTCAGAGGCTAACAATTCTATGGTGAGTAATTCACCTCCTGACTCCCCATAGCCTGTCCACCATCCATAAAGCACAAGTCCGGAGTGTGATGGAATACTCCCCATTCCAAAAACACTCAAGCTTGACATCATTCAGGACAAAGCAGCCCGCTTTATTGGCATTACATCTACAAACATCCACTCCCTCCACCAATGACACTCAGTAGCAGCAGTGTGTATTATTTACAAGATGCATTGCAGAAATTCACTGAAAATCTTTAGACAGCACCACCAAACCCATAATCACTTCCATCTCAAAGGACAAGGGTAACAGATACATGGAAACACCACAACCTGCAAGTTCCCCCTCCAAGTCAGTCACCAGCCTGACTTGGAAATACATTGGCAGTTCCTTCACTGGGTCAAAATCTTAGAATTCCCTCTCTAAGGACATTGTGGGTCTACCCACAGCATATGGACTGCAGCAGTGCAAGAAGGCAGCTCACCACCACCTTGTCAAGGGCAATTCAGGACAGGTAATAAATGCTGGCCAGCCAGTGATGCTGACATCCCTCAAATAAATTAAAAATAACCCACTAAAGTGTCTCACTACATTGAGATTACTAGGTTTTATTTACAACATTTAAGCATGTCACTTATTCGGTTTGAAGGGTTTTACATTGTTTCCAGCCTCACATTGCCCAGAGGACCTGAGGGAATGGCCTTCCTCATTGAGCCTTGGTGGGGTTTTGTCATACCCTTTCACCACCTTATCCCAGACTTTGGAAAGTACCAGCCTATACCACCCAGTAATCAACAGCTCTCTAAATAACCGAGTTGACAGCTTTTGTTGGTGTTTGTTTGTTTATCTCAGTATGTGTCACAGGGAACAGTCCGGTGAACAGCGAGTCCCTGCATCATAGAGTTGCCATGACACACCCACTGCGTCTCCTCCCAGCCCCTGCAAAGGCACGTTCCTGAAGAAGGTGACTATTGACCTGTCTCTCCCCCTCCCTCCCCTCCCCTCCCCACCCCACCCCACCCTCCAATCAGAGCTGCCTTAAGTGCATTGTCTAAATGTGGAGAAACTCCAGGTAGGAGCTAACAGGGAGTATCCCTTTCTGGACACCAGCCAAGCTGTATCCTGGTGCTTGTTTGAAAGTTCTGATGGTGGCACCGAGCAATGGAACAAATATGCATTGCATTTCCACGCTGCCTGTTCAGAACTCTGTCCCCATTGTGTTTTTGGCGTCCTGCAGCACATGTCTCTCTCCAGTAGGTAGAGGCGTGCTGGGGAACCCAGCCATGGTTTGCCTGCTGAATATTTCCGCTTCGCCCAGGCCAGATGTCTCATTCCTTATTGGCTCATTTCCAAAACCCGAAACATAGCTGTGTCTGACCATTCTGTCACACAGACTAATGGGATGGGTACATACTAGACAACTGCACCAGGTAGTTCTTTGTTCGACACTTGTTGGGGTGAATTCTCCAACGGTCAGCCAGTTGTTATTCCAGCAAAGGCAGGAGATGTACATGGGGACCTTCCAAAATCTTCAGTGTACCACACTCTGGAGGAATTGCTTAGGAAATTCCTGTTGCTGGTTAATTCCTCTACACCTGGAGCCCTCGGAAAATCTCCAACTAAATCGGAAAGTTCAGAGCGTCCCACTGAAATAGATGAAAAGTTAGACTATACGTAGTTAGACTCCGAGTCTAACATCATGTAACAGACAATTTAATAATGACTCTAATATGTAGCCTAACTCCTGAGTAACTATTCAAATGGCCCCACACTAAGTTCACACAGCCCTGACCACAGCTTCCCCAGACACCATACACTCCCAGACTCTGACCCGATTCCTCAGCTGTCCCATTCTGCAACCAGCCCTACAATCCCTGCCGCAGATCCAACTCCCCTTCGCCACTCCACACCCAACACTCCCATTACCCTACCACTGGACTCAACTCCCACTTCCCTCAGTTTGTACACAATGACACAGGTGGACACACACAGACTTACACACACACACGCTCATGTGCACACATACACCCACTCTCACAGACAGACACACAAACATACACACAGACTCACTTACACAGAGACACACATACACAGGCACACGTGTGGAAATACACATACTGACACGTAGACACATGCACAGAAACACACTCGAAGCTCCACTTCTCTGCTGCACCTTACCGTATACCCTTGCAGGAGCTGACACTGACCCTCCCTGCTGATTTCTGCACTAGCCTACTGCCTCACTTACCTTCCCCCTCTTACCAGCTTACACCCTGGCATTTACACACTTGACATGTTACCTTTTCCCACCTGGCACCCTGCCACCAGGCACACTGACACCCATTCATCTGGCGTTCCCTCCAGCCCTCCATCTCCTACCCAGTTGGGTCACTACTTACCTAGCTCCCAGTCAGCCTGCTCAACTGGTGTCCTATTCCTACCGTCCCAGCACCCTCATCTCAAACCTTTCTTCTGTACTTACTGATTGACAGTATGGCTGTGTGGGATTCAGGACTGGTAAATATCAGAACATAGCAGCAGCGTGCTGTGAAAAGAGGCGATGGTTTGTGTCTTCACTCCCTCTGAGTGGAGAGACTCTTCCTGATTAGCTATCCCTTACTCTCAGACTGTGCCCCCTTGGGCCCCAGACCCCCACCACCCAAGAAAACCATCTTCTCACCATATCCTTGCTGATAATGCTTGTTTCTGATGGAGTTTTGCTGCTGTTCATTAAAGTAAGGTACAATTGATGACTTTATTCGTATATGCCAAATGTAACTAAAATACAAGACGTCAAATGCCGCCTGCCATCTGATCCAGAGAATGACCATCTGACTTTCGGGTAAATACCACACTTGGCTGATATTAGTGCAGTTCATATTCATGTGCTTCAGTGTAGATACCAAAAGAATCAGGGAGAGAAGCAAATTTATTATTTTTTTAAATCAGTGGCCAGTAATACTCTGGAATGGATCACCTGACAGGATGGTGCCAGCAATTCGGAATTTCAAATGGGAAATGGATAAATAGCTAAAGCAGAAGCATTCACAGGTTCTGTGGGGAAACGATAGGGCAGACAAATAGTTCTTTCAACAAGGCTGAATGGTCACCGTCTACATTGTATGGTTAAATGTATTAAAGTGTCACTTGAAATTTTATGTATTGATGGTTTGTGTAAGAGTAATGTAGCTGTGTCTCTTAACTCTGCAGTTAGAATTTATCCTGATGCTGGGTATAATCAAATTGTCTCCAATATTTTGCTATGACTTTTTCGTCTGACATGTAACCATGTTAAAATCCTTCCTTTCTGCAGGCACAAAGACATGGACAAATTTAGTTGAAATTCTGGAGGAGAAGAATGGAGCTGATTCTGAGCTGCTTGTCTTCACCATGACACTCATTAACAAGGTAAAAGCTGTATGTGACTAGTTTGCAAGTTTGTTTAATCTTGAGATTCTGTTGCACCCTTCACCAAGGAGGAGAAAGTGAGGAGTGCAGATGCTGGGGATCAGAGTCGAGAGTGTGGTGCTGGAAAAGCACAGCCAGTCAGACAGCATCCAAGGAACAGGAGCACTGGTGTTTCGGGCAAGATCCCTTCATCAGGATTCTAGGTGAAGGGCTCTTGCCTGAAATGTTGATTCTCCTGCTCGTTGGGTGCTGCCTGACCTGCTGTGCTTTTTCAGCACCACACTCTCGACTCATCCCTCACCAAGGCAATGTGGGGGTTGGAATTTGTATCTCGCTGGTCTGACATCAGTCACTCCCTCCACTTTGAGGTGAGTCTCAAATTCTCTGACATTCAATTTATTTTCTCATTGGCATTCATTGGTTTCCATTTCCATAGAAATCCTAATGCTACCCTGGACTATTGTGACCAGTTCTGATCCCTTCATCTAAGGAAAGATATCCTGACACTGGAGACAATCCAGCGAAGGTTCACTTGGCCGATCCAGAGTTCAGAAGATTTTTCATGTGTGGAGAGGTTGAGTGCCTGTGCTCTGGACTCTCTCTGCAATGATAGAATCCCTATAGTGTAGATAGAGGCCATTCAGTCCATTGAGTCAACACTGACCCAGCGAAGAGCATCCCGTTCTATCCCCATAGCTCCGCAACCCTGCATTTCCAATGGTTAATCTGCCTACCTCACACATCCCTGGACACTATGGGCAATTTCCCAGGGCCAATCCACTTAACCTCCACACCTTTGGACTGTGGGAGGAAACCGGAGCACTGGAGGAAACCCATACAGACACAGAGAAAATGTGCAAACTCCACACAGACCATCGCCCGATGCTGGAATCGAATCCAGGTCTCTGGTACTGTGAGGCAGCATTGCTAACCAATGAGACACCATGCCTCCCATGTACTCATTGGAGTTTAAAAGAATGAGAGGAGACCTTATTGAAAGAAATAAGATTTTGAGAAGACTTGCCAGTGTCAATGCGGAGAGGTTATTTCCCTTTGTGAGAGAGTCTCTCTAATCTGCTCATATATGGAGCACACTGATTGTGGCTTTGACTTCCAATTCCGTAAGAGTGGCTGCTGTACATAGGGCTCGAAAGCACACTCAGCTAGTAAGGGAATCCAAGGGAATGTTATCCAGGAGCAGAGGGCACAATCCCAGAATAAGGGGTCACCCATATGAAACAGATGAGGATTTTCCTTTCTCAGACGGTTGTGAGTCCGTGGGATTCTTTATCACAGAGGTCTGTTGAGGGTAGGTCATTCAATATATTCAAGGCTGAGATCGACAGATTTTTAATCAGTGAGGGAACCAGGGGCTATGGGGAAAAGACAGAAAAGTGGAGTTGAATATTGAGATCAGCCATAATCCCATTGAGCAATGGGGCAGAATTGATGGCTAAGTGACCTACTTCTACTCCTACGTTTTATGGCCTACCATCAACAAATCCAGTTTTGAATCAGTATTTTTGAGTTTTAGACTTACTGAGAAAATATGATTTGAATCTATATAGTGCCTTTCAAGAACTTGATTTGGAGATGCCAGTGTTGGACTGGGGTGTACAAAGTTAGAAATCACACAACACCAGGTTATAGTCCAACACGTTTATTTGGAAGCACTAGCTTTTGGGGCTATAACCTGGTGTTGTGTGATTTCTAACTTTCAAGAACTTGGCAAGTCCCAAAGTGCTTTATTTCAGGCACATTTTGAATGTTATCATTGGGCGCAATTTTTTTTGATGGGGTCTGCTTTTCAGTTCTCAGGATCTCCCCTGTCATTCTCATTATTTATTGTTATTTATTAGGTGATACAGTCACGTTGCTTTTTGTGTTTGTGTTGACATACAGGGTCTTTGCACTCACAAAGAAGCAGAATTGAAATGACTCATCCACACCCTCAGTAACTATCAGCCCTCCATGAAACTTAAAGCTACAACACAGAAAGGAAGCATTGCTTTCTTAGACATTGCAGTATTTAAATTAGCAGAAGACAACCAGCATAAGTTAACAACATGTGGGTGGTGGTGGGAGGGTGGGGTGGGGGGGGGGCGGGAGAGGGGGAGGGGAGGAGAGGAGAGAAGAGGAGAGGTGTGTGGTATCAGATCCTACAGCATGTAATGGTCTGGGGGGGGTATGAGGTAAGTATGGGTTCAATTGTATAGTTACACAGGCGTTGGATTATATATTTAATAATCTAACTTTTCCTGAACAACTATTTTACTTAATTTTGTTGGAAACCTGTGAAGTCTTCAGTCTAATGGAGACTTTTGGAGGGTTCCTGGTGTAAGGAAATATCATTTTCCATGGAATTCCTTCTGAGTCTGATACATTGGGAATTCTACAAGGTCCCTGTTCGCACCTCCAATTTACGCTGGGATATTGGCAGTCTAGGCATCACAAGACGCTGTGTTTTCTATAGTTCCTGCCAGCGTTTGCTTTTATTTTTATCAACTGCCAGTGAATGTGAGAAATGCTTTCAAGGCTCAACATGGGTTGCCTTGATAACTCATGTACACCCTCTTTCAGTCCTTCGTGAATCTTCTTACAGTTGTCTTTTTGGGGCAACCAGTAACTTGCAATGGCGTTTACCCAAACAGCAGGTAATTCTGTACATTGTCAATGAGAATTTCCTCAATCCAGAAATTTTGGAAAGTTCACTTGATATGCTGTTACCAACTTCTAACCTGCATGGTAAAAGTTGTTCCTTTCTATCCTAATATACCTAATTTGCTATGATTTCAGTTATTCGTCCCATTGAAGATAGTAAGTATTTGCCTTCCTTATCTCGGGAGCAGTGCTAGCAGCATCCTGGTATTACCCTGGAATTCCTGTGTATTCTGCTGAGCCTATCTCCACAATGCTCAGTGCATCAAAATGCACAACAGAAAGCCTAATGTTTCTCTCTCTGCCCCAAGACATAATGCTTATAGCCTGCTGTTAGTTGTACAATTTTTATGGCCAGGGTTGTGTTTGAATTTTACTCTATTGCTGTTTCCAGCTGTTCTGTCACTCTTTAATATTGTTTTCAGGTTACACATGCTAAATAATGGGCTACACACCTCATACATCAAGAAAAACGGAGACACGGTCCAGTAATTTATTGTGACTCAGAAGTCTTTTTGCACCTGAAAGTTTGTGTTAAATGTTTAATCATTCTTTGGGTGATTACAAATCTCTTGACATCAATCCTAAGTTCTCCAGTTTGACCTTCTGTCTTGTTGCCTTGATTTACAGTTATCCTTCAAGTTAGGGCTGGGTGTTTACTTTCTCCAGATCCTTTATTGTATTTATTTATAATGATCCCTTTTCAAAGTTTTGTCATCTTTGCTCATAATGCAATTCTCTTCCACTGGAGATGAGCCTTTAGTCCTTCAGAGTTTGAGTGACTTGGTTGTGTTTCTGAGGTAAAACCTGGAATTGTCGTTAAGTATGAGCAGAGCACATTACGGCTCAATGATAACTTCTCCAGTTCAAACTCTGCTGATTTAGGGACATGACTCAATTTGCTTTATTACTTGGTGCTCAGAAATGGTTGGAAATGTTAAAGGCTGACCCTTAGTGTTCCCTTAGATCTGTTTCATCTTCACTCCAGCTCGGTTAACATCATTCATAGGATATCTGTGCTTTCTGTGTGTCATTCCCTGTGTTTGCTTTCCCAAAGTTTATCTTCTATTATTTTGGTAGTTCCTTTTGTGGATCTTTGGATGTCTCATCAAACTCAATTGCTTCCTGCTTTTTCAGTTCTTCTGAGTGGGTTTAGCGTTACCTGTGAATTGAACGAATGTATTCGGTGTTTCTGAATTTTCCCCCATTCCCCCGTCAGCCTTAATGGGGCCAAAGGTTTTCCAACTTGAAAGCAGGATCAATGAGGGGGAGTGTATTTTAAAATGGAGGCAGCTTCTCTTCAGCTTTGTTTAAAATTAACAGTATTGTTTGCAGCTAGGCCATAACTGCTGGGGGGGGGGTGAAGGAAGCAAGCTTAAATATCTCACAGGGCAGCCTGCAGCTACTGCTACATCTAGTCAGGCAGGATCTCCAAGCACCCACCTACACAGACGGACACACACACACGGACACGGACACACACAGACATACATGCATGCACAAGTGCATGTGCACACATACGCACGGCAGATCACATCAGTTATGATCTCATCAAGCGGTGGAGCAGGTTTGGGGGACCAAATAGCTTCTGCCACGATTGAGGGCTAAAAGCTAAGCCCCAAGTCACTGACTTAGATTAGAAACAGGAGGAGTCCACGCAATCTATCTTGTCGTCTCTCCTCCTCCTGCCTGCCAGAATCACTTGCCATAACTTGTACCTGCTGCTTCCTACAACCCAGCCAGCTTCTGATCTCAAATTCTTGCTCCTTGATTGTTTCCAGTCCATCGTAAGAATGTAAGCCATTGTAAATCAAATCTTTCATCTTCATTCCCAAAACACATTTGATTCTGTAATGTTGCCTGCTTTATAGCATTTACTGTCCCTTGCAGACCAGTTGAGAAGTAATTGATTCCAGTTTCAGTTTATTGATTTTTAGATGAAAAGATGTTACATTTTTGCGGCATGTTTGCTAGTCTCCTTGGAATCCGTTGCTGTGACCACTTTGCTGTCAGTTAATGTAGAAGCAGTGAGTTCTTTTGTAGTAAAATAAATTGTTAAAAAACCACTTGGTACATTTTCTCTGTGAATGATCATAGTTTGGTGACTCTTTTCATTGGTTCTTCTCATGAACATGAGCGCACTTCCAGTGGTGAGGATTAGCTGGAAAACCCTTTATAGCTTACATGAAAGCACAGGAACTGAACAGTGCACATTATTATTGTACAAGTGCAATTTTTACTGTCTTGGTTTGAAAGAGTAAGTAGGGATATGAAGCTGTGACAATTATGTTAACAGACTGTACAATAGAGCACACAGTACTGACCAGCTCCTTTCGTGACCCCCCAATAGATCATTAAGTTACAGTCCCTCTGTTCAGCTATGATGGACGATTACAATAATATATAAAAATCATTAAAATAAAACAGCAGATGCTGGAGATCTGAAACAAACAAAAACAGAAATTGCTGGTGAAACTCAGCAAGTCTGGCACATCTGTGAAGAGAAAATAGAGCTAATGTTTTGAGTCCAGTTATTCTTCTTTATAACAGTTACACTGATCATCAGTGTAAAACGCAATCACAGTAATCTTCAGCCATACGTGCCACTTGGATGATCCATCTCGGCCTCCTCCCAGTGTTGTAGATTCATAGAGCATGGAAACAGGCCCTTTGGCCCAACTTATGTTTCCAGCATCACAAATATTAGTCTTCAGTCAACTTGATTGACTCCATGTGATATCACAAAACAGGTGGAGGCATTGAATACTGCAAAGGCAATGGGCCCTGACAGCATTCGAGCAATGGTACTGAAGACTTGTGTTCCAGAACTTGTTGCTCCCTACCCAAGCTCTGCCAGCATGGCTAAATCTACCCGACAATATGGAATGTTACCCAGGTATGTCCTGTACACAAAAATTCAGAAGAAATTTCTGACTTTAGTCAACTCTCAAAAATTGGTCAAGTGTTGGGAAGATAACATCATTAGTGCTATGAACAGCATCTGCTCAGCAATAACCTGCTCAGTGACGCCCAGTTTGGGTTCCGCCAGGGCCACTCAGCTCCTGACCTCATTACAGCCTTGCTTCAAACATGGACAAAATAGCTGGATTCCAGAGGAGAGGTGAGAGTGACAGCCCTTGATGTCAAGGCCACATTTGATCCAGTGTGGCTCAAAGGAGACCAAGAAAATCTGGAGCCATTGGGAATCAAAGGGAAACTTCTTTGTGGTTGGAGTTAGATCAAGCATCAGGAAAGATCAAACAAATAGAGAAAATGCTGGAGAAATTCAGCAGGTCAGGCAGCACTTGTGGAGAGGGAAACAGAATTGAGCAAAGTAGTTGTTGGAGCTTAGTCATCTCAGTTCTAGGACATACCTCAGGGTAGTGTCCTAGGCCCAACCATCTTCAGCTGCTTCATCACTGACCTTCCCTTCATCATAAGGTCAGAAGTGGGAATGGTCAACAATGATTGCTGTGTTCAGCACCATTCTCAACTTCTCAGGTACTGAAGCAATCCAGATGCAGTTTCCAATTTCTGAGTTTATCTGATGGAAAAGTTTCAAAATCATGAGAGATCTGTACTCTCTCTCAAGAGAGAAACTGTTCTTATTAATGGAACGTTTGAGAAACATTTGACACTGATTTAAAAGGAGTGGTAAAAATCTAAAAGTGACATGAGGAAAGGCTTTTTTACGCAGGGACTCTTTTGCATCCAGGATACACTGCCTTAGTATGCAGTGAAAGCACAATAAATCAAAACATTTAAAGGGAAATAGTTTCTTATCGGGTATATATGCAACCTCCCGGGGCTCAGCAAAAAGACAGGGAGTGGGACTAATTGAGTTACTCTTGTGGAATGTGTTAGTCTTGCAGGAGGCTGGTTAACTCAGTCAGCTGGACAGCTGGTTTGAAAGGCAGAGTGATACCAACAGCGTGCGTTCAATTCCCACAACAACTGGGGTCACTATGAAGGGCCCTCCTTCTCAAACTGTCCCCTTGCCTGAGATATGGTGACCCTTGGGTAGAACAACCACCTGTCGTCTGTCTTTCTGTCTCTCTCTCTCTGTCTCTCTCTCTCTGTCTCTCTCTCTCTGTCTCTCTCTCTCTGTCTCTCTCTCTCTCTCTGTCTCTCTCTCTCTCTGTCTCTCTCTCTCTCTGTCTCTCTCTCTCTCTGTCTCTCTCTCTCTCTGTCTCTGTCTCTCTGTCTCTCTGTCTCTGTCTCTGTCTCTGTCTCTGTCTCTCTCTCTCTCTCTCTCTCTGTCTCTGTCTCTGTCTCTGTCTCTCTCTGTCTCTCTCTCTCTCTGTCTCTCTCTCTCTCTGTCTCTCTCTCTCTCTCTGTCTCTCTCTCTCTCTCTGTCTCTCTCTCTCTGTCTCTCTCTCTCTGTCTCTGTCTCTGTCTCTGTCTCTCTCTCTCTCTGTCTCTCTCTCTTTCTCTCATGAGAGAGCAGCCCAAGATCTGGTACGACTGTGGCAACTTTATATCTTTCTGTTCTTGCAGGGACTCAGTGGGCTGAATGGCTCTGGCCATCCTCTGTTCTACAGCTATTCTGCAGTCATATACAGAGTGCACACCACTTAACTCTGAACATCACTCCTCTCATAAACACAAGAACTGGAGTGCAGGTTCATAGCTCCTTGAAAGTGGAGTTGCAGGTAGATAGGATAGTGAAGAAGGCGTTTGGTATGCTTTCCTTTATTGATCAGAGTATTGAGTACAGGAGTTGGGAGGTCATTTTGCGGCTGTACAGGACATTGGTTAGGCCACTGTTGGAATATTGCGTGCAATTCTGGTCTCCTTCCTATCAGAAAGATGTTGTGAAACTTGAAAGGGTTCAGAAAAGATTTACAAGGATGTTGCCAGGGTTGGAGGATCTGAACTACAGGGAGAGGCTGAACAGCTGGGGCTGTTTGCCCTGGAGCGTCGGAGGCTGAGGGGTGATCTTATAGAAGTTTACAAAATTATGAGGGGCATGGATAGGATAAATAGACAAAGTCTTTTCCCTGGGGTTGTGGAGTCCAGAACTAGAGGGCATAGGTTTAGGGTGAAAGGGATAAGATATAAAAGACACCTAAGGGGCAACGTTTTCACACAGAGGGTGATACGTGTATGGAATGAGCTGCCAGAGGAAGTGGTAGAGGCTGGTACAATTACAACATTTAAGAGGCATTTGGATGGGTATATGAATAGGAAGGGTTTGGAAGGATATGGGCCTGGTGCTGGCAGGTGGGACTAGATTGGGTTGGGATATCTGGTCGGCATGGACGGGTTGGACCGAAGGGTCTGTTTCTATGCTGTACGTCTCTATGACTCTATAACTGCTTTTAAACCAAATCTCCACCTGTTGCAGCCTGAATGGCTCCAGTGGCAGAATTATGATGTCTTTGCGTAGAGTAGCCTAGTCAAGAAAGATGAAGCAACATGGCTTTTTCTAAACCTAGTTTACAAAGCATGTTCAAAAACATTAGGAAAGTAAGGCATCTGAACAAGATGTTGAAAGATAAAGTAAAATTTTCTATAATACATTACTTCGAGGGAAAGCAACACTCAGTCCATGGGATCTCCTGGACAGGTTTTAATCACCTGAGGGGAAAAGAAATTCCAAAGTGTTTTTTCTTTCTCCCTATTGGTCCTGGATTTCCTTATTTTTGCCTCTTGCAGGAGATTACATGGTTGCCAGCTAGACTAGAAGTGCCTGGTCTTAGAGCTGCAGCCATCTGGAGTATGCAACAGTCTCGGCAGGCTGATTTTATTTTGCCCATTGATGTTGTATGTTTGTATTGAAGTGATTTTCTTTGATAATTCGCGAAGGTTGTGGGTTGAGAAGTCTTTAGGTTTCTGTGCCTTAATGTTGCTAATCTGGGCAGAGAATATTAGCGTTCCTGAGGTGCTGATTCAAAATGTGCCAACTACGAATGCAGATTTACAGAATATTTTACAGACAATTAGTCGCAAAGCGCTTGGCTATTGGAATTGTAATATTTTAAGCTTGAGCAGGGGTGCGTGCAGCATCTTTTACATTGCAGACTAATATCATGATTTGGTCATCAGCAATCATAGTTGAGTCAAACAAAACTACTGCTGGAGATGATGGATGCACTCAAAGACGATGGGTGGCCTGGCTTTGGCGTCCATCAGAAGAAGCTGAGCTGGCGCTTTGTTCAAGTGTTCCAGCCCACTTCAGTTTGGTCTGACTTGAGGTCTGTGTAGTGTCTGTGTGTATGTTTAACTATGGCTGGCTGGGTTGTTCGATCAGACTGCAAAATAACTGCACACACTAGATAAATGATTTATTTTTGTTTAGCTATCTGATATTAAATGCAATACTTTCTATTTTTAATTCAAGTGTATTTAAGTGAGGCAATGATTGCCCCTTTCTAGCTTTTTCTTTTGAAGCACATCCATTCTATCAAAGAACTTAGCCTAATTGCATCTAAACTGTAAACTCCAAGTTAATGCAGATGACTGAGAAGGACAATGGGTTGGATTTTATAATCCCATTGTCAAATGTCTTATTGGCAGGGGAGTGGGAGGGATGAGGGGTACAGAGTAAATGCCTGGCATTTCCACCAGTTGGGAGGGCGCAAGGGATGGGGCAGATGCCAACATTGGCACCTCATGTAAAAATATATTAAAGTTCAACTGAGCTTATTACCACTCAGTTGACTCAAATATTACCCTGCCCGTTTCATCTTCCAGTTGGCACAGGCAGTTGGCGGATGTGGGCAGCATGTTTTTATAAAGACGTTTTAAAGGGTGGAAGGAAGGGGTTGCTATTTTCTAACTGTGTCCTTTGATCATCAGGGACACCTCCCCCATCCCTACATGATGGAGCGCCCACTTCCCTCCTCCTCACCTGTAATTTAAAACACCTCCCCTCCCCAAACTCCCCTCCGTCCTAAGGTGCTTGAATCTTCTCCGTCTAATGACCCCTTTGGTCTGGACCCATTTGGGCCTCCATTGCAGGACTGCTTGCAATACCGGCACCATCCACTAGTTAAATCCCTGGTGCTGGTGGAGCTGCTGTCTGATCACTGGGCAACCTCTCAGTGAGGGGCACAAGTCCAGCTCGGAGCTTGGGCCAGCCTCTGTGCACTATGGTTGTCCAATCGGTTGTTGGCTGACCATGTTGGGAGGATATTAGCAAACAGTCCAGACCCCAAACCTGTACACATCTGTTTAAGTAGTTTTCTAAATTAGCAGAGGCTGTGCACCTGCTGGCTGCTTTTAAAATCTTTCACCTATACATCAGGTTAATTCGGATTTATTGGCTGTGCTTACTATAACTGCTTAGTTCTATTGGCAGTTGTTTTTGCTTGTATTCAGTGTGTACGAGGTCTGCAAATGATGCAGGTCATAGAGCAATTCGGATGGGTGATGTAGATCTTAAGGTAGACAATGTTGCATGACTGCTCTATACTGGGGTTCTTTTCTGTACTCATTGAAACACCAGGCAGCAGCATAACTAGTGAAAGATTGGGCTGCTAAAACTGGAGGTTGTTATTAAACTGTACATAAACTCCAGTCTTTTTGTAAATATTTAAGCTTGGCTACAATAAGGGACTCTCTGCTGGCAAGTGTAAATTAAACACTGCTTAATTCTTTGTGTAAATCTTGTTGGCCTTTCAATTGGAGACTAAACCATTGAATCAACAGAGAGTGAATGGTGGGGGTGGGGGCTATTCAGTCTGACATGTAACTAATTACAGTCATCAACATGGGGCAGGAGAAGAGGAATGGAATTGAAGTATAATTGCCTTGCATTATTTACAGGCATGTGGTTTAAAATGATATCAATGTGATGACATTGCAGGAATATTTTTTAAATTAGGAAGTGCGGCACAATAAAGGCACAAGTTTCAGTTCCTATTTGCGTTCTGGCAGTGAAGGACTAGGCCTGCTTTCCATGTTTCATAAAACTGAAGCTGCCACTGAGAGCGTTTCCATTTTATCTTTGGTTTATCCATGCTGGCAGCTTGGTTAAGCACTCAGTTCTTTTTTTGCAACCTGGTCAGAGATGTTAGGACACACCACTGGAGCAGGTGGGACTTGAACCCTGCTCTCCTTACTCAGAGGTAGGGATACTACCACTCTGCCATAACAGCCCTAAGCGCACAGTTCTGTGTTTTGTAATGAGTCTGTTCGGGGATGTTTTTATACATCCCCCAGAATAGATGGGTCTTGAACCCGGGCTTCCTGGCTCAGGGGTAGGGACAAGAGTAACCAATTCTACCACCCCTTATTAATCGAGATCAACTGGGTGTTAATTATTCATGGCTGAAAATGTGTTGCTGGAAAAGCGCAGCAGGTCAGGCAGCATCCAGGGAACAGGAGAATCGACGTTTCGGGCATAAGCCCTTCTTCCTGTTAATTATTCATGTAATGAGTGTTCACTGAGGATTACCTGTGTTAATATGTATGGAACAGGCTGGAAGAAAGATTGTTTGTTGGAAGTATATGATGTGTAGTGTGCATCTCTGTAAACAACAGTTAAAGTGTATAAAGGCTAGTCTCCAATGTTCTACCTTTCATCCTTGAGTCAGAAGGTTGTGATTTTTGAGCCCCACTATAGGATTATAGCATGTGATCTTCTTGGGACCCTTACCTAACTGATATTTGAAATGGTGGCCACTATTTGGATATTACTCAAGGATATGGGCAGCACAGTGGCTTAGTGGTTAGCACTGCTGCCTCACAGCGCCAGAGACCGGGTTCGATTCCACCCTTGGACAACTGTCTGCATGGAGATTTGCATGTTCTCCATGTATCTGTATGGGTTTCTTCGGGTGCTCTGGTTTCCTCCCACAGTCCAAAGAAATGCAGGTTATGTGGATTGGCCATTCTAAATTGCCCACACAGTCCAGGGATGTGCTGGTTAAGTGGATTAGTCATAGGAAATGCAGGGTTACAGGGATAGGGTTGGCAAGGTGGATTTGGGTGGGATACTCTTCGGAGGGTCAGTGTGGACTTGATAGGCCAAATGGCCTGTTTCCACACAGGGGATTCTATAATAACCTTCATCATCCCCTCCTTAATATATTAACCCACCACCCACCCATATCCCAGTCTGAACTCCAACCTTTCTTTCCAAAATCCTCGAAGTCCCATGTGCTACAACTTCCTGTTTGAATCTGTCCAATCAAGTTCCTATTCATGCCACAGTACTTTCCTTTTAAGTCTCAAATATATTTGTGAATATTATTGCTGCTTGCCTCTCTGTAATCTCTGCAGCTTTTGATAACCCACACCAACTGTTGCCTTTTCACTTTTGTCCACCTCATTAGGAAATCCCTTTGTACTCTTTGATCATAGCCAGAGCATCAATAGCAATGACTTCTCTTCACAAATTAGTAATGTTGTCTCAAGAGTCCTCTGAGAGTCTACCCTTTACTCCCTCCCCATTCTCACGTGGTACTAGCCTCCTCTCCAGGCATGGGGTCAACTATCAGTTATACACTCGCACCCAGCATCATCTCTCTCTTTCCTTCCATTGCTTCTGATTTGTCAGAGCACTTGTCTGACATTTAGGTTGGGTATGCTGCAATTTGATTCATGTAAAAATTAGGAATGCTAAACCTGCAGTTCCACCAACTCCATTCCAGGTCCCAGACTTCAGTCTCAGACTGAAGGCTTTACAATCTGAAAACCCAGCTCATCCAAGCTAGATGTGCCTATCTATACACTTGTATGCACACACCCAGATTTCCGATGCCTTTTGTTTTGAAGCTAGGTGTTTCGTGGTCACCTGGTTAGGAGATGGAAATGTGTTGCTGGAAAAGTGCAGCAGGTCAGGCAGCATCTAGGGAACAGGAGAATCGACGTTTCGGGCATTAGCCCTTCTTCAGGAATGAAGGGCTAATGCCCGAAACGTCGATTCTCCTGTTCCCTCGATGCTGCCTGACCTGCTGCGCTTTTCCAGCAACACATTTCCATCTCTGATCTCCAGCATCTGCAGACCTCACTTTCTCCACCTGGTTAGGAGCCAATCAGAGTAGTTGTACAGCAATTGTTCCTTAGTTCAGAATCCATTGGCTCCATTTTGTCCACTTACACTCTGACTCTTGCTATTTTAAAAAAAGGTCAACATTGCATACCACTCAAAATGAGACTTCAGTAAACACTTTGCACAGTTGTCTTGTTTTAAAGCAGGATCTTACATTTTTAATGCAGTCCAAAATTGAAATAAATATAAAGATGTGGTTTTTACATAACATCCCCTGTCACTATTTCTGACTGTGGCATTTTGACCATTGGCTGTCCTCTCCCTTGCTTCATCATTTACAACCAAACCTTCAGGCACTGAGACCCATTCCTTGCAATTCACTGTCGAAATCCCTCCTCCCTCCATTTCTCCTTCTTTCCAAATGGGCCTAATGAATGTGGAATAGGTGCACACATGGCTGTTAAAATGTATTGCAGAGAATTGTGAAGTGACATATTTTGGTCAGGGGCAATGAGGAGCAGTAACATAAAGACAAGAATACAATTCTAAAGGAGGTGCAGGAATGTAGGGATATGGGGGATACACCTATATGAATTATTGAAGGTTACAGGACTGCTTGGCAATATGATTATAGGAATATGGGAGCACCTGTTTTATAAATAGAGGCATTGAGTACAAATGCAAGAACGATACAATGTCGTTTACACTTGTCAGTCAAAATTGATGTAAAATATGCAATTCTAGACATTACACTTGAGGAAAAAGTCACAGGAATGGTTCCTGAAATATGAGACTTCAGCTGAATGGATAGGTTGGAGAAGCTAGGTCTGTTCTTCACACAGCAGAGAAGGTTGAGAGGAATCTTTATTCCCAGATTTGCGAGGGATCTAGACAGTGTTAGATAGAGAACCTGATCCCATTGGAAGGATTGAGAATTGAGGACACGCAATTAAATGATTTGCAAGAGGGACCATAAGAAAACTTTACTTTTCTTCATTAAGATCTGGAATCTGTTGCTTGAAGAGGCAGCGGGAGCAGATTCAATTGTGGTTTTGAAAATGGAATTGGAAAACACCTGAAGAGAGAAAATGGGGAAAGGGGTGGGCCATGGCTTGATCTAAAACAGTCTTGCTGAAAGCCAGCAGGGATTTGATGGGCTGAATTTCCTCCTCCTGTGCTGTGACCATTCAATGATTCAGTTCTGTTGCGTTGTATCTAAATTTATACACCAACCTTGTCCCCGTAACTTTTCAGAACTTTGAGCAAATGTCAATTAATCTTTTTAAAATTAACTGTTGACCTGGTATCAGTTGCTATTTGAGGAAGATAGTTTCACACTCCCACTACCCTTTTCACATACATGTGTTTGCTAACTTCAAGAGACCATACCCCTCAGTCCTAGACATCCAAACTAGGACAGAATAACAAAATTGCACAAGGAAGCCATTTGTTCCCCTATGTCTGTAGCAGCCAACGGAAATAGCTCTGACTCACTACCCTATCTGTACCACACAATACTTTAAAAAGTTGGATCAAATCAGCCTTGAATATTCTAAATTCCAAGAAATGCAACCGTGATTGTGTCTTAGCTCCTCATAATTTAATCCTTAAAGTCCAGGTTTATTCTGGTAAAGGTCTTTATATCAGCCCCTAAAGGTGTGATGTATGGAATTGCTCACTGTACTCCAGATATGATCTGACCAGTGCTTTGTAAACTGAATCATGACTCTCTGCACTGCTTACACTGCTGGCTGTCTTTGTGTTGTCAGCAGTTTAGGAAATGTATTTCTCTATCCCATCATTTACGACATTAATGCATACAATGAAGAGTTGAGTGCCCAACACAGAACGTGCCTTCTGTCAGATTCTTGTTGCTTAAGCCCATTTCATAATCAGGTCAATAATTTGCCTTCAATTCAGTGAGCTGTTACTCCTCACCATACTTTTTTCATAAGGCTCATCACAGCCATAAGTAATCCATTTGGCAATCAAGCTGCTGTCAACACACTCTAGAGTCAGTCCCATTTCCTTGCTGTATCCCTGTAACACTACACATTTATTTCCCTCAAGTAACTATTAATGTTCCTTCAGAATCAATAATTGTCTTCACTTCCACCCTCATGGTATCAGGTTTTGGGTCATCAGCATTCATTTTATAGAAATGTTCTTCCTCACATTTCCCCTACACACAACCTTAAGTCTATGTCCTCCAGTCCTTGTACCATCAGCTTATGGCAACATATTTTACTTGTTTAACTGATTTAAACCTGGCATGATCTTTTGTTCTCTATAGAATCTTCCCTGAATCTCTTTAATTTCACTGAGTACAACCTCAGCTTCCAAAACAAAACTCTCTAAAATCCCTCAAGACTGGAACCATTCTGGTTCATTGCCTCTGCACTGTCTGAAGGGATGTCACATTCTTCTGAAGTTATGGGGATTATAACTGGACACAATGATCAGAATTGTGCAATTAAGTCCATGTTGCCTCTCTCTAATCCTTCACACTTCCACTGATGTCAAAGTGTGGTGCTGGAAAAGCACAGCCAGTCAGGCAGCATTCGAGGAGCAGGAGAGTCAACGTTTTGGGCATAAGCCCTTCATCAGGTGTTAGGTTCCATCCTGCCCCTTATTCATAACTTGTTGTAGTTGATTGGCACCATCCACATTGTATGCCACATCTCCAAATTTGGTATTGTTGGAAATTTCGAGGTTTTATTCTGTGGTCTGATATTCAAGTTATTTATATGCATCAAAAAAGCAGTGGTCCTCACATTGGAGTCTTGGGAAAAATCACTGTCTACCAAATGTCTATGAAATAGGTTTTTGTTTGGCCTTTGATCATCTGGCAGGTTTCTTTCCATATTTCCTTTGTTGCCCTTGCTACCTCTTTTATCACCTTTACCTTTTTAAATCTGTTTGTGGAATATATATATTACTTACAATATTTATTACATTTATGTCCCGTTGAGAAGGTGGTCATTGTTGTATATGACTGCTAGTACCTCAAAGGGTTAACTGATGTTTCTTCATAAGCTCGTCCATCAGAATATAAAGGATCCTTCCTGGGAGGAACCTAACCAGAGTGAATTGCTATAGCAGTTCTCTATGTATTTCCCAGACTTGTGTACAGTGCTTTAGTTATTGTTCTTAGTGTCAACAGCATGTAATTGTTCAGGATTTTATACTTAATTATAAGATTACTCCTTCCTCCCAGGAGACTATTAAACATCAAAAACAGAAGTTGTTGGAAAAGCTGAGCAGGTCTGGCAGCATCTGTGGAGAGAAATCAGAGTTAATGTTTTGAGTCCGGTGACCCTTCCTCATAAACGTTCTGAGGAGGGGTCACTGGGCCTGAAATGTTAACTCTGATTTCTCTTCGCAGATGCTGCCAGGCTTAATGAGCTGTTCCAGCATCTTCTGTTTTTGTTTCTAATTTATAGCAGCCACAGTTCTTTCGGTTTTTATTTTACTATTAAGTATGTCAGATGTAATGCAACTAACTATTAAGTAATGTATAATAAACTTATTAACTGTTCATCAATGTTGAACCTATTCTTTTGTCTCCGAGAATGTTTGGGCATCCTTCCTCACGTGTTTTCTGTAGTTAAGACTAATACCAACAATAAGGATTGGTGCTAGTGAATGTATCCAGATGGTTCAAGCAGAAACTAACATACATAAGATAGTGAGCTCTGTTTTTGAATTGCTGTTGTCTTTGTGGGGTAGGGTCGTTCTCTCCCTGTCCCATACAAAAAAATGTTGTTGGAAGTGAGTTTCGGATTTTTCACCTGGCATAAAGTACAGAACAGTTCCAAGTCAGGAGAGTGTGTGAGGGGAACTAATGGTTCCCTTATGCATCAGCTGCCCTCGTCTTTCGAAGTGGTAAAGGTTGCAAGTTTGAAAAGTGTTGTTGGTGGAAACTCAGTTAGTTGTTGCAGAATGTCTTACTGATTGATCATGTTGCTGTTATTGTGTGTGTCAGTGTGGAGAGTCAATGTTGAAGGTGGTGGATGAGGCACCATTTGAGTGGCTGCTTTGTTCTGGATGGTGTCAAGTGAGTTGTTGAAACTCACTCATCCAGGTAGAGGGATAGCGCTTTGTTACTTTGTATGGTGGGGCGTGCTGGGAGTGGTGGAGAGTGGCTGTTGTTCAGATTGGGTGGGTGAAGGAGTTAGTAGTAGGCCGTTGTGTTGGATGAAGGTAGTAAGAGGCCAAATTTGAAGGAACTTAAAAGTTATCGGGCTGAGTGAGGTGATGGAGATATCTTGGTTGGAGCCAAAAAAAAAAATTAAGTATGAGGATGGGATGTTCCTAACCAAGATTTTGCTAGAAGGCCACTGTAAGCCAAAGTACAGAAGAGACAGGAGAATGAGATGTTACAGAATCACAGAAATGTTGGGGCTCCGAATGAGGAATCAAGCAGGAAAGATTTAGGCAAGCTCAGATTTATGAATGCTAGAAGTTGGAAGGAGACCTTGGCAGTAGTGGGACTGATTCACCTGAAAATAACAACAAAATGGTTTAGACTATGAGAAGAGGGTGATTTTGTGCAGGAGCGGAAACAAACAGTGACTTGAAAGTGGATGTATGCAGCGATTTTGGAGGCTACATGGGCTCAGGCTGGGGTCAAATACAGTGTGGACTTTGTGAATGTTCTTTTGTGAATCAGTATGCAGGGCCAGGGTGGAGTCAGTGGTGAAGGATAGGGAATGGAGGATAGGGAAATCTGTTAGCCATTTTTCTACAGTATTATATTTCTGCGGCTACAAAAAGATCCCAACTGTGAAGTAAATCGAATATCAGGAAAGAGTGGACAAATTCAGCTTTTACAATCATCAGAGTAATTTGGTAGGGGAGAACTTGACTACTGGTGACAAAAAGGTGCATTTTCCAAAGCTTTTTGACTTGCACTCTTGAGGAAGAAAATCAATATAAAAGCAAATGACAAATTTATATTGTATGAGATTGTATGAGCAAGACTCTAATTGGTAGAGCTGTGGAGAATGCACAAATTACATGATGGCTGGCAGTTAACTGCTCCATTTTGTTTAACTTTAACCAAGGAATTAACCAGAAAATAGCTGTTTTCTATTTTGTTTAGTTGTAACAGGGTACAGTGTCTGCAAAGAACAGGGCCCGGTGTATTAACAGGGAACTTGCACCACACTGTGAGGCCTAGTGACAATGTTTTAAATTGGTTACCAGTGTAATTGCTAACATACTCGGGATTATTTAGCAAGCACTGTCCAATCACAGAATCACATCTAATTTTAGACACAATGTTTAGTTCAGCAGTCAGAGGCTGGTTGAGTATTGTCAGTACCTTGTCCGTTATGAACAGTGAAAGGAACATATTATTTGATGAGATCCCTCAGCCTTTGAAACATATGGCCTCCCTACCTAAAATCTCACAGTTCAATCTAAAAAGAGGATATTTATGGAAGGAACAAATTACTACAGATGCTTGAATCTGTAGTAGAAACAAAAGTGCTGGCGATCACAGTGGGTCAGGCAGCATTCATGGAGAGTAAGCAAGCTAACATTTCACCTCATCGGAACATACAGATCCTTAAATGACATGGATGTGGTAAATGTTAATAGTTAAAACAAGTTAAATAATAGTACCGGGAACATAAATTTGAACTGGTGAAAAGGAAATGTTTATTCAATATTATACATTTTGCAGTAGTATTTGAAATAAGCTACCAGATACATAAAGAGAAGCAGTAACATTAGAGATTGTCAAACAGATATTGAAAGATACAATTGGGGACTGGAAGCTTTAGGTTTGTTGTGTTGAGTGGCTTTTGTTAAAAGTTTAAAGTTGATTTGAGTGGTTCTTTACTTTTTCTTTGACAGACACTGGGAGCTCTTCCAGACCAAGATTCATTCTATGATGTTACAGACTGTCTTGAGCAACAGGGGTTAGAAAAAATCATTCAACGGCATATGAGTAACAAAGGAACTGATCCAGACGTAAAGCAACAGTTTACCATTTATGAGGTAAAATCAGTTTCATGTTATATGTGGAATATGAGAACTGCATTTCGTTGGTAAACATGTGCAATTATTAGTGTTACTACAACTTAATAAATGAAAACGTGAATAGGTTTCTGAGATTTTGTAAGAAACTTTCATTTTAACAGCAATGCAATCAGATTTTGCTCTTCAAAGACTGGGTTTGTCTAGACAGGGCACTTTAAATTTACTGATATAGGGTGAAGCATTGATCATCAGGTGTTTGTCATCACTGCTGGTTGTGCTGATGTGATCAAGCAATGCCACTGAGCCCAACATGTGTCTAATAACATGACAGTATTGTTATCTTGAATGCCTTTTTTTTAATTAAAGGCTGATGCTATTATAGCCCCAAATTCACAATAAATGAGCAGTAAGTTAGGTTGAACAAGTCAAGTTGCAGAATCTTGACAAAATCAGCTAGATTAGTGGAAGAAAAAAATTCTTGAGACTGAAGACTGCCAGACACTTCAGTAGCATTTAATGTCCCTAGTTGTTTGAGACCACTAGGAGATGTTTGATTCTCCACCTCAGCCAAAGTGAAGATTTCTCAGCTTCAAGCTTTCGCATCCACAGTGGACTCTCTGTAGGCCACAGTGGACTCTCTGTAGGCCACTACAGAATTGAAAAGCAGATCAGTATAAGCAAGAGAGGATAAAAGAGAAGAGAGTGATACCAATTTAGGGAACATGCATCTTACTACCTACTGAAGAGAAAATGAGGTCTGCAGATGCTGGAGATCAGAGATGGAAATGTGTTGCTGGAGAAGCGCAGCAGGTCAGGCAGCATCTAGGGAACAGGAGAATCGACGTTTCGGGCATTAGCCCTTCCTGAAGAAGGGCTAATGCCCGAAACGTCGATTCTCCTGTTCCCTAGATGCTGCCTGACCTGCTGCGCTTCTCCAGCAACACATTTCCATCTCTTACTACCTACTGTCCACTTTCCAAAGGAACATGTAGGGAACCCAAACCCCCCACTGCTGTGTCAATGGCTCTGAAGTGATGGTTATAATTAATTTTTGTGGCACTGGGTCATTCCAGGAAAGATCTCAGAAGCCATCACCCAAAATGCAGTAAGAGGATGGGTTCATCAATATGACTGATGGCTGTAAACTGGACATGTGTGGTAGGTTATAATATATTTAGAAATGACAATCATGGTGAAGGAGGGGAGGAGGTTAGCTGTATTAATCAGATGTTGCATAATAGTAGCAGGAAAAGACACAACCAAAAAGATAGAAATGGAATCCATGTGGATTGCGTTCAATGGCAGGAAGATCAGGCACACTATTAGGAATAAAATATAGATTGACGGATTGTGGTTAGGGCATTGATAAGGAAATCTATGAAAGGAAGTCTAGGAATTGACTACACAATTTAATCATGAGGATTTCAACTGTCCCCACATACAGCGGCAGAGGGGGGGGGAGTGAAAAGCGAGATATGTATGGGATTTCTACAATGTTTACAAGATTTTTTTCCAATCTAAGGGACACGAGATTATCTGGAAATAGTGATTGCGTTCTAATTAGGCTTAAGATAATGATTTAAAATGATTTGGGTTCAAAGAACAAATTGATAGATTGGACAAAAACTGCTATAAAAAAGGTTAGAGCCACGGAAGATGAGATTAACTAGAAACAAAATGTCTAAAACATTGGACTGTGGTGCATAATATTTAAGGCACATTTAGTAAAATAGTGTAGCATTCTGTGATGAGAACAGACTAGCCAAGAACAAGATGGCATGGATAAATTAAACAAGGTAGATAAAATTGAATCCAAAAAAAAAAGTATGTCGACTATATTAACAGTAAAGAAGGATGGCAACAGTAAAAAGAATTGGGAAAGTAGAGAAGAAATATCAATGGATATCAAAATAAATAGCAAACCATTCCAAAGCATGCATTTATCAAAGGAGAATTAAGATGGGAATAGGGTCTTAAAGGTTCAGTAAATAAATAATTCAGCAGACTGTTCCTAGACCCTGCACAATTTGGTAATGGTGAGAAATTTGGGAGAATCGTGTGAAAAGTTGAGTGAGGCCTTTCTCCATGTAACAAGTTATGTTTTTGAATTAAATTCCATATGTTGAAATGAGGTTCTCACTAGTGAGTGGCAGGAGAAAGACACACCAACTTTCCTTTCCACTGTCCAAAGGCTTAATTTAGTATTGCTCATAAGCCACAAGCTTTTCAGCCACTCAGGAGCCAATCAAATAGTTTTTGACAAGATGGTGGCATTTTATTTGTTGAGTTTGTGACCAATTAGCAACCTGTTGGTAGTTGAATCCCACTTTGTGTACAGACTCCTTGAGTCAGGGTTTTCCCTTTCATTCCTTTTCCAACTTCATACAAAACAACAGTGTAAACACAACTTGCATTGAGTTTCAGCAGCTTGCTCTTCTTCAGAAGAACTCCAATTTCTTCCTCAGATCTTCACTGTAAAATGGTTCTTTT
The DNA here is from genome assembly GCF_037043375.1 of Chiloscyllium plagiosum. Taxonomy (NCBI): domain Eukaryota; kingdom Metazoa; phylum Chordata; class Chondrichthyes; order Orectolobiformes; family Hemiscylliidae; genus Chiloscyllium; species Chiloscyllium plagiosum. The sequence goes on along the minus strand of NW_028270155.1, from coordinate 58,380,367 downwards.
CCCCATTCAATTCACAATCAAAAATAAAGTAAAATATAAAGATTAAATTTTGCACTTGTAAAGAACATTTGAATCAAAGGAGGACCAATAACCCAAAAATGCAGGGTAGGAGTTAAAGGAAGTTTGTTAGACTAACTGAAAATGGGAAGTGGTGTTCCACAGGAATCCGTGCTGGGACCACTGTTGTTAACCATATGCATAAATGATATTGACTTTGCAATTGGAGGTCTCATGTAGAAACTTTTATGTTCTCTGTCGATGTGTGGCTTTTTGATCCTGAGATAGTGAGATAAAACAAATAATTTGTCTTGTTTGCTAGCTATAAATTTATAACTGTGGTGGCATGCATGCCAAATGTAAACCCAAGCTGTGGGTTTGCTGTAGGTGTTATTCTTGTACATTGAAAGGAGAGAATGGCGTCCAGACCACTAACTAATGGTCAGGTTGGAATGCATCTGCATGCTAGAGGTCAAAGGCCTTAGAAATACTCCCTGTGTTCTATTGTGAGTAAAATGCTGAAGTAATATAATTTCATGCCTTCTCATTTTCCACAAAGAAGACGTACATTTTGCCCCACATGATGGAACCATAAACCTGCACTTTATTAGTGTTTATTTTAAGCCAGATCAAATGGATAACAGAATTAATCAAGTAGAAGCTTCAATATTTAGGTCTATGGTCTGGCAGAGTGTGTGTAATACAGCTTTGCTTTGATGAGTAACACATGGTGAAAACTTCAGAGAACTCTGAACAATCAGAGAATGATCAGTGATGTGGTTCACCCTTCCTCTCTTTTGAATAGTTTGCATTTCTAGTCAGGCAATTTACTAATTTGTTTTTCTTTCCTTTTTTACCAGATTCCAGTAAATTAGGAATATAATCTTTTATGTATGCATTAAATTACATTATTTTTTTAAAAAGTCTTTTATCATTGCTGCATGAGTTTAAGAAAAGTTTTTTTTTCTACATGAAGGTTTGGCATCCCATTCTTTAATTCCCCAGTAACCTTGATCTTCACCAGGCTATGCAGTATTTTTGGAGGGTAGTTAACCTTTTTTTTGACAACTGAGAGGTCAGGAGCCATCCCAAGGCCCATTGGTTGAAAATAACACAAGTGACAGCAAGTATGTCACTATTGCCAACATAGTAGCCTCTCAAACTAAAAAACAAATACCTACATCACAACCCCACTATTTTAGGATTAAAAAGCCACACATTGACAGAGAACATAAAGCTTTCTACATGAGACCTGCAATTGCAAAGTCAATATCATTTATGCATATGGTTAACAACAGTGGTCCCAGCATGGATTCCTGTGGAACACCACTTCCCAAAATGTTGGACACCTTGGATGAAGATTGAGTAAAGTCCATAAGATGTAGGAACAGAATTAGGCCATTTGGCCCAAAGACCTGAGTAAGAATGAGCCAGAGCAGGACACAGTGTGACAGCATATTATAAGATGGTACACTTTGACCTTAAGAGGAAAAGGGAAGTTCAGGGAAACAGTCATCACCATAATGTGGGTGAGGTAGAGGTGCTGAAAATTTGAGGTATCTTACATGTTTCTTGCATCAGGTGCAGGAATTAGTGGAAGACCTGCATTTATGATGATGTAATCAACTGATCATTGATCTCTTTCCTGTTCAATAGTTCCCATTAATAAAGTTATAAACTCCATCTCTATTTCCTTGGGATTTATTTTGAGAATGAATACCATATACTAAAGTGACTTTGTTGACCTCAAACACACTCCTCCTCCATTACAATCCAGGCACTTCCTGGCATCAAAAGTATAAACTTTTGCTGCTCGTGTCATTTCGCAATGGAGAATGAACATCCTGAGTACCCAATTTTGAGTCATTTTTGGAGAAATGGATTTTAAAATATGTTTATTCTTTAAATTGATTCCTATCTTTGAAGGTTGAAACTGCTTTAAACAGGATTTATTAAAATTTGCTGGTTGTCAAAATAATTTTGGATCTGGCAATCTTTCCCTTTTGCTAGGGCCAGAAGATGTACTGCCCTATTCTTTAGGATTTTCTGGTATATATTCCTTTAAGCAGATTTGCTTTTCAGACTGGAGGCCTGTGACCAGTGGTGTTCTACAGGGAATGGTACTGGGTCCACTTTTGTTCGTCATTTGTATAAATGTCTTGGATGAGAGTATAGGAGGCATGGTTAGTAAATTTGCAGTTGACACCAAAGTTAGTCATGTAGTGGATAATGAAGAAGGATATCTAAGATTACGAGAGATCTTGATCAATGGGCTGAGGAGTGACAGGTGGAATTTAGTTTGGATAAATGTGAGGTATTGCATTTTGGTAAAACAAACAAGGCCGGAATTTATACAATTAAAAGTAGAGCCTTGTGTAGTGTTGTAGAACGGAGAGACCCAGGGTTTCAGGTACATAATTCTTTGAAATTTGTGTCAAGGTAGACAGAGTGGTTAAGGTATTTAGCAAGCTTGCCTTTTTTGCTCAGATGTTTGACAATAAGAGTTGGGACATCATATTGAGGTTGTATAGGACATTGGTGATTTTCTGGTCGCCCTGGAAGGTACGGTGGCTCAGTGGTTAGTACTACTGCCTCACAGCACCAGAGACTTGGGTTTAATTCCATCCTTGGGCAACTGTCTGTGTGGAGTTTGCACATTCTCCCTGTGTCTGTGTGGGTTTCCACTAGGTGCTCTAGTTTTCCTCCCACAGTCCAAGGATGTGCAGGTTAGGTGGATTGGCCATGCTAAAGTAGCCCATAGAGTCAAGAGCTATGCAGATTGGGTAGGTTAGACATGGGAAATGCCGGGGTTAGGGTAGGGGGATGGATGTGGGTTGGATGCTCTTTGGAGGATTGGTGTGGACTGATTGGGTTGAATGGCTTCCACACTATAGGGATTCAATAATATTATTCAACTTGACAGGATTTAGAAAAGATTTATCAGGATGTTTGTCAAGAATGGAGGATTTGAATTATGAAAATAGCCTGGATAGATTGGGACATTTTTCATTGGAGTGTAGGAGTTTGAGAAGTGACATTATCTAAGTTTATAAATCATGAAGGGTGTAGATAAGGTAATTAACATAGGTCCTTTCCCTAAGGTTTGGAAGTTCAAAACTAGGAGACATATTTTTAAAGTGAAAGGAAAACGATTTTAAAAAGATGTCATGGGCAACTCCTTTAACACAGAGTGATTTGTATGTGGAATGAACTGCCTGAGGAAGTCGTGGGTGCAGGAACAGTTTATAACATTCAAAAGACATTTGGGTAAGTACTTGAACAGGAAAGGTTTGGAGGGATATGGGCCAGATGCAGGCCGGTGGGCTTAGTTTAGTTTGGGAAGATGATCAACATGGACAGGTTGGAACAGAGAGTCTGTTTTCATGCTGTATGACTGTATGAAGGTTTCACACCAAAATCTATCCTCCTGTGGATCTGTGAGATAGGTTGACAAGGCAGTCACTCAACAGAAGGTTAGGTTCAAAGTGAGGAGGATGCTTGCCCCAGAGTACATTCTGTGGTAAGAAGCCATGTGTAACATGGGGAGACCATTGAGAACCCTCCTACTTATTTGCATAGCTGCATAGTTATAGGCCTCATCGGAAGGATTGTAGCCAATCAAAGTGTTCAGTGCTGGGAATCGGTCTTGTGACTGGTTACTGCCCACTGCCAGGATAGTCCAATCGGGTGAGAGATTGATGATGTTATTCGTCTGAAACCCATTTGTTGTTTGTGTGATTCCAGTTTGTGGACTGTTGATCTCAAATATTCCTAGCCATGCACAGCCATTTATCGCTGTTCTGTCAGTCTGAAATACTCAGTGCTGATGCACATAATCCAGTCCTCTCATTAGTTTATATACCTCCCTCAGGATTCCTGTAGTTCTGCGCTACTCCAATGTATGCAGGCACAGTTCTTTAAACTTATCTGTGGGACTAAGATGCTTCAAGATGGAGATTACACATGCCGATTCATTGTGAACCTTGCTGAAGGACATTACATTCCCACTGCATTAAGGGACAGAGAAATGGAATATGGAATCTTGAGTTTGAATTTCTGTAATTGTGTCAAATTGGCAACAAAACCATACTACAACAACATCATAATTGGGGCAGAAGTAGACCATTCAGCCATCAAGTCTGCTCTGTCATTCAGTGAGATCATGGCTGATTTGATAATCCTCAACTCCACTTTGCTACCTTACCTCCACACCATGCCAACTTATATAAAGAATTTTTAAAAATCTAAATCTGTCAAGTCCCCAAGGAGCCTTTTGTGTTTCAGTAGGTTCACTGCTCATTCTTCCAAACTCCAAATTCCAAACTCTTAACCTACTCAACCTCACCTCATAAGACAGTCCTACCGATACTGGTATCAGCCTCATGAACCTTCTCAGGATTGCCTCCAATGCCAGTAAATCCTTCCTCAGATAAGGGGCCCAAAATTGTACATTGTATTCCATGTGTAGTCTACTGAGTGTCTTGCATCACTTTAGCAAAACCTCTCTATTTATATGCTCCATTTCCTTTGAAATAAAGGCCAGCATTCTATTTGTCTTCCCTAATATCCACTGAACTTGTTTGCTAGCTTTTCGTGATTTATACATAAGGACTCCCAAAAGCCCCAGCCTGATCAGCCTCTCCCTATAGCTCAAATCCACCAACCCTGGCAACATCCTTGTACATCTTTTTTGAACACTTTCAAGTTTCACACTATCTTTCCGATAGGAAGGAGACCAAAATTGCACGCAATATTCCAACAGTGGCCTAACCAATGTAATGTACAGCTGCAACATGACCTCCCAACTCCTGTAATCAATACTCTGATCGGTGCTGGGTCCTCTACTTTTTGTCATTTACATAAATGATTTGGATGCGAGCATAAGAGGTACACTTAGTAAATTTGCAGATGACACCAAAATTGGAGGTGTATTGGACAGCAAAGAGAGTTACCTCCGATTACAACAGGATCTTGACCAGATGGGCCAATGGGCTGAGAAGAGGCAGATGGAGTTTAATTCAGATAAATGCGGAGTGCTGCATTTTGGGAAAGCAAATCTTAGCAGGACTTATACACTTAATGGTAATGTCCTAGGGAGTGTTGCTGAACAAAGAGACCTTGGAGTGCAGGTTCATAGCTCCTGGAAAGTGGAGTCGCTGGTAGATAGGATAGTGAAGAAGGCGTTTGGTATACTTTCCTTTATTGGTCAGAGTATTGAGTACAGGAGTTGGGAGGCCATGTTGCGGCGGTACAGGACATTGGTTAGGCCACTGTTGGAATATTGCGTGCAATTCTGGTCTCCTTCCTATCGGAAAGATGTTGTGAAACTTGAAAGGGTTCAGGAAAGATTTCCAAGGATGTTGCCAAGGTTGGAGGATCTGAGCTATAGGGAGAGGCTGAACAGGCTGGGGCTGTTTTCCCTGGATCGTCAGAGGCTGATGGGTGACCTTATAGAAGTTTACAAAATTATGAGGGGCATGGATAGGGTAAATAGGCAAAGTCTCTTCCCTGGGGTCGGGGAGTCCAGAACTAGAGGGCATAGGTTTAGGGTGAGAAGGGAAAGATATAAAAGACACCTAAGGGGCAACTTTTTCACGCAGAGGGTGGTACGTGTATGGAATGAGCTGCCAGAGGATGTAGTGGAGGCTGGTACAATTGCAACATTTAAGAGGCATTTGGATGGGTATATGAATAGGAAGGGTTTGGAGGGATATGGGCAAGGTGCTGGCAGGTGGGATTAGATTGGGTTGGGATATCTGGTCAGCATGGACAAGTTGGACCATAGGGTCTGTTTCCATGCTGTACATCTCTATGACTCTATAAATAATATTCAGCTCTTCCATTCTTCCTGCCAAAGTGCATCACCTCATATTTTCCCACATTAGGTACACCTGCCAAGCATTTTCCCATTCACTTAACCTGTCTGTTACCCTCTGCAACCTCTTTGTGTCATTCGCAACACTTACCTTTCCACCTATTTTTGTGTCATCCACAAACTATGGCTATGGTATATTCATTTTCCAGATCCAAGTAATGAATATATATTGTCAATAATTGTAACTCCAGTACTGATTCCTGTGGGATACCATTAATTACACATTGCCATTATGAAAATGACCCTTAATCCCAACTCTGTCTCCTATTAATTATCTCTGACAACACTAATATAGTATCTCCAACATCATGGGCTCATATCTTATTATGTAGCCAAATGCCTTATCAGATACCTTTTGAAAATCCAAATATATTACATCCACTGCTTTCCCTTTCTCTATCCTGCTTTGTTACCTCCTCAAAGAATTCCACTAAGATTGCCAGGCATAATTTCCCTTTCATGAAGTTTGATCATATTATTTAATTCTAAATGCTCTGCTATTTGTGTAATGGACTCTAACATTTTCCGAATAATAGGCATTCAGCTGACTGGACTACAGTTGTCTGCTGTTATCACTATCCTTTTTTGAGTAAAAGGTGTTATATTGGCACTTATCCAATCATCTTGGATTTTTCTGGAATTGAATGATTCTGAAAGATTACCACCAATGCATCCACCATCTCTGTAGCTACTTCCTTGAAAATCCCTGGATACATCCCATCAGGTCCAAAGGACATTTCAGTCTTTAGCCCTATTTACTCTATGTGCTCATTTCCCTACGACTTTTTCTCCAGTGATAATCATCTTACTTATTTTTTCTCATCTATTTGCCCCTTGACTATTTAGTGCTTTTGGAATGCTATTCCCCAACCCCATCCTCTAAGGTGCCAATGTTTTCTTTGGCTTTTCTCAACTTTTTAAATATATTTCAAGAAGCTTCTTGATATTACTTGCAAGTTTACTGTCAAAGTTATCTTCTCCTCTTTAAATTACTATTTGGTTATCTTTTGTTTTTTTTTAAACTTCCACAATCCTCTGCATTATCACTAATCTTTGTCATATTATGTGTTTTTTATTTCAATGTGATGCTATCCTTAACTTGTCTGAATAACCATGGTTGGCTTAGCCCCTTCCTAGAATCGAAATTCCTCACTGGGGTAAATCTTTGCTGTGAGCCATAAACTATTTTCTTAAATGTCTGCCATTGTTCCTTGATCGTCTTTGCTGTTGAACTCTTTTCCCAGTCCATGCCAGCCTCATTTCTTTGTAGTTATCCTTGTTTGAGTTTTTGTTTCTAACCCAAGTTCCTCCCTCTCAAATTTTATGCTAAATTCTGCCCTATTATGGTTACTGTTTCCTCAGGGTTTTTTTTACTCTCTGATCATTGTTAAACTTTCCTCATTACACATTACCAGATCAAAAGTAGTCTGAATCTCTGATCGGATCCACAATATATTGATCTGGGAAACTGTCCTGAACACTTATGCTTCCTCATGGCTTCCCCTGCCAATCTGACTGCTGCTTGTGGCTGCAGAGAACAATATCGATGCCCCTACCACAACTATATTCCTGATTCCTTCACCCATATGTGAATAGCTCCCTGTACCAAGGTGCCATGGTCATCCTCCCCGAAGGCCCCACTCTTTCCCACTTCTACTGTTGGACAAGTGTAAGGGCTGAGACTCCTCAATTATAATCCCCTGGATTCTCTTGACTGTCTCACCAGCAGTCGCACCCTCCTGTCCCTGATCACGGGCCAATTTTGAACGACCTAATCTGAGGGATGTGACCGCCTTTTGGCTCAAAGTGTCCAAGTAATTTAGCTCTTCCCTGATGTGCAGCCATATCTGTAGCTCAGACTCTAACTCCTCCACTGAGCTGCAAACACCTCCAATAGATATTTGCGCTTTGGATCACTTTGCTGTACAGCAGCTCTCCCATGCTGCAGCAGCAACACTAATCCTGCCAATCACTATCATATTTGATTTAATTTATAAAGTAATTACTCAAGATTCCATGCTCTTTACCTTTATGATGCATCATTTTTAAAAACAGAAAAATAACATCAGTATTAATTTAATACTTAAGTTTTTTTAAAAAGGAAAGATAGGAAAAAAACTGGAGCCCTAAACATAAACTGAAGACTTTATTTTAAAGATTAGATATAAGGATACTGTCTACATTTACATGCAGTTGTGGTCTTGGCTTGGAGCCACTGTATGCTGCACTTTTTGTTTGATTTGGCTATTTCTAAATTGCTCTACTACCAGTGTCTTTTCATACCAACTTGTAAATGCATTGCTTTATCTCATGTTGTGCCAGCTGCAGTTTAATGCAGGACTGTTCTTGAATCCCAAAGAAGTTAAGTTCAGAGTAAGGATAAGGATTTTAGAAAGCATTTATATATTTAGCATTTTGTAAACAGCGGTGATTTATACTGTCTGCTGTACTTGGTGTCCCTCTTCAGTTCATGCTTTCTCCCAGATTTGTCCGCTATTAACATAATCTGACTTTCTCTCTTTGCTATGCTTTACTGAAACCAGTTTGTCTGATGTAGTTAATCATAGAACCATAGAATCCCTAGTGTTGAAATAGGCCCTTTGGCCCAACAAGTCCACACCAACCCTCCAAAGTGTAACCCATCCAGACCCTCTCCATTCACCCCTGACTAACATTCCCAACCTACACATTCCTGAACACTATGGGGAAATTCAGCATGGCCAATCCATTTAACCTGCACATCTTTTGGATTTTGGGAGGAAACCGGAGCACCTGGAGGAAACCCACGCAGACTCGGAGAATGTGCAAACTCCACACAATCACCCAGATCCCAATACTTGTATTAATGCTGATATCTGATGGTGACTTCCATCTAGTTTCTCCTATTGAGTTCTGAGGAAGGGTCATCGGATCCAAAATGTTAACTCTGACTTCTCTTCACAGATGCTGCCAGACCTGCTGAAGTTTTCCAGCAACTTCTGTTTTTGTTTTTGCTTTACAGCATCCTCAGTTCGTTCAGTTTTTATTTAGTTCTTCCTATTGTTGTTTTGTCAGTTCATCATCTCTGCTTTGCTCTGGGAGTCTGTTAGTTTGGCTCAGTCCAAATTAGTTCATAATCAATCTGCCATCAGTTAGATGGATGAATAAATCTTGGTGCTGCAAGGGAATTTTATCTACTGCTGATGTGTGGCAAACTATTACTATTGAGATCAGTTAGAAATGTACTGCTTGTAACCAGGCCACAATTCTCTGTCAAAATAATGCTGAAGTAAACAATTGTCACAATTGTTAATGCACAGATGCTGTAGCAACTTTAGGAGAGGGACAATTGCAAGGTAAATCCAGCCTCTTAATTAAAATTCATGCAATGACATGAAGTAACTGTAATTGTACAGTAGATATGAAATGATCAGACTACAGACAGTTGTGCCTTGTCCAGCTCAGTTTAAGTACTTTTTAATAATGTGGTATGCACTAATTATAGCAAGTCAACTTTCCTGGCACTGAAAATGAATGCTTACAAGTCTCATTCCTTCAGGGTTTAGTTTTTGGACCTTTTAAATATAGAACATTTTTGTTTTGCTTGTTTTTCCTTTCTGTCTCTCTCCTTATCTCTTGATCCAGTCCTTCCCTCTGTTAGGGTGCAGTTTTCCAGGCCCAGAGATAGGATGATGGCGTTACCTGCATCTGAATATCAGTTAATGGTCTCAATGGTGTTCTTCCTGGTCTGCAATTATCTCCGCTCCTGATAGGATGAGAAAGAGCCGGCCCGCTCAACAGATGTACTCATAGAATCACAGAACTCCCACAGTGCGGAAGCAGGCCATTCAGCCCATCAAGTCCAAACCGACCCACCCAGATCCACCCGCTATATCCACAACCCTGCGTTTCTCATGGCTAACTCACCAGCCTGCACATCTTTGGACTCTAGGAAAAAACCAGAGCAGCCGGAGGAAACCCAAATGGACACTGAGCCACCGTGCCGCCCGGCAGTGATGGAGGCAGTCTGCCACTGGGGGGTGGGGGGGTGGGGTGGCGCAGTCTGGAGAGAGATTGCAAGCATACAGAATAAGAACAGGAATAGGCCAGTCAGCTCCTCCAGCTGTCAGTAAGATCATGGCTCCTCTGTTTTTTGTTTCAAATTCCACATTCCATTTCTGCACTTTTGGGGCTCTGAAGTCTAGTGGCAGGGAGTCACCTCTCCCTGCCTTTGTGTCCAACCCTCCTTCTACCCCATACCTCCATCACTGCCAGCCAGTCTCTTTCCATTCCACCCCAGAAACTCTCCCTGCCCCCAAACAGCACTTACCATCGCCATCAGAGATCCTTAGTTGAGGCTCCACAGCTTCCAACAGCCACCAGACACTGGGAAGTGGAACCGCAGCAGGTTCGAGTGCTGTTGGCCTCTGATTGGCTGGTATCACCATGTGGCTAGGACGTCCTGGTCCGGGATATTAATTCTAGCAGAAAGCCTGCAGGTGATCACCTGTCTGCTTTCCGAAAGCTCGGGCAGGCGTTCCCATCCTTGTTTCCCTGCTGGGAAACTCCTGCTTTCATACTTAGTCTGAGCAGGTAGTTTCGGCCTTGGCTTCGCTCTCTGTAACTAATCTGAGATTGAACTGACCCTCTTTAACTTACACTTAAGCCTCAAGTATTGCTGAAAAGACATGAGTTTTGTCAAAGGATTTTGTCTCTCACCGATCAGGATATTTCGCAAGATATCCAGAAGTAACAGGAAAATAACATGCACTATGAGAGGACAGTGCTGATTGGTTGGCAAGTGGACTCTAATTGGTAGAGATGTTGCCCATGGTGTATCAAGCAGTTATTGATGACTGCAAAAAGCAAGCTGCTGACTGTACTGAATCACCTCATGCTTGCAAAGATCACAATTTAGCTTCAAACATTAGATGCGATTCTGCAATTGGACATCATTTGCTCCATAATCCTGAGTGTGCAAAACGTTCTTTTGGAATACACAGGGCCCCGTTCTTCAGCTCTGATGAAGAGTGTCCAGACTCAAAGCATTAGCTTACTCTGTCTCCATGGATGCTACCTGACCCTCTGTGATCTCCAGCATTTCTTGTTTTCAGTACAGATTCCAGCGTCTGCAGTAATTTGCTTCTGTTAGGTGACAACATTATCTGATTCACTTGTCAGGGCAAATCTTTGATCAATCAGAGTCAACCAGCTTTGCTTAAGATTTGATCAATGACTGACCAGTAACTGCCAAGCTATGATTAATGCATTCTTCATGACAACACCCCTACCAATCAGAATCCACTTGCTAACTAACTGGGCTCTCTCCTTTCACAGAGTATAATTGTTGTTTTCCATTTACTTCGGTATTTGTTGCAAATTGTCCTGATGAATGCAAAGCAAAAAAACTTTGACAAAACTTTTTAATAATACCTAAATTTGGTCCTATCAACTGACTTCCTCCTTAGCTCTTGCACTGTTCACTTTCACACTGTTTGAATCAGGTTGGTTAAAGACATAAATGTTTACTTACCTCGTTCATTCATGTCTCTCAAATGCCTGGCTTCCCTCACTGAGATGTCATCAACTTCCCCTTCCATCACGTTTCCAAGTAAGAACATTTTGAATCTAAATGTCCACGAGCCAGTCTAATTAATGACAGATAACCCATTAAATATTCTGCTATAGCAACTAATAACCTATTTAGCGCACTATTTTGAGCAATTCAATAATGTATTTTAAATGGCTCTGCTGATTTGAGCCAAAGTCAGCTTTTGAACTGTTTCAAATCGATTGTTCTCAACTTATTAAATTGTGATTATTTTAGTGTTGAGATTCTGCTAACAATTAGGAGAGCGAGGTGGATGGTGAGATTTCCTCTTCTCTTGAAAAGAATATGCTGCTTGCTGTCTTTTTAATTTTACCTTCCACCATGTTACAGATGAAGTCACATGTAGGCCAATGTGTTTATGACGAGTGATGGAAATTGCATTGCCAGTGGTGAAATTCTCTCTCAGTAAGATAACGCTGGATTCTACTTATTACAACAATGCAAAATAGTTTCGGATTCATACTAACAGAAACCTGGCTGTTTGATTCAAATATTAAACTATCTAAACTACCTTCAGGCTATTAGCATCAGGCTATTAATACCTCTCACCGTTTCAGATTCACACCAGGTCCCCATTTATTTGTTTTCCTTGATCAGAAAGTGATAAAATTAAGTAGTAGAATTCATCTAGTCTCTGTAGATAGGTAATGGGCTGAAATTGGTAGCTGCAGTCTTAAAATGATCCGTGATAGCTGTAGTGTGTACATCCACAATATTTGACTTTTCTGGTTAAATCCTATGACGATTGGTAAAGTTACAGGCAGCCAATGTGATGAACAGACCTGGGCCCACAAGGAGTATATTCTTTTCACAATTTGGTTGTAGAAGAGACTGAAAGAAAAAGGAGTTTGGTACACACTGGAAGATAAATATTTAGATCACAGTATCTCAGTTTTTACATTATATGGAACCAGCAGTGAGTATAAATGTCAAGGTGAGATTGAAAGAGTCTTTCACTGATATCATTTCAATTTGCTATCTGCACATTAATTTATTATTTGCACTTGGATAATAAGCACTGAAATTATGCTTTTCAGGAATCTAACCGACAGATCTCTCTTGCCATGGTTTATTGCTAACAGATACTGCCTCAGGCAGGTGGCTTTCAAGATATATCAGACAACTTAAAAGCCGCACAATGTTATTGATAACTTCCATATTCCTGACATTATTACATCTTGTCACCAAGTTGTATGAGTTCAATTCCTGTCAGATACAAAATCCAAGGCCTCCCACCCCTCACTGCAACCCTACTTTTGCCTTGACACATAACAAGGTGCTAGCTCTGTGGTGGGGGTGAAGCCACATACAAATCCTGCGACAGAGGGATGAGGACCAATGGAATAGTGTTAAGAAAAAGGGCTGACCGGTTTGAACAGTAAAATGCTTGGTGCTTGGGAAAACTGCCAGCAAATCTGATGTCAGTATCAAGGGGTCTGTAGGAATGCAGCTCAAATTTGGCAAGAACATCTTGGAGCGAATTTAGAATGTGTCCTTTCCAAGATGTAACCAATTACATGAAAGCACTGAAACGGAAACAGAAATTACTGGAGAAATTCAAGCAGATCTGTCAGCGTCTGCAGAGAGGGAGTAGTGTTAACATTCCGGATCCAGTGACCCTTCTTCATGACATCAGTTGTGCACTCAATTGTGGTGCAGTGTCTGATGGCCAATACCTCAGTTTCCATTGTAGTACCAACAGTGGTCTGGGTTGTAGAGTATGGTATAGAGCAACCAGGGTCTCATTGATGAGGTGTTTAAACACTGCAGGAGTGGCAGCCTGGTGCAGAATCACTGTTGTGGAGGTAGTGGACATGCTTCAGGGTAGTGTTCTGAATGTTGTGACGAACCTGCTCCTCCAACAAATGTCCTTGGCTTTTATTTTCCCCAGGAAGGTCATAAAAGACGCAGACTCCCAAAAGTCTGGGTTTGAAGGGTTTCAGGGTTTGAAGGGTTTGATTATAGCTAACAGATACTGGCAGATGGCTTTGAAGTTTTAAAAAGCACACTTGTACAATGAAAAGGGAATGGCCAGTTCTCCCAGCTCAGCTTTTCTCTGGTTTGATTTGTTTTAGCAGTAGTGGGGGAAAAAGCTGCTGACCCTAAAAAAGCAGACTGATCTGCTTCTCTCTCTCACTTATTTCCTGTAAAACCCTGGGTTTGATTTTACCTTTTGTTCCAAGGGGTGTTTATGGAGATTGTTGCAAGTATTGGAACAGCATCATTAAGTTGGGATAATCTGTTGGGTTTTCTGATGGGTTGAATTATTCTGTATTCAACTCTCTTTTGTTTGAGTTTCATTCAGTAATCTTGTAAATAATTCTATTTTGTTTAAAACGAAGTGGTTTGACCAGCATCTTCTCTCCTGGAATATCCACATTGCACGTGCTTAAAACAACTAGCAAAGTTAGGGTCTGTGCTACCTTCTTGAAATGTTTTGAGGGGGTCTGGCCTGGTCCATAACAATGTGCTGACACTCCAGTCACACATGCAACAAGCACTAACCCTTGTGATTTATGGTACAACTTTGCATTTAGAGCCAGGTGCTGATAGTACCCTGCAACCATGGGATAGCTCAATATACTGGCCCTTTGCAATGTGCTCCCCTCTCCCTGCTCCTCTGACCTTTGTAATGCAGCAGTGCATGACAAACTGGGACGTTACAGATTTTGCCTGCTCCATCTGAAAGAATCCGAATGTGAAAAGATTCAGCTCCACTCTTATTACATAGTTCACATTGCTGTGAGGCTGCTGGTCTGATTGAAGAGGTGGCACAGTTCCATGAGCACCTCCTTGGACAACCAACCTCCCTTCCTGGTCAAGGTCAAGGTCAGAGAAGAGCTTCTGCATGACTGTAGCTTGACTGCATGAAGGCTCTGTTCCTTCCCCCTCATGTGCTGCAGCCCAAGAGGATCTAACTATGGCACCCATGCGATGGCCTGATCAAAGCCCTTATCTGTCACAGTCCAGACCTTCCACTATAACAGCACCAACCCCTGTCAAGATCAACTCTTAACTCCATCAAGTGGTTTCACAGACTTGAAAGAGCCATCAGAAATTAGTCAGCAACTAATCTGCAAGTTATTGATGATCCTTTAATTAAATGCAGAGGGAAGTGAGGCTGGCTTCTTCCAGATTGCAGATGTAAGAGAGGGCATTGGCTCAAACAGCACAATCCAAATGGTTGCAGATCAGAGTTAGGTGCCGACTGAAGTCACAGTTGGTTTATTCTCTCTAGTCCCAGTGCATGTCCCTAATGTCCTTACCATGGTGGAGTTAGTACGGTTGAAGTGTTCGGGCTGTACAGACCTCATGCTTCCAGGTCAGAGCATTGACGTGACAGGCAGTAATGAACCTAAAGTTGTGGTTGTAATGGGTGGCAATGTGGCTCTGTGGTTAGCACTGCAGCCTCACAACATTAGGACCCGGTTCAATTCCAGCCTCTGGTGACTGTGTGGAGTTTGCACATTCTCCCCACGTCTGCGTGGGTTTCCTCCCACAGTCCAAAGGTGTGCAGGTCAGGTGGATTGGCCATGCTAAATTGTTGAGGAGAAAGTGAGGTCTGCAGATGCTGGAGATCAGAGATGGAAATGTGTTGCTGGAAAAGCGCAGCAGGTCAGGCAGCATCTAGGGAACAGGAGAATCGATGTTTCGGGCATTAGCCAAATTCCTGAAGAAGGGCTAATGCCCGAAACGTCGATTCTCCTGTTCCCTAGATGCTGCCTGACCTGCTGCGCTTTTCCAGCAACACATTTCCATGCTAAATTGTCCATAGTGTTAGGTGCATTAGTCAGAGGGTAATGGGTCTGGCAGGGTCCCTCTTCGGAGGGTCGGTGTGGACTTATTGGGCCGAAAGGCCTGTTTCCACACTGTAGGTCATTTAATCTAACCTAAAAAAAATTATAAGAGGGGAGAGATGTGGAGAAGTTTAGGGAGAGAAGTTCAGAGCTTAGGGACAAAGTAGAATGGCCATGGCTGCCAAAAGGAATTGGAATGCTGAAGAGGTTAAGAATCAGAGGAGAAAGGACATATGGTCTTACAATGATAGAATGGTTATGGCCCACAATAAGGCAATCCAGTCAATTGTATCCGTGCTGCCTCTTTTGAAAGATAGCTCAGCTGGTCCCATTGCCTACCCCCTAGTCCTGATCCCCTAATCCTTACTCCCTGGTCCTGCAAATGTTTTCCCATTAGGTGCTTG
The DNA here is from genome assembly GCF_037043375.1 of Chiloscyllium plagiosum. Classification (NCBI taxonomy): domain Eukaryota; kingdom Metazoa; phylum Chordata; class Chondrichthyes; order Orectolobiformes; family Hemiscylliidae; genus Chiloscyllium; species Chiloscyllium plagiosum. The sequence continues at coordinate 58,364,704 of NW_028270155.1, read as the reverse complement.
TCCAATTCATTTTAGTAAAGCTGCAATTCAATCAACCTCCAGCACACTCTCTGGCAGTGAATTCCAGGTCAGAGCCAGACACTGTGTTAAAAAGAAAGCATTTCCTTATGTCTCCAATTCGGGTTCCTTTGCCAATTACCTTTTAAATCTTGGTTCTCAACCTTCTGCCAGTGGGAGCCACTTCCATCTGTACTCTGACTGGACTACCTCATGATTTTGAAGATCTCTATTGAATCTACTCTTTACAGAAAACATGGTTATGAGATTAGCCTCAGCTTCTCCAGTCAACCTGGGTGACTCACACCCTGGGATCATTCTTATGAAGCTTTACTGAACTCTCTATATTTCCTTCATGTCATTTCTGAGGTATGTGCCCAGAGGTGGAGAAAAGCCATTCACTGACTGAGTAGTTACTGTGTGGAATGCAGTGCCTGGTGGAAGTAGCTTCAATTGGGGGAGGTAGCTTCAATTGGGGGAGGTAGCTTCAATTGAGACCTTTAGGAGGGCATTGGATGGTACTTAAATGGAAACAATGTGCAGGCTTACTGGGAAAAGGCAGGTGGTGGCTCTAAGTTAAAATACTCAGAGCCAGTGTTTAACATGATGGGCTGAATGTCTCCTCCTGTGTCATAACAATTCTGTGATTCTGAGTATGACACTACTTTTAGTAAATACTTGATGGCTTGTTTTAATTAGTCTACACCTATCTTCCCTCCTGTTCATTTTGTCCTAGATTATCATTTCCAAATGTTTTCCCCCACTATCAAACTAAACTGGCTAGACTGCACTTACTGGACTTTGCCCACTTTTTTGGCCAAGGGCATAATACTTACAATTTTACTGATTTCATACACATGCAAGACTCTGAGGAGGTTTGGAAGATTATGCCTGTGTCTCCACAATTTCCTCTTTTACTTCCCTAAACTTTCTTAAATTAGTCCCATTTAGCTTTGGTGACTTAAGTACAGCTAGCATTTCTAATCCCACTTGCATATCAATTTATAGCCCATCCAGTGTCTAAACCACCACCTCTTTTGCTACGAATTCAATAGTATCTTTTTATTTGGTAAAGACAGATCCGAGGTTCAAACATAATATCTCTGGCATTTCCTCATCCTCCATCTTTATGGTCCCTAACTGGTCCCATCGACTTTACGAACCGTTTTATATTCCCATCAATGAGTTTTGAGTTGCCTTTTAGCTTAACTGCTATCACCTCCTCATACTCTCTCTTTGCCTCTCTTGTTCACTCTTCTCCTCGAGCTTTTTGAATGCAGTTTGGTTTTCATTCATATTTTCCACATAATGAGCTCCCTATTTCTGATTCCTCTTGCGCTATATCTGTTTCACCATCTAGTGAATTCTGGCTTTACTTGTCCCACCTTGTGGGAGTCTCAGTGGGTTGTAGGGCTTGTGGTGGCTATAGAGACATGGAGTAGTGAGCCCATGAAAGGTTTTGCAAATGTTGCTGAATGAGGAGCCATTTTAGATCTGCAAGCACGTGTGGATTCTGAGAGTTAGGATATGGACAGCTGGGCTTTGGATGAACTCAAGATCAGAGAGGGTGGAAATGAGGAACTATCCATGAGAGCAGTGTCAAGGTCAGGAATGCATGGATAACCCAAATAGCATCACTTATACACTTCAGAAAAAGATGAATGGCTCCCACATACTCTGTATCTGCCATTAGCAGAATTTCTGAAGTGTCTCCATGGTGCTACCTTGCCTTTTTCGGCACTGTGATGTGGGTTGCTGTTTTCATTCGTTTTGCTGAACAGTTCAGTTTTATTGTTGATATTGTTTGGGCCTACCCCTGTTAGTACAGTACAAGACACAATCCTTTGACAAGCAGAGCTCTTCATAGAGGCCTTCGGTTACCAACTCTTATTCCCCAAATTTCTCATAACTGGCAGCCAGGCAAAGCAGATGCTATTGTATTCAATTAGACTAATAAGAAATACTTTTCTGAGTCTGAAGACATCCACTTGACCGAAGTCTGACTGCTGGATACTGTTACCTGTGGCGCTGTGATTATTTTGATAAAACTCCACTGCTTGTGGATTGATGCCAAGATGTTTTTGCACTGGATGCATTGTGCAACATCACACCAACTGCTGCAACCACTAAATTCTATCAATTCCTATTTGCATGTGGCAGCTGACTTCAGAATGGCTGCTCCACAGATGACACTTCATTACAAGTGAAGTGTAAATCTGCAGGACAAGCAAAGATGTTAGGGTGGGGGAAAGTGTTATCTGTTAGTCTGCACCTTCAGGAATGACATTGACTTCACTGCGTGAGGAAGGACAATCATTCCAGCGTATAGGTTGCAGCAGTATTCCCGGCACTGACTCACACTTGCCAGAAATAAAATATGTCAAAGCATGACTGACACACCTGCCACACAGATGTTCCACAGCTGTAACAAAGTTTAGTATATTCAGGGACTATTTACCTCCTAAACCTCCCCAGGGAGGCTGTGGAATATAAATAGAATCTCACGCCCGGTACTGATGGGCTGTGATTTAAGCAAATAATTGCAAAATTGGTTACAGCTACACTCCCTATAAATTACTTGGGGCCCCGTTCCATACTTGAAAGGATA